>NC_090221.1:21385544-21760544 GCF_024489055.1 Chanodichthys erythropterus | reverse complement strand
CCTGGCTCAGAGAACACAACCCACAGATTTCTTGGACAGACAATCAGATAACTCAATGGTCCGCCTCTTGTCTACAAGCTTGCATCCAGACACCCACTCGTCCTGTCATCCCTGAACCATCGCCTCACCCGAACAAACTGCCATCCGAGTACCAAGATCTCAGCGAGGTGTGTAGTAAAGCCCGGGCCGCTCAACTTCCACCTCATCGTGAGAGCGACTGTGCAATAGAGTTGCTACCAGGTACCACGCCTCCTAGGGGGCGCATTTTCCCCCTTTCCCAGCCAGAGTCTGAGGCGATGAAAAGCTATATTGACGAGGAGCTTGCCAAGGGTTTCATACAACCATCCATGTCACCCACTTCCGCTGGGTTCTTTTTCGTCAAGAAGAAGGACGGAGGATTAAGACCCTGCATCGACTACTGAGGGCTCAATGATATTACCTTTAAATTCCGATACCCCCTGCCTCTGGTTCCTGCTGCTCTAGAAAAGTTACGTTCAGCACGATTCTTCACCAAGCTCGATCTACGCAGTGCCTACAATCTCATCCGTATCCGCGAGGGGGACGAGTGGAAGACCGCCTTTTAAACCGCAACTGGACACTATGAGTACCGGGTTATGCCCTTCGGGCTGGTCAATAGTCCGTCTGTGTTCCAAGCTTTCATCAATGAGGTCTTCCGGGATATGCTGAACAAATGGGTGATCGTTTACATTGACGACATTCTCATATATTCAAGCTCCTACCCCGAACATGTGCAACACGTCCGTGCAGTCCTCCAGCGCTTTATCCACCACCAACTATATGTAAAACTGGAGAAATGCGAGTTCCACCAGACGTCAACTTCATTCCTGGGCTACATCATCAGTGCGGAGGGAGTCGCCATGGACCATTTGTTGCCTGATTGCCGCTCCACTCACGTCTATGTTCAGGAGAACCAACCACAGGCTCGTGTGGACCTCCTCTGCTACTGAGGCCTTTCAGAAACTTAAGGAGCTGTTCACCTCGGCACCCATTCTACGTCATCCAGATCCCGAGAAAAAGTTCATTGTGGAGGTCGATGCTTCTAGCACTGGAATCGGGGCAGTGTTATCCCAGAGACAAGGCAGCCCTCCTAAGTTGTTTCCCTGTGCTTTCTACTCCCACAAACTTACCCCTCCAGAACAGAATTATTATGTGGGCAACCGTGAACTACTGGCAATGAAGGCGGCCATGGAGCATTGGCGGCATTGGCTGGAGGGAAGCAAATATCCATTCACCGTGCTGACGGATCATCGTAACCTCGAATACCTGAGGTCAGCTAAGCGTTTGAACCATCGCCAGGCCAGGTGGGCCCTTTTCTTCACACGCTTCCAAGTTCAAAGTGACTTACCGTCCAGGGTCCAAAAATACCAAAGCAGACGCACTCTCACGTCAGTTCGAGTCCAGCCTGACACCACCGTCCAATGAGCCCATTCTTCCAGCCACGATTCTCGTCGCACCCGTTCAGTGGGATCTCATGACAGAGATTACTGAGGCTCAACGGCAGGAGCCTTCTCCACCCGACTGTTCAGCCTCCCTCACCTATGTTCCTTCCACACTTCGTCAACGAGTTATTCAAGAGGTCCATACGTCTCCCAGCACGGGACACCCAGGTACGGCCGCAACCGTCCAGCTGCTAACCAATCGTTTCTGGTGGCCCACTATGTCCACAGATGTCATCACCTACATCCAGAACTGTACGGTTTGTCAGACCACAAAGTCTCTCCACTACTCACCCGCAGGCCTTCTCCAGCCCCTGCCAATTCCACAACGCCCTTGGTCTCACATCGCCATAGACTTTATTACCGATTTACCCAGCTCCCAGGGTCATACCACCATACTCACCGTAATTGACCGCTTCTCGAAGGCCTGCCGCTTCATTCCACTACCCAAACTTCCTACTGCATTAGAGACAGCCGAACACCTATGTAATTATGTCTTCCGCTTCTATGGCTTGCCCGAGGACATCGTCTCTGACCGCGGCCCCCAGTTCACTTCCCGCCTCTGGTCTTCCTTCTTTCAGAAGCTCAACGTCAACATCAGTCTCACCTCAGGGTACCATCCACAGGCCAACGGACAGGCCGAGAGGCTTAACCAAGAGCTCATAAGATACTTACGTTCATACTGCCACCAGACCCAGTCGGATTGGAGCAGATATCTCTTTTGGGCCGAATACGCACAAAACTCCCTCCACAAACCCGCTACCAGCCTTTCACCCTTTAAGTGTATCCTTGGGTATCAGCCTCCCCTTTTCCCCTGGACCGGGGAACCCAAAGACTTACCTGCTGTGGATCACTGGCTACAAAGCAGCGAGGAGGTCTGGAATGAGGCCCACGTTCATCTGCAGAGGGCGGTATGCCGAACCAAGGAGCAGGCCGATCGGAGTTGTCGACCCCAACCTCCATACCAGCCCAGACAGATGGTCTGGCTTTCCACCAGGGATGTCCGTCTCCGTCTGCCATGCAGAAAGCTCAGCCCTAGGTATGTGGGTCCATTCAAAATTCTCCGACAGATCACTCCAGTTTCTTTCCGTCTAGACTTACCTTCTGAATACCATATCTCACCCACTTTCCATGTTTCTCTGCTCAAGCCCGCAGGTGGTCCGAGAGGAGGGGAGGACCTAGAGGAGACCCATGACCAGAGACCCCCTCCTGTCATCGTGGAAGGCGAGGAGACCTATCAGGTCAACGAGCTTCTAGACTCCAGATAAGTTAAGTTAAGTTTCATTCCATATATTCAGATTTTCATTCAATATATACAACCAATCATATTATTAATACTATTTCATTATTAATACTATATCATTTCCTGAACGGCATGCCATAGCACACACACATACACATAATTATATATATATATATATATATATATATATATATATATATATATATATATATATATATATATATATATATATATATATATATATATATATATATATATATATACACATAATTATATATATATTATATATATTTATATATATATATATAAACTTGACATTCTGGAAAATACAATAATATAGCAAAAATAAATGAACTGGAGGACAATCAAATACTCATTATTCCTCACCATCAAAGGAAGACAAAAACATTCTTTAATCTACAATAAAAGAACAATCAATTAATTAAAAAAACAGCCTTTTTAAAAGTCTTCTCTACTTGAATATTGTATTGTACTGTATTTTAGGCCATGTTCAGATTTTATCCAGATGGGTTTTTGAAAGTCTGGACAGCAAAAACACATGAAATCTGACATTATCTTAATGCGATACACAAAAATAATGTCAAAACTGGTGACGGAAATGCCGGAAGTATTAATAGGGTGTTCAAATGTGTCCAAAGATTTCATCATTTTCCTGTGCGAGGAGGAGTTCTGCATCACAACTCGACAGAGTGCATATTTGGAGAGCAAGATGATGCACCTCCATTTTTCCTGAATCCATTTTGAAAGCCCTATCACCATGTCTCGGAAATAAAGCAAACACAGGACAGTAGAATGAGATTTTGCAATGAAATTGTGTTGAAATGAAAAACAGAAAAAGTGCATTTGTGTAAAGCCATAGCTCACCCAATAATGAAAATTGTGTCATTCCACAGCTCCTATCTACTTGAATGAGAAAGCACAGAAATTTCCAAAAAATGCCAAATCGCTAATAAAATCTGACAAAGTTATTACACATTTTCCTCCTCTCAGCCCAAATCAAGCTAACTGCATTTTTTCAGGTCGGTTAAGCTAATGCACATAAAATGCTTTTGCCAATAAGGCTACTTCAGCTGAAAGGCAGGTCTTGCTTTTCTATAATCGTCATATTGAACATTGTGAATCATTTCTCCCATTCATTTTCCACAAATGGTCAGTTTCTTCCTGCTTATACTGTTTCTCTTATGTTCCACAGAAGAAATAAAGTCAGGGTTTGGACCAACATAAGGGTGAGTAAAAAGCTGGTTGGTGATATTACTATGATGGCTGCCAAGGGAACTGACTTGCTTCATTTTGTCTTAGTATTGAAGCAGTTCATCTTTGTGGATTAATCAAAAAGTCCATGAAGTCTTTCCCAGAAAATAACCTGCTGGTAAATCAAGACCCAGCTGCAGCCTACCTCGATTTATTTTGCAGTAAAGCCTCTGTGCCTCAGCGAACGGCTTTAATAAACATGAACTCATGAAAGAGAACTGAGCACTTGGGCTCTTAATGAAATGTGTGCAAGTAACATCAAACAGAGGAGGAAAACCCTTCCAATTCGAAGCAGGGGAGCAAACAACAGCCGCTGTGAGTTATTTTACTACGCTTCAGTAATGTGCATGCACAATAGAAAGCATTCAATAAAGAAAGATTTTCATCAAAATCAGACTGCTGGACAGTGAGTGCAAAGCATTGTTGATGTCTTCTCAGCTGTTTGCAGTTTCCTCCTGCTCTGAATGATTGAGACAGTGACATTTTGGTCGCTGCTATAATTCACAGAAGTGGATTGTGAAAACACTAATCCTATAATGAAGTAAAAAACAGTTTTAATCCATTTTAAACCCATTTTAAACCCGTTTTAATTAGTGGATTTGAGCATACTCTTAACCTTGAGCTTTAAACTTTGACACGTAACTTGTTACGCATCATTTGTGCTACCGACATGAATTATGCCATGCAGATTGTTTAGGAGAGCTGTGTTATTACTTTTCAAAGCAATATAACTGACAATTTCTGTGTGGCAGAAGATTAAACAGGCAAAAGAAATCTCTTAGACTTACATTGGTGGGTGGATCTCAGGACTAGAATGTCAGAGATTTCACAATGGACTGTTTTAATCAATAAGCCACCCCCTAGGAACGCCCTATCAACCACTCAGAAACATATAAAACACTCAGAGCATATTAGCAACCACATAGCAACAGTCTGACATCCACACAGAACATCCTAGCACTGGAAAGCACCAAAAAAAATATGTAAAAATCATGGTGTCACTCTCAAACTCTGCATGCTGTCCTGATTGAACAAAATGTTCCTTAAGAGGTGCAAGACTTGAGAAACAGAGGCCAGATTTTCTCCATTCTAAAATCTTTTAAACGGTTGAAACATTGGTAGATAAATTTGCTGTTCTGTCAGTGTAAAGAGCACTGTGCATCCTCCATCTGTCAGTGATGCTGTACTCAGCATTTTATCATATACCACTTGAGTTTGGAAATAGAAATGTGTGCAGTAAACAATGAAATGTGCATAAGCCACTTAGAATGTCTGGATGACAATTTTTTTCTAAATTTGCAGCATTCAGTCAAAGCTAAACAGCTGGGGTAACATTACCCATACTGAAATATACGAATTTGCATGCAGACTTCAGAATCTAGTATTTAAAAGAAGTGATAATCTAAAGAACTGTAAGCAGGACAATAATTTTGATTTGGAAATTGACCAAACAGCAAAATGCATCACTATAACTTGAATCATTTGTTAACACTGTGTATTAAGTAGCATCTATTTTACAGTATGCACATGTTCAGCAAGATGTCAGTATATGCTAATGCAGCAAACGTTTGTCTAATAAGCTTCATTAAGCAGTGTCACTGTGATTTACAATCTTCTCGAAACATCTGATATCATAATTACAGTTCCATGTTCCAGGCAGTTGAGTATGACGTGTGCGAGGTGGGACTGGCGCATCAGGACGAGTCTGTGATCGCTTTGAGACCCTGGAGCAACTGTGCAACCTAATTATTCTAGGAAAGAGACATTTCTGAAAGATCTGAGGGTTTCTGAAAAAATCTCTCACGAGTGCCACTGACTCTCTTTAAAGGATGTATCATAGAAAACAGGACTTTCCCATCCTAAAAGATGGGATCCATTAAAGTGATCAAAAGAGACAGTAAAGACATTTATAATCTTCCAAAAGATTTCTATTTCAAATAAATGCTGTTCTTTGAACTTTCTATTCATCAAAGAACCCTGAAAAAAAGGATCACAGTTTCCACCAAAAATAAATAATTAAAAATTAAGCAGCACAACTGTTTTAATAAATGTTTCTTGAGCAGCAAATCAGCATTAGAATGATTCCTGGAGGATCACGTGACAGTAAAGACTGGAGCAAAATTCAGCTTTGCATCACAGTAATAAATGACATTTTTAAAAACAGAAAGCAGTTATTTTCAATTGTAATAATACTTCACAATATTACTGTTAAGTCTGAAATCTTAATCTTATTATTAAAAACTTATTTTGAATAAGTAATTACTTCACGACTGCTAAAAAATGTGTGAATGTATGTAGTATGAATGTAATCTGGACGTACTACGTACAACATATGCACAGTTCAGAATCTTGCGGGATACATTTTCAATCCGGGTACATTTTGCCTGCTATTTTATGAGTACTGTAAATTCGGACATACATTTTGTCACATATCGCCTACTATATAGTAGGGAAGAATGTGGTTTTAGATGCAGCCCTGGATTTTACTGTGTTTTTGATCAAATAAATTCAGCCTTGGTAAGTATAAAAGACTGCTTTTAAAAATATTAAAAATTAACCCAAACATTTAAATGGTTGTGTACATATCAAAGGCTATTCGGTATGGAACTTGTTCTGTCCATAATGGACTTAAAAAAAAAAAAAAAAAAAAAAAATATATATATATATATATATATATATATATATATATATATATATATATATATATATATATATATATATATATACACATTTTAATCTATATATTTTAGCTTGTCAGCAATCAGGATCGTTTTTGAGGATTGCACAAGTGCGTAAGGGAACCATGAATGCGTAAGGGAGCCATGTATGATGTATGAGGAAACCTGCGAACAAACATCAAAAAAAGCTAAACAACGGGGAACCGAAACAGTGAAGTAGCCCTTTAGGTTATTACAGTGGCATGTCAGAAAAATTACATTATGTGAAGAAAGTTGCTGAATGAATGAACCGCATATTTACGGAAAATACTGGCAACGCCAAATCGCCAACCAGATAAAAACATTAACAGCTTATTTTTATGCAAGTTAACTGCAATAATGTTAAATATTTTACTGCATTAATTGCAATTTCGAATCAATTAGAAGTTATTAAACCACTTGCACGTGACGTCATTAAAGACAGTCCAATAGGCTATTATTGAACTAACATGGTTCAAATGACAAAAAAAAAAAAAATAAAAAAATTCAAGAAAATTCTGCGTGGTCAATTACCTGTCAGTTAGATGGTCTCATCCTGTCTGGGTGGTTTTTGTTTAGAATAAGTTGCAATATGCACCAGACTAGAGAAATGGTGGAAAATAATCATGCAAAATTAAATGTTGACTTTTTTAGCAATAAACTTAGACTAACATTAGAAGTGGACTTGTAAACATTCAATACAATATTTGTAAAAAAAAAAAAATGTAAAAAAAAAAAAAAAAATACTGCAAGAGACACTAAGAGTTTTGCATATCCTGAAGAATATGTTCAATAGTGGCAAAAAAAAGATAACGGCAGGCATAAAGACTTCAGTGCAGACCGTTTCTAATCATACAGGTCCAACATTCTGCATTATTATTAGTTTCCTGTGCTCATCACAGATAAGAGCTACCTGTGTGAAGCTCAGAATGAGAGAGCAGACTACAGACAAAGGGAGACAGAGACAAGAGAAGGGCAACTGCAGAGTCAGCGTAATGCATTCATGCCTGAGCAGGCACTTTCAACCTGTCATAATAATTCACTCTCTCCCCAGGAACGTCCCAACGTCGGTGAACTGGATGGAGCGATGGCGTCTCTCCGACATCTCCACCATCAATCAAATGATGGTGAACGTGCTGTAAATGGCAAGTGCTCTGCTGTTCCCTCCTGGAGAATATAGGATGTCTGCTATGCTGTTCCTTCTATTTACGCCCTGGTTTCTCAACATTTTGTGATAGCAGAGCTGCAGGATCAGAGCAGAAAATCATAGAGAAAATCCCACAAGGATGGAAAGGGGTGGGGGGTGGGGGGTGTTGACAGGTATTGAAAGAGGAAAGCGAGTAAACCCTCCATTGCAACGTGTTGCCTTAGGTTAACAAACATATTTTCCCACATGATGCATATAAGATTACATAATTAATAATATAGGATGACATATTAACAATTGTTAATGATACAGGGATGGATGACTGAATAAACCATTAAAAAGTTTTATTATTTATTATTTTATTATTATTCATAATTTATTGATTCTCACTAATTCTTATTTTTTAAAATCTTTTAAATGGTCCTGTCTAAAACAGCCTATTGCTTATAGGGTTACGTTTTTTTCTCTTTGTATTTTTATCACTTTAGTAGAAGATTATCCTTTTCAAATCTGTGATAAACAAGGCTAAAAATAAGGTAAAAATAATCAAAAAGTAATGTGTAATGTAATAGATAACATTACTGTCACAGTGCTACTTAGCAAGCACGACAGAGAAGATAAATTCAAACAGTCTTTATTAACAATCCTAAACAACTCATAATACAGAAATCAGCAGAAGGTTAAATTTAACCAAACTTCACACTAACATTAACCCATACATTGACGAGAACCAACAAATTGAAACACAGGAACTTAAATACAAGCAGCAAACAAAGGTAAATGAAAACAGGTGCATGGAGAGCTAATGGGACAGCACAACAAAGATGGATCAGGAGACCAGTGTCAGAGCAGCAGCAACAAGTGTCCGAGGTGGAGCCAGTGTTCCAGAGGACTGAGGCGTAGCCGGTGGGACAGTGGACCAAGACGAAGCTTAAGGGTAGGCAGAGCCAGATGGAGCCGAATGGGTGGAGGGACAAAGCGCAGCGGAGGGCTCAGAAGTCCGTGGTGCAGGCAGAGCGCCGTCTGACCAAGGTGGAGCCAGAGGAATGAGGACGCCTGGTGAAGCCGTAAGGATGATGGTCCCAGGTGAAGCCGAGGGAGGGAAGCAAGGTGGAGTGGTGGACTCTGCGGCTGGAGGCGGAGCAAGGGGATCCTCCTCCAAGGGTGGAGCTGGTAACTGGGAGTTTTGAGGTGCATCCTCACAGAATGATGAAGTAAACAAACAAGTAGCTGAGAAGCTAACGGCTGATGGACTAGCTGGATCAGAGAGAGGGAAGCTGGGAGAGGCCAGTTGTAGCCATACCCTCAGCATCACCATACCCCCAAACTCCACTGGCTCCACAAGTCCCATGGCTATACACATTGTGTTGCCAGCTCACACACCTGGGCTGCGTTCCACTCTAGTTTTAGACACTCACTCGCAAACTTCCCTAAACACTTCCCCTCGGGGGAATCCCTGCAGCCATTTTGAAGTGCATTCCGCTTCGTGAAGTGGACGAGGGAAGTGTATATGTACAGACCCTCGCTCCCTCGATTTTAACCGAGGGAGCGAGTCTACTTCACATGTACACTTCAGGCAGCTCCATAACCCACAATGCAACACAATTATGACGTCACCGCATATCGCGTTTACTTTACTCCACCACAAACTACTTATTTTTTTAAACATTTAAAACACACATATATACATATAGAATGCTGTATTAAACAATTTTGTAAAGGGACAAAATAAATAAATCGGCTTCATTGCAGATTCCAAGTGATCAAGGGCTTAGGGCGTTCCAGTTCAGCCCATTGCAACGGTTCCACCAGAAGTGGACACTCGTTGCGTAAGCAATGACGGGCTCCAGGGTGATGGTGGGCTCAGTCTTCTTGTCGGGCATACTCATCACAGCAGGCTCTGGCTCTCCATCTGCAGTGAGCTCTAGCGTCATGTCCATGTAGAGGGACAATAGGTGGCTGGGCTCTGGGCCTAGTGAGGTAACGGATATTAGGTGGGGCTGGACGATGGTAATGGTCGACTCTTCCAGTTCTCCACACCAAAAGAGGATCCATCCATCCACAGAGGACGAGATACGTTGACGAGAACGGACAACTACAAACTGAAACACAGGAACTTAAATACAAGGAGCAAACAAAGGTAATTAAATGAACACAGGTGCACTAAATGAGGAAATCAATGAGTAACCATAGTAACAAACTAGAGAGTTATTAGTAACCAAGGAGACTAATATGAACACAGGCAAACAAGAACTAAGCAGACAGAGAGAAAACTATTGGACTACAGTAATGTAGTAATGGACTACAATTTGTAAAATACCCATCTCTGTCCATGACCCATTTTTTAGGTGGCATCCCTATGCCACCACACTACCCACAAAACAGAAAGCTACACTTAAGGGGGCATATAAGTTCTAACCACATATTTTGTCATTTTAAAAATGTATTCAATTTCATTATCATGCAATGTTTTGAAGGTAAGAACAAGTCCCATGAGTGTCAGCTTTTGGTTAGCTTTTGGCATCTTATCTACACTGTTATTTAAAACTTGGATTGTTATTTGATCTTAATGCAAACTGTTACATTAAGTTCACCTTGGCATCTAAGTCACATTTAAACAAGACAATCTGCATATACAAAATCTACAGCTATAAATATTATGCTGAATTTTTGTTTTACAGTATGATGATGGCAGAACTAAAAAAAGCAGGAAGAGAGTGAAAAAAGAAGTTCGGGAAGAGTATTAATATTACCATGTGCATAGAATGTGGTGGCAGGACCTTTGCTGCACTAAATTTGCTCATCAAAAGCAGCTGACATGAGCAAAGAAGGTGTATTGAATGAATCCTTTTAATGCCACAGCTTCTGGGTTCACATTGAAAGGCAACAGGAAAGGAACCTCTAAAGGAGACGTATTTCCTGTCAAGGCTTCTTTCAAAGAGAGGAGAAAGTCCTTATTTTGAATCAGCGCTCTATTGACTGTCATTTTGGAAGCATCCAGAAGCAACAAAACAGGCTGAATGACAATCTACAAAGGTCCTGGATTTACACATCCACATCCAGCTGCAAAAATATGAATGGATGCATGATGGATAAATACTGTCAGCACAGGCTGTGTCAGTTTCATCATGAAATCATTAAACCAGATTGTGATGTTGCAGTAGAAGTGTTATTCGTCTTTACTGCCAACTCTACCCATGATTTACTCGAGAGAGAGAGAAAATAGGTCAGTTGCTTTTCGGAGCGATAATTTGATCAGAATCTTATATACGCCACAGGGTACAAAAAATACTATATACTTTGTTGCTTTGGAAAATAGTGAAGACACTGGAAAATATTCCAAAGGAAGATCAGATGATCTAAATTTTTTAAGCTGACATATATGGGGCTTTGTAAGAGTTCCTGACATTGGCATTACATGAAATAAAGGTCCTGGTTGACCGAGAAATAGCCCGAAAACAGCAGTCTTCATCATCTCTGACAGAATTGAGGAAGGCGTTTTAGGAGAGGAACAGCCGCAGCAAATTGCTTTAAAACTAAAGGTGGGTCAGCAGATGGGGTCACAAACGGAGAGATCAATAAAGAGTTGTTGAGATTCGAGAAATCAATAGCAGCAAACACAGGAACAGAGTCTTAGTGCTGTCTTAGTACTGATGTCTTCTCAAGGTCCCTCTTAAAAGACTGGCCTGGAAAAGATTACAAACTTGAAAGTGAAAGGATTGGTATACTTCAGTATGAAACAGAATGAGTTCTGAGTCCCAAAAGGATTGATTCGCAAGAACAAAAGATTCAAGCTACTCTGTCAGAGCTATTTGTTGATTGAGCAGTCAATGTTCAGTTGAATCAATGATACAGGAGATGGGAAAGAAATAAATAGAATTGATTCTTAACCATGTCAGTAAATTTAAAAAATTAAAGCTCAAGCCTAAACAAAATCAGAGACTTTAAATTAAATGAATCTTCAGGTCCTTTTCAAGGTTTTTTATGGCAAAACATGCATTTTCCAGAAAGTCACCCCAAGGACAAACATTTCAGGATGACTAATCACAGGCAGCTCTGATGTCCGCTGAGGTGGAGATTGCATCGGAAATCCATCAGCGGCGAAGGGACTGTTCAATGCTTGTCCGAGGCAGTCCTGAAAAAGTTTCCCTGGGGGCTTATCTAGCCCGTGCCATGCGTGTAGCCGCATAAGGAGCTTTATAAAGCGCAACAATGACTGCCCACTTTTTCAGCGGCCTTGGAAGTATTTTTCCCTTTCATTGTCTGAACATGCATTTCACCCAGTAAAAAAGTAGCATTGTGAACGATGACACAGAATCTGCAACAATGATTAAAAAAGTATACAATATATTAGAAATATATTCCAAAATAATAATATAAAATACTTAAAATAAAATAATGTAATATAATAGTAGTAAAATAACATAATATAACAAATGTAAGAATTAAATTTTTCCAAACCACTTCTAATATAATATAATACTGTATATAATATAATATAATACTGTATATAATACTGTATATAATATAATATAATATAATATAATATAATATAATATAATATAATATAATATAATATAATATATATAATATAATATAATTAATATAAAGTAGCCATGTTATATCGCTCTTAATCTGCAACAATGATTAAAAAAGTATACAATATATTAGAAATATATTCCAAAATAATAATATAAAATACTTAAAATAAAATAATGTAATATAATAGTAGTAAAATAACATAATATAACAAATGTAAGAATTAAATTTTTCCAAACCACTTCTAATATAATATAATACTGTATATAATATAATATAATACTTTATATAATATAATATAATACTTTATATAATATAATATAATACTGTATATAATATAATATAATACTGTATATAATATAATATAATACTGTATATAATATAATATAATATAATATAATATAATATAATATAATATAATATAATATAATATAATATAATATAATATAATATAATATAATATAATATAATATAATATAATATAATATAATATAATATAAAGTAGCCATGTGATATCGCTCTTTATCAGCACAGCTGTGATTACCTATGCTCGGCCTATGGCTGAAGCACAGCCATTTTGATATAGAGCCATATCGCATGGCTACGAGTGTAATATTGCATTTATACAACAGTTTGATGGCACAAGTGTGTAAATAAATAAGAAACAACAATGAATTGTCTTTAAAAACCCTCTTTTGTGAGAAACTACTTCCTTCTGCCAAGGATTCAATTCTAAAACATCACTTTAGAACTAGCAACGAAAGAACGGTGAGTCGCTTTATTGAAGCTCATTGTAATATGTAGAGTATTATGAGAGAGATTGACTAAGTGAGTACATTACCTGCATCTAGCTGATATTCTTTAGGTCAATCTTATATTCACAATCACAAAATCAGTTTGAATGTATGCTAATCTTTGTCTTTTTAACATAAGAGGATTTTCCATGACAGTGATAGTCAATGCGTTTGTCTGTTATGTCTCGTAAGATTGTAAAAACAATGTCCTTGTTTCCTTACAGTTTTTCTCAGTCGCTTTGGTACATTTCTCGAGTCAAACTCACAATTTGCAAAACAGTAAGTGCATTTCTCAAAACAATTTTTACAAATAGCAAAACACCATGGATAACCTGCAAAAGCCACTCTCTTACTCAAAATCCTTAGTTCATCTCTCAAAAGTAAATATCTGTGTCAATGAACATGTCAGTGCCATCAGAATGACAAGTCCTTGTGTCATTGTGTACGGATAAGACAGTCAAATTGTTTAGTCATGTTCTCAATATAACCGTTTACTCTGGAGGGACGTTCTGATGGAAACTATGGCTAAAGTTTTGATGACAATTATTGTCAATTATAAGTTACATCTTAATGTATGTGTGAGTGTAATTGCAAGAGAATGGAAAAGATTCAAATTTACTCTCTTACTGTTTGTACTGTATTTTATTGACAGAACATGTCATTGAGTCATGTCGTTCGTCAAGATTCACCTGGGAGCAATTTACCAATTCAGGACAGATTTAGAAAAAAGTCTAATGGAAATATAGAAAGTATAGAAATAAGCTTGACATATTATGATAACTTGTTCAACCATTTTGCATGTAAAGACTTATGCTATGAGCTTGTGCCTAAATGTTGTGGGGGGTGAGACTATTCAACAGAGACCCAATATAATAAATTTTGATCAACATGACATAAGCAACTGATAATGTAGGAAACAACAGAGAATTGTACATAATCATTTGCATGGATGTACCAAAGCATTTGCAACTTGTTCAAAGAAATGAGAAACTGCTTTTTTGATGTGCACAAGTGACACAATGATGTGAGAATTGAACAGGTAGTTTTGAGAATTTCAATTGTGATCTGAGAAATGTACCAAAGCGACTGAGAAAAACTGTAATACAATACTCACTCACACATAAAGACACTCTTTGCCGCCATCTCATGTCATATTAATGTAGCTTTCACTGAAGTCGTAATCACTAATGGACTTTTTTTTCAATACCAAAAAATACAGCATGTTATTTATATAAAATATTATTTATTAAACAATAATATTTAAATTAACAACAATAGCCATTATAACAGTTTAATAAGTAAAACAGGAAATAAACAAAAAGTTCAGTCAAACAAAAACAGTGCTCTAATTAGTACAGGATTTAATTTTAATGTAAATATAAACAACATAACATAACATGTTATACATTACACTTGTTCTGATGTAATGTTTAACTATTTACAATTAGTAAATATCAACACAACATGGATTATTTACAGATTAAAGGGATTAAAAACGTACAGATAAAAAGGGTTACAGCATAAGGTTGTTTGCGATGCGAATGGAATTTATTTCTTAAATAAATAAAATAAATGCATAAAATATTAATCTCTCTTGTAATTATCACTTGCATGTCAATGATTACACCTCCCATAAAGCAATGTATAGTGTAATGCGAGTTGGTGGTTAACACCTCAACTGTAAAAGCACATTCTCTGACTGGTGGATCTCACTTCAGGATTGTGGGTAATGTAAATTTCCCCAGGAATTCTATAATTAAACACAAAAGCAAATCTGTTCTTTAAGGACAAAAGTAAATGTGATTTTTCATTCCTGAATCTAAGATCAGCAGAACTTATGCTGGAGTTTGGACACACATTTACAACATTTGCTAAAAGAAGTGTGGCACATCTGCTAAAACACATTATGATAAGCTAGCACTAGCAAGCATTAGTTGACTAGCAAGCATAATTTCTGATGACACAGTTGCAATTTTAGGCTCAACTCCCAAGCAGAATGCATATATTACTGGATAGAAACTAGCAGGGAAGAGAAAATCTGACTGAACAAGTTGCTCATAGCAACCAGTTGAAGCAGAAGCCTGAATAAACCTACTGAAGGGAAAAAAAACCTGCATACTGAGTAAGAGATGCAACAGTCCATTACTTTTAGTAAACACATTTTGTTTATGCATAATATAGAATATACTGCACAATTACTCATGCAATCAACTGTTTAGCATCACAGCCAGGCTTATAATGGCTTTTAAAAGAACAATAATCCACTTTAGCAACACAGAAGGATTTCTTTGAATTAAACAATAAGGAAGTTTGTCCTAAGGTTATACTAATATAGTCAATTGGTAAAGGGCCTTAAAGGTCATCATTCACAAATTGTAAATATAGCACAACATTCAAGTGCCTTTTTATAAAAGTATTAGAACATCATAAGAACATACGCATTAAACACTAAATAATTTGACTATGCAAATTATTACAAAAATCTTGTGAGATTTTATTTTAAGGTTCAATTCTCACTTTTAACTAGCTGTTATTAGCTTGTATATTACTAGAATATTGGTTATTAGTACTTATAAAGCACATATTATTGTCTTATTCTGCATGACCTTATTCTACATCCCTTAATCCTACCCAATACCTACATTTAAACACTACAAAAACTACCTTACTAACTATTAATAAGCAGTAAATTAGGAGTTAAAAGAGGCAAAAGTTAATCGTGAATACGTGTAATGAAGGGTTCCCCCATTTATAATGATTTTGTCACTTCTACAATTCCTACACATAATAAAAATGCAAAAGCGATGTTTCCCATCAAGGGAATCAAAACAAGTTTTTCTTTGCTAATATTTGACAATCAAGCTGAATTTAAACAAGATAATATTTTACCCATGCATTTTGGTTCACTTATTAGGCTATTTCTCATGGGCCTGATTATCCTTCGGCTTTGTCAATGTTTCTTTTTTTAATGTAATCATGAGGAACTAAATGTCTCAACAAGGGGAACCTGAAATGAATCATGCAGCCTTTAGCCGTTTATTGCTACCACAGCCAAATTTAATTTATCCTGAGCACACAAAATTCCATGCCAAGAACTTTAAAACAACTGAGACTCATCCTAATTTGTTATTGAATATTCTGTGCAAGAAGTTGAATTACTTCCAATTTCTCTGAACTCCAACAAATAATACATAGGCTTTAGCAGACTGATATATCATCATGAATACATAATCACTCTGACTTCAACAGGCGGTGACAGACAGAACGATAGATATCGTTAAGTCCCACCACAGCATTTCAATTTGGGTTGAGGTCTTTGACTGGGCCATTGCAACTTCTTCATTCTTTTCTTTTTTGGTCATTCTGTTGTAGATTTGCTGGTGATCTTGGGATCATTGTCCTGTTGAATGACCCAGTTTCAGCCAAGCTTTAGCTGTCAGACAGATGGCCCCACATTTGACTCTAGAATACTTTGATATACAGAGGAGTTTAGAGAAAAGGAGCCATAGTTTGAGAAATTGTAAGCAATTTTACATATACACTGGGAAAAAATGGTCCAGTATATGGTGCATTTGAAGATGAAAGACTGAAATAGTATTTTCTTCTAAAACATATTACAATAATTATTGTCTTATTTACAACTTCGACTTTTTAGTGTACATAATTAATATTTCAAGTATAAATTAACTTCATATTAAATTAATTAAATTTATTTTATAAATGTTAAAAGAAAATAGTTCATTCTTAGTTGATATGCATTAATAATATGAACTATCTGAACCTTATTTTAAAGTGTTACCATGTCAACTACAACTTTAGCCATTTACCACCGATTTCCTGACATTTCCTGAAGATATTTAACAGGCTTTATCCAATATCTTGAGCTTGCATCCTCAAACCAAAAAACCAAAAAAAAAAAAAAAAAGCTCTGGCACTGTGATAATGACTGACTACTTAAAGTCAACATGACAACCTTCACAACCCATTTTACTTCTGTATCCTGATGCATTTCCAAGTGAAAATAAAAGAGATTACTGACATCCAAGGAGCATGCCTGGAGGAAGCTACTGTAATATAGCCGAATGAAATTTTAGCAATTTACAGTATATGCTGACATTTTTTACTTTGGAATAATGTGGACTGACTAACAATAAGACGAGGAACATGCATCTTTTTGACTCTTACTGAGTTTAGGATATTATGTCATATTTTTGCAAGAACAACAGATCAAATCAAAGAAATCGAATGACAGATTTTAATATTTAGGTATTAATGTTCAGCGACATTGACAGTTCATTTTGCACTAGATGAAAGTAGGTCACTTTGCTTTGAATACAAATAAAGCAAGAGAAATGAACAGCACCCTCCATTCCTGATACTTCATTAGACTGAGGCTTTTCAAACGGTCAGAAGTGAAATGAGAAGGAATGAGAACATTACAGGCTCATTACCTCTGTGTTTGAAACGCTGAATGCCACCTTACCAAATCCTTGGTGCTCCTTTCTGTTCGTGCCGTGCATCTCAAGGCAGTAGTGTTGGTCTTGTCACAGTTTCTTTAACAGGGTAAAAAGGCCTCATTTCAAGTGTTCACTTGGGAATTTACAAACAAAGAGAAAGGCAAAGCCATTATATTTGGTCACACCTTGGGGATTTCTAAACGGGTATAGCTTTGTTGTTTATATCCTTTGTTGCTTTCCTTCGCTCATTCAGAACAGCTTTACGGCATAAAATGCCTTAACAGAACTGAAGGCAAACCCACAGGATGTTGAATTGGAGTCTGAATTCTAATGACAGGAAGAAGAATTTACTCCATTCAAAAAAAATAAATAAATAAAAATTAACAAATCACACACACACACAGTAGAGGAATTTTTGTGACAAAACAAAGAGTTACATAATTAATATGACTAATTAGGCCAATGTTGTCCTTAATTTGTGGAGTACATTTTTATTTGTTTTATCCCAAGACTTAAGGATAAAGTAGCCTTCTATTAAAGTCCATAAAATGACAGCTATTTTTAATTATATATATATATATATATATATATATATATATATATATATATATATATATATATATATATATAAACGCACGCACACATCAGTCAATGCAAATTTGAAACATTAATCATTAAACATTAATATGCAGTGTAATGTTTTTGGAAATATGAGGCCGGTACTGCCAAATTCTCTGAAACGCCTTTGGAGACGGCTTATGGTAGAGAAATGAACATTCAATTCACAGGCAACAGCTCTGGTGGACATTCCTGCAGTCAGCATGCCAATTACACACTCCTTCAAAACTTGCGACATTTTTAGCATTGTGCTATGTGATAAAACTGCACATTTTAGAGTGGCCTTTTATTGTGGCCAGCCTAAGGCACACCTGTGCAATAATCATGCTGTCTAATCAGCATCTTGATATGCCACACCTGTGAGGTGGATGGAGAAGTGCTCACTAACACAGATTTAGAAAGATTTGTGAACAATATTTAGAAATAGGCCTTTTGTTGTACCTAGAAAAAGTCTTAGATCTTTGAGTTCAGCTCATGAAAAATGGGGGCAAATCCAAAAGTGTTGCATTTATAATTTTGTTCAGTGTATTTTGAAGATTATGGGCAACTAAACAGTTGATGGGCCTCATTGACTTCCATAGTATGGGGGGGAAAAACAAAACAAAAAAGATGGAAATCAGTGGGGTCCATCAACTGTAGGTCTGCACGATTTATCACAATTAAACTGCACGTGATTATTTTATGCGCAGCTTGTCAGAGCTGTATGACTCTGTGATCAGTAGTAAATGCTTCTCCATCTGAAAGCCAGAGGGCACTCTTACGCAGAAACTACAAATATGCCCTGATGCAGAATAAGACACCAAGCATCATATCACTGTAGCTGAATAAATAGAAGATTGTAACGCTTTGATTAAACATGACTAATAAACACACGACTGATTATTCTGTGCCACATCTCACAGAAGGATGCTTAACTGTCATTATGAAGTGAGTTTGGAGTAAAAACATGTTGTCTTTTGTTGGACAAGGTGTTAATAAATGCTTCGCATGTCTGGAAAGATGTTTGATGTGTGTTGGTTTTTCAAAATGTACATTATAAGTGACTCAAACTCACAGTGCTTTCAGATGGATTAGCATTTGGAACCATACTCCATTGACAAGCTGCGCAAAAAAAAAAAAAAAAAAAAAAAAATATATATATATATATATATATATATATATATATATATATATATATATATATATATATATATATATATATGTATAGTAGTCGCAGCTAAGATTCACGTGTAAGTTCAATGTTATTTTTCATATCGTGCAGCCCTAAATTGTTTGGTTTCCAACATGCTTCAAAATATCTTCTTTTGTGTTCAGCAGAAGAAAGAAATACATACATTTTGGAACAACTTTGATTTTTGGGTGAACTATCCCTTTAACAGTATATTCATATAACTGGTGCAAGGAAGTAGAATTCAAATGCAAATTGCAATTCTATATCCTTTTTACTACCTCAATTGAAAATCATGAATTTAACTGAAATTTGAAAGGTATTCTCAATTAAATTCTCAAAGGTGCACAACCCTGATATTCATAAGCATATGAAAGAGATATCAGGGTAGACAGGAGACGGTTCACTCACATAAAGAATGGGAGAAACCATAACACTCAGTATAGTAGCTTTAAAATGCATTATTTAAATGTAGCATTGGCAAACAGGTTCAGAGATTTCTGTCTTTTGCTATTTATACATAGTACAAAGGATGTTTACCTGCATGACATACCTGCTCGGGAATGTTAAACTTTTAAAAAGGGACTTTTCATGTGATCAGATTCGAATTTAAGTAGTCTGATCTTTGATGTTGGAAGCAGAAGACAGCAAAAGACACAATTCTTTTTAAGGCATTTATTCATGAAATACACACTTTCAAAATTTCAACAAAAGCTTTCATAAAATTGTAAGAAACTCCAGCCCAGTTTAAACAAAACTCCTTTGTGTGACTATGGAAACCATGTGCAATAAATAATCATTATGCCAGAAAAAAAAAAGACAAGGAAAAGGACACCATTAAATGTCAATATTTTTACCACTAAATGAAATGAAATAGCTGTTACAAAAAGAAAAAACATGTGAGGAAAACAATGTGCTATGTATGGAACATTAGTGTGAATTGAGCCAAGCAGGCACCCGTAGAATCAGAGGGGATGAGAACTGTATGGACTCTATCTGTGACCTGAGCACCTAACAAACAGATATAAATCGAATGAAGCTTCCAGAGCTGAAACCAAGAACCATCTGAGAGACATATATTGCACATTTTTTTCCTTGGAAACATAACGATCGTTCCACACGACCCAATCCGAATGCTTTTTCCCAGTCTGACCACAACCTTAAAATTGAATTTACAGCTTGTTTTATACACAAAAGCGCATAGATGAATAAGACTATATGCTGAATGACAAGGAAGGAAAAATGGTTATAATGCTTAAGTGATACTATCATGTTTGAGTCATTTATATATCAATGTACAGATGAAGATATCGATCTCAACAAATCTTGATTTGCGGCAAATCTCGACACGTTTTATATTTCAGATCACTGCAGGACACAAATCTTTACAGTATAAATAAATAACATTTAGCAGGGGAAATCGTTTGCACAGAGGAGTGTGATAAATATATATATGGCTCAGTTGGAGGTGCCACTGTGAAGGTTGGTTTCTTAAAATCATTCTTCAAATCAACAATAATTCAAATACACAAACACACAGTGAAACCGGTTGCCCAATAATTAAGATGATGCAATGCTTTTAACTGGCAGCAAACACTACACATAATGACATCTGGCAAACACTGGTTAATCAATTCAGGCACACAATCAATGCAACCCAAAACTGACCAATCGTAGTACCCCCTAAATCAATCAAACCCTAGAAAAAACGCCCGCTGAAAACCTATTAGGGCAGGATTGCGGTTTCTCTGTGTGTCGGCCTCATAGTCTGATTTTTACAGACTTTCAGACATTAACACAGAGTGCTCTTTAAACACACTGCTCTAGTGAGAATACAATCACGGCAGATGACTCGGAGGAGAGACAATCCTGACTCGAGAGAGTGACTGGAGAGAGATGATATACAGAATGAGAAATAAACCAAAATGGTACCCTTTTAGGGCCACTGTAAGCTTTTCAAAAGACAATAAATAAGAAGTGCTTTCCAGCGCAGCTGAAATCTCATATGACAGAGAAATGGGTAGTAGTTTTGATTGAAATGTTTTCGGTTGTTAAAATTTTAAAAAAGAGGTGAATTGTGAAAAAAAAAAAAAAAAAATGTCCAGGTCAAATTTCACCCCAAAATCAAATAGAGAAAAAATATTAAATTATACTTTACACACAGATAATGAACCCTATTCTTGAAGGATCATTATTATGACAATTAAAGGGTTAGTTCATCCAAAACTGAAAATAATGTTATTTATTGGTCACCCTCATGCCGTTCCACACCCGTAAGACCTTCGTTAATCTTCAGAACACAAATTAAGATATTTTAGTTGAAATCCAATGGCTCAGTGAGGCCTCCATAGCCAGCAATGACATTTCCTCTCTCAAGATCCATTAATTGACTAAAAACATATTTAAATCAGTTCATGTGAGTACAGTGGTTCAATATTAATATTATAAAGTGACGAGAATATTTTTGGTGCGCCAAAAAAAAACCCAAAATAACGACTTATATAGTGATGGCCGGTTTCAAAACACTGCTTCAGGAAGCTTCGGAGCATTATGAATCAGCGTGTCGAATCATGATTCGGATCGCGTGTCAAATCGCCATTGCTGAAATCACGTGACTTTGGCGCTCTGAAGCTTAAATATTCTCGTTGCTTTATAATATTAATATTGAACCACTGTACTCACATGAACTGATATAAATATGTTTTTAGTACATTAATGGATCTTTAGAGAGGAAATGTCATTACTGGCTATGCAGGTCTCACTGAGCCATTTCAACAAAAATATCTTAATTTGCGTTCCGAAGATTAACAAACATCTTATGGGTGTGGAACGGCATGAGGGTGAGTAATAAATAATATTATTTTCATTTTTGGGTGAACTAATCCTTTAAGCCAACCCAACCCCCAAATTATAAGCATATTTTCCTCCTATTGTCATTACTTTAATATATGTGTGTGTGCGTGTGTGTGTGTGTGTGTGTGTGTGTGTGTGTGTGTGTGTGTGTGCGTGTGTGTGTGTGCGCGTGTGTGTGTGCGCGTGTGTGTGTGCGCGTGTGTGCGTGTATATATATATTATAAAATTACATATGATTTGAACTGAATTACATCGCAATAAATGTCACAACATATATTTCCACAGAGTAATGAGATATCAATTTTTGCATTATGGTAATGACAATAAGAGGAAGATGTGCTTTATTGTCATTAAAAAAAAAGATCACAAGGGCCTTTATACAATAGCAAAATATAATTTATTTTCTTTCTTCTTCTTCTGTTTTGTATTTGGGGTGAAATATATGACACAAATACTTTGTTACATATAATATCCTGAGATTCACCCAAGGATCATCCTCTGACATCAATTCCACATCTCCAAATTTGTAGCTCAGTTCACGGAGCACCATTCTCACAGAGCCAACATGATGCCAAAAAGCTAGCAAACGTAAATGATAAGAAGACCAGACTCCAGTCTTGGCAACTTCAGTCTGGACACAGTCCACAGCTTCTAAAGCAGTAAAGCAGGTCTCTAGTAAGCTTCTTACAGCCTGCCTGTCGAGTGAAGTAGCGCTGATGTCTCAATGCAAGCCTGATAACATGGCCCGAGCATCAATCTATCCAATACTGCAAAGTACAGCGAATCTACCTCAGAGCGCTAACACACCTCTCATGCACAATGAAGCCCCGGGAGATTGAAACTTTGTGGTGATTTAAACAATACTAGACTGAAAAACCCTGTCTTCCAAGTTGCCTTCATCGCTTGTCAAAAAAATAGAGCAACCGCATAGAGATTTGTAACAAAGGTTTAACAACACAGACTAGTGCCAGAACAAGTTGCTATGTTAAAATCCTGTAATGACTGTGATGTACAACAGACCTTTACTCTAAATGCCAGTGTTCTTTAAGACAGAAGATGACAATGACGGTGTTATTTTGCTATTTGAGACTGATTTCCTGGGACAGCAGTAAATGAAATTATGAATACACTACCAACTTCCCCCTAAAACAGGTTGTAAAAATCAGAGCACCAAACATCTCAAAAAAGCAAGAAAAGTACAGGTATTTTAAGACTCATCCCCGGTCTGCACCATGTTTAGTTCGGTTTTATTTTTACAAGGTACAAAACGTTAGCACCGTTTATTGGCTCAAATGGGAGAAATACCTGCAAACACCAGCCTTCACCATGGCAATGACCCCAAAGAATGACCCACCCCAGCGTTCGCCATGGCAACAATCTCTCCAACCCAACTTTCCCCAAAGAAAGACCCTCCAGCCTTAGACACCCAATGCTGGACGAAAATGAGAATCAGAAACGCATTAAATAAAAACAGTAAAATCATGTATTTGTTGCATTTTCACCAGTCTGTGAGGAATAAACCTGCAGTCGGTGTTTGGAACACTAGCCATATAAATGTTTGCGTGAATTGGCTGAAGAACGCAATATTTAAATCATCATGACAGCATCCTCTTTACAAGAGCATATTGGTGATGCAATAAAGTAAAAAGCAAAAACAATGTGCAGCTTTAAAAAATGTGAAGCCGAAAACAAAATGCATACAGAGATTCACATTAAAAGACACGGGCAGATGAACCATTGTTTCTATGCAAGACTGCAGTATTGAATATCTAAAATATCTAAATTATTCCAATATTTGTGGAATAACTTAATGATTAGATATAGAAAGATTTGGTCAAGCTGGTTTGGCATTTACCCGTGTAAAAGTTGACCGCTATAGTAGATGATGCACATCATCTTGTTTCAAAGTAAAAACAGATTTTTTTAAGTAAATGTTTAGATATAAAAAAGTCAATTTGCTCCTTAAGAAATGTTTCAAATACATTTACGTTAGAAATCTGATAAGAGCCCTTTAATGTTTGATCAACTAGATGCAGTTTGTCTGCCAACATCCATATTGGTACACAATTTGTTAAGGGCTTGCAAAAAAAAAAGTCAACTACCAGCCAATTTTCACTGACCCAACCCGACAAATCATAAATATCGCTTAAACTCGGATCTCAATTTGTCATTTTCCTCTGTATTAAATCTGCCATTTGTACAGCTTGCCATCCAGAATAGAGTGAAGTCAGGAGGGTTTATGAAGCCTTTGGCACTAAGACAGCGATAAACAAATAGCTGTACAATACATATGGACGGTTACTTGTGGGTTACATTCGTACTGCGGAGGATTGGAGAGCTGACATCATGTCATTGTAAGGACTGAATGTTTCATCTTTTGTCTCAATTAAAAGGTGACGCATTGCATATATGACATTGAGGCTGAGGGATTCTATCACAGGATGTATGATATGAGGATATGAGGGGCAGGTTGGCAAGTTAAAGATATTAACATATTAAGGATTCATCCTTAAAATCTTTAATGATTCTAGAGTTGCAAATTAGCATTTGTGAGGATCAAATGATTAAAAGCACCTTTTTTTAACTGCTGCATTTAATTAGACACTTAAACGTCTGACCAAAATATAAGCTTTTTGCATCACGAAAAGTCTGCACCACTGAAAAGAAATTTACTGATAGGGTGAATCCCATGAAACCTGTCAAATTGTGTGGGTCAAATTTTACCTCAAAATCAAATGGAAATACGTAGCTCTAGTTAAATAACTTTTTATAAGTTATTTTAAATAACTTATTTCTAGTTAAATAACTTATTATTAAAGAAAATATAATGTTTTTTTATGACCATTAAGATTTTTTGTCACATTATTTTCATTACATATTCTCATTACCATAACACCATAAAAAAGAAAAAAAAAAAAAAAAAAGATATATTATTTAAATTTTATTTATACATCACAATTGTATAAATTGTACTGATTTTAAGATGTGCTGCAAATAGTAATTAAAAAAAACTGCAATTGTTTTATCTGTAATGCAGTGAAAAATATCTGTATTAAAGTAATGTGAAACTGTATTGAGAATGAGAATAACAATAAAGATGCATTATGGTAATGACTGAGAGATTTGTGTAATTGTCATGAAAATGATGTCAAAATAAATATATATATATAAAAAATCTTAATCATCCCAAAACAAAGCTTCATTTTCTTTAAGCTTTTCCATTTAATTTTGGAGTGAAAACATTTTGAGAGATTCATCCAATTCAGTGGATTCAATCTGGCTTGAATTTAGCCAAACATTTAAGTCTTTTCCATGAAGCCACATAAACGTAGGCCAAAATATAGCACTTTTGGAAAACCACTCTCTATTTTTCTAGCCTTTAGTCTTTCACACACACTTTCATTACATCTTTCATCCTCCATCCTCTCCATCAACAACTTTTATATACAATATTGGTAAATAGAACATAAATACTACACATAAATTTGCTTATTCACAATTCCACTCGAAGCGGCGCCGGAAAGTAAAGAAAGAAACCGCTCTGAGATAATACACTCATATAAACTGCTTTATATAAGCATAGAAAGGCTCTGCGCTCCCGAGAAGTGTTGGGTAAGACCTGAGAGAGAGCGGCCAATTTGAAACGCCTCCTCTCTTCTGGTTAGCAGTGTAAAAGTGGACACTTCCACTGAGGACGGCAGACACCGAGCACCATCTTTTTGCCCATAATTGAGGTGGGAACAAAGTCCAATGGTACAAAAAAATGTTAAACCATTTCTTATGACCTTTTTTTTTTTTTTTGTCTTTTTTGTTTTAATAGTGTAAACAGCGCACCAATAGGGTTCCACTTCTCTCATCTATACAAAAGTATAAATATATGCTTTCTCTCAATTTTTCACATATCTAGGACATATAGCGGACAAACAGACAGAGAAAAGCGGTTGTTCCCGTAAGTCGCCAGTGTTGCAGTGGCTGTGCTGGTTTTGTTGTTTGCTGGCTCGTGTCTGTGTTGACGGGCATTTGTTTGTTTGGTGTGGGCGTTGATGGTCTCTGCATATATAGCACGTAGCACAGTCCTCAGCCACTGGGCCAAAACAACCAAGCGTTTTTGTCCAACTACAGCAGATCCATTTTGGGTCTGTAATGAAGTAGGAGGGGGGATTTCTGGAACGCACACAAAACACACATGCATTCGTGTGACTGAAAATCATAGAGCTACTCTATGGAACAGAAAGTCAAGGGCTTCTATTGTTTCTGCAATGGCATTTCAAGGAAGCAGGATTAGATATGCAACCTTTCAAAAAATAACATGCGCTATGCATCAACATGTCAATTTCTGACTTGCTGTTGAATGAACATCGTTTACGACGGACAAGATCAATAAAAAATACTGGTCATGACATCATAAAAACAATTTCATATCTTCACATACTGCATATGATTATGAATTATTGCAAATTATCCACGCATGCATACACATGACATGCACATCACAACGGCAAATGGGAAGACTAAAGTGGGAAATCTAAAGCAAGCATGCATGCACACAAATTTATCATTAATTACCTTAAATCTCCATCTTGTTACCACAACAAATTTCAAAGTATGGTCCTTGCCCAAAATTTCTTCATTGCATAAGATGTCCAGCTGAAAATAAGCACACAAATGGAGTAAACAAAGAACAAATGTTACAGTAGTCTAAACAAAACTAGCTTTCCATGGTCAGCTGGTCATTATCGCAAAATATAAGAGGTGAATCAGGATGGTCAAATAACCTGCTGCTGGATGACTAGTTGGCCATTAGGGTTGGGAATCAAAAGTCGATTCAAATGCAGGAATCGGATACTTGTACAAAATTAAAATAAATTGGTTTTAAACCATTCAAGGCAAGGCAAGTTTATTTATATAGCACATTTCATACACAATGGTAATGTTAAAGTGCTTTACATGAAAAGGAAACAAATACATAAGAATAAAAATGGAATGCACAGGAAATTTTGTTTTTCACTCAGAATATTTGTTCTATGAATTTTTTAAAAATTGTCTCTTCCTCATATTAGGCGTCTTTCACTGTGGTTTTCTCCCGGTGCCTAAATAATCTGTTGGACGTCTCCAAATGAACACATTTTTCAACTAAAATCAGCCAGGAAGAGCTCTGGGACTGACCCTCCAGTCCGCACTCAGTTAATTCGGTCCTCGACTCTCACAACGCGGTTTCAATATTGTTTTTATCAAAGAAATCTCTTAACAACAAGTGCAAGAAGAAATTTAATTAATACACTTAATTCGGCACTCGCACGCTGTTTACTGTGCTTGTATTTATTTATTTATTTATTACCTGTAAATATTTATTATGTTATTTTTCCTAATTTGCTTATTTGTTCTCATTGTATTACTGACTGTATACTTGTCTTTAATAATGTTTAATGTTTTGAAATTTATATTAGTTAGTTTTTCGGAATTGGAGCTGCTAGAAATTCAAACGATACCCAACCCTATTGGCCATCCAGACCCATCCCTATTTTTTATCTTGATTATTTTTAAGCTTTAATATTTTTAGCAACTTAAAGGGTTAGTTCACCCAAAAATGAAAATAATGTAATTTATTACTCACCCTCATGTCGTTCCACACCCGTAATACCTTCGTTCATCTTCGGAACACAAATTAAGATATTTTTGTTGAAATCCGATGGCTCCGTGAGGCCTACATAAGGAGCAATGACATTTCCTCTCTCAAGATCCATAAGGTAAATATATTTAAATCAGTTCATGTGAGTACAGTGGTTCAATATTAATATTATAAAGCGATGAGAATATTTTTGGTGCACCAAAAAAACCAAAATGACTTATTTAGTGATGGCCGATTTCAAAACTTCAGGAAGATTCGGAGTGTTATGATTCTTCTGTGTCGAATCATGATTCAGATCGCGTGTCAAACCACCAAACTGCTGAAATCATGTGACTTTGGCGCTCCAAACCGCTGATTCGACACAAGATTCATAATGCTCTGAAGCTTCATGAAGCAGTGTTTTGAAATCGGCCATCACTATATAAGTCGTTATTTTTTATTTTTTTGGCGCACCAAAAATATTCTCGTTGCTTTATAATATTAATATTGAACCACTGTACTCACATGAACTGATTTAAATATGTTTTTAGTACATTAATGGATCTTGAGAGAGGAAATGTCATTACTATCTCTATGCAAGCCTTACGGAGCCATCGGATTTCAACTAAAATATCTTAATTTGTGTTCTGAAGATCAACGAAGGTCTTACGGGTGTGGAACGGCATGAGGGCAAGTAATAAATGACATTTTCATTTTTGGGTGAACTAACCCTTTAAAACGTTTTAGCATGCTTAAAACTTTAACGTAAAAAGTAAAACGCTGAGAGGTTGTGTCTTTAAATTCATGCCCAGCATCATCATTACAGCAATAAAATTTAATTTACCACCTTCAACATTACATTAAGGCAATTATCGTCAGACTCAAATGTAAATGTTTCAAGGCATGAGTGTCACATTTTTAAAATGATGTGTTAAGTTAACAACATTTAAACTTTTAAAAATGTATCACAAGATTCAATTCTGTTGTGCTCCAGGCATCTGTGATCGCTCCAGGCATGTGTGATCGCTCCTTTAAAAAAAAAAAAAAAAAAAAAAATGCCTTATTGTCGTCTAGAGGATGTATATGTAATTAGACAGCCCACACACTAGCTGATTTATAAAATGTTTAAAAGATTTTTATTAAATATTTATTTGTTTTGTACATCAGAAACCTTGATGCAAAGCCTAGTCCCATTACACAGCTACTCACTAATTAAATAAAAAAAAAGAAATGGGCAATATGGTCTAATATATTATAATATAATATCAAATATTGATTTAAGTTATTTTAAAGTTACAATATAAAATTATTTTATTATAAAACGAAGACGACGACTGCAGGAGATATGAAAGAAATAAGCTAACACAGCTACTTAGGACATCATTTGCCTGTTGCAATGCAACAGGCATTGCAACAGTTTATCAGCCATTATACAAACATTTGACCACAGAACGTTGCAATCGGCCAAACAGAATAAACTATCCATGAGAACCGCATAATCAATTGTGAACGAATGTCTCTGGGGACAGGTGGGATTTTATGGTGCTTTACAGAAGAGTGGCAGTCCTTTGTGCTGTCAAAACATTCCATTCAACCTGTTATTCAAGCCAAAACAAAGGAAACAAAACCTTTAAGAGCAGCCATAACCGTCCAGAGGATTATGTGTATCACAGTATAAGGGATGCCGCTCTCACTGGAATAGCATGCAGTGAAACAGCAGTGCCGGTGTCTGTGTGTTTTGGCTCGCTGTGAGTCGAACGAGAGCAGCACGACCACAGCAACACCTGCTGGAGGCCGTGAGCTCTTTGCACTATTCAGAGTTTAAAGACATCATGAGTATCTGGGATGTGAACCAGGGACGTTCAGAGAGACCGAAACGTCTGACGGCGTGAAACTTTTGATGCTTATTAGAATTTAGTTCTTCAAAGATTTTGCTTTTCTCTTGCACTTCAAAGCAGAGCCACTACACAAACTGCTGCCATTTCGGAGTCGTATTTTTTATCTGGCTCAGAGCAGTATTGTGCCGCTGGCAGCTATAACTCTCGATACTTGCAGAGAACAACAGGCATCTGACAGTATTATTGCGGGGGAAAGTTTTTGACGGATGCGTGTGGTGGAAAAGCCCACACATTTCTAACACAAAGGAGGGAAAAAGCGGTGATGAAGCGGCAATAATTAGTCAAGTTTTGTGTTAAATTGCACTATGAGACATTGGCAGGCTGCGAGATACATGACAGAGAGCAAATGATATTACAGGCTATTATTTGTCTCGGAAAATATGAGGCACGTTGAAAGCTTTGTGGGAATCGTGACAGCGCGGAGGAGCTTTGAAATCCGTGTGGTGACTCACGCGTGAGCCATTGAGCGATGCTGGCCGGCGTGGTGGCAAAGGTCTCTAACGAGTTAACTTCAGCAGACGGAAAAGGCAGATAATGGGTTCCGTTTTGAACTTTGTTTGAAATGCAAGGGCCCATGAAGCTTCAGATCTGAAGGATCACATACCTCATTGAAGGATGTCAGGTTGAGCTTCTTTGCGATGAACTTCTTGAGGTGGAGAACGGTCGCCTGAGCCGAACAACGAATCCACTTCCGTTTGAGTCCTCTGAGCTTGCTGCTGTTACACTCCAGACAGATACTCACCTGAACAGACAGGAAATTTTGACTTAACACTGATAATCACATGGAAGATTTAGATAACAGCATTGTCTTAGGGACAAGCAAACTAAACAAATAGCGAAGACAAGCAGCTTAACACATTTTGCGATATTCAGTCTAGGCTCAGTCTAAATGTCAGATACAATGCAGAGCCTGACAAAATATTTGCATGTAAAATGGACATGCCTTCAGGTACTAAACCTACTAAACTGATGGAATGATATTTCAATTTTCACCCGAGGCTCTCAAAATCTTGTTACTTTGTTACATCTGTACTGTGCTTATTTCACTATCGTCAATGATCGCTGTTGCTCACGTCACCTAAAACTCTCATTTTATTGTCATTTGATAGATTTTAACTTACAGCAATTTGGACTGAGAAGCAGCTGGAGGTAATTAATTTTCAATACAAGTGAAAAGATTGGTATCACAAGCATATGATGTAATCGTATTCAAAACCTCTGATTTAAGTGTTTGATGACATTGAAGTGCATTGCAAATTAGCTAATTTTGTAAAGTGAACTGAATCTCTTGAGATACATTGAGCGTAATTGGAACGCAGCTTGTATTTTTATTTTATCCCTAAGCTTGTATTTTATCCCTAAGACTTTTCCTAGCATATTCATGACTACAGCGCGTCACTAACAACATCATATGCAAGATGAGTCATTGTCAGTCTCTTGGTAAACAGCACCTGTCGCAACAACGTGAAGACAATGTTTTTGTTCAGTGGTTTAATGTGAGGAATATTCTACACATGCATCCCCACATAGAGTTTGATTTGAATCACTTTACATAAACTTTTAACCCCTTAACTGTCACCCCCCTTTTTGAGAATAGATGTGAAAATGCACTATCCAATCTTAAATGGTTGTAATTCAAGGTACACGCTAAAGATGACAGATTATTGCTGAAAGCATGTACTACACATAACTGTAAAACAAATGTACTGTACTAAATGAACTTTGTATTTTACACAAAATATATATTTTACTAAATTGTTATAAAATCAAAGCCATATGTCCATCCAAGTTGTGCTCCAAATTTGAAATTGATATCACAAAAAATTGAAGTACCTATGAGATTTTTTTTTAGGGGCTTTAGAATGATTTCTGAAGGATCATGTGACAATGAAGACTGGAGTAATGATGCTAAAAATTCAGCTTTGCATCACAGGAATAAATTACATTTCAAAATACATAAAATTGAAAAGTTATTTTAAATTGTAATAATATTTTTACTGTATCTTTTACAGTATATTCTCAGTGAGCACTTCCACCAAAAACATTAACAAGCCATACCGTCTTTTGAACGGTAGGGTACGCCACTGACATCAAGTATCATTCTTATAATTTGATTTAAACAAATTATTTTTCAATTAAAGTTGAGTCAATTGGTGAATCAAACTCACCAAAGGCGTTTTTACTTGTATTTTGTGCTTAGCAAGTGTTAATTTTACACCCTGACTGTCGGTGTAAGCGCACGTTTTGTGCTACAGCCTCCTTAGGATGAATCACTCATGTTAAAAGCGTCTGCTAAATGAACCAAAGTCGAATGTAAAGCTAAACATAAACCCAGCCAGGTTATCAAATAAAGAATCGGTAACATCAAGTGATTAGCATCATGTCAGTAACATGATGCTAATTCAAAAAAACTGCATAGCCATGTACACAAATACTGACGTCACCAATACGATTTCAACAGCAATAAAAGCAGATGCCAGCAAGTGCTTCGCCATCTTTCAAAAGTGAGCTGAGCGTTGAGTTGCCAGTGGACTGCGGTTGCCTCGGGCTGCCCGGCAGGTGCAGTGGCAGAGTGAGGGCTTCAGAGAGTCAAGATGCATTAAGGATTTCATGCCTCTCTCTCTCCCCATCCCTCTGTCCTTCTGCCGATAAGTGACTGAGCAGTGCAGAGTGGCACAGCGGCCCATTTGGACCAGGCCTCACCCAGAACAGACAGTAATGGAGAAGGATGAGGAGGGGCAGCTGCGCCCGGCGGCTAAACGCCAGTCCATTTGGAGGGCAAATGATGCCAAGAGAGAACCAAGGGCTTCTGAGGGCCATATACAGCCACATTCTTTATAAGTACAGCAGGCAGTAAATCGCAGATGTGCTCGGTTATAGGCAGGCGGTATGCGAGATCTAATACAAACACGGGTGTACTATTAAACACAAGCAAGGAACTTCGCTATTAGCTGCGTATGTGTGTGTGATTACTGGGTCATTACGGCACGGCTGGGGCTGTTATGCTCACCGAAAACAGCCACACAAATTACTAATGGTGAACTCGCTCAACCAATTAAACCTACAGATCCCAGAAGAACCGTAAGAGGGGCCTTTTATTTGCAGCAGCCGCTACCGAATACCTTTCTTTTCTTGAGATGCCAAGAGCTCTCTAGCCCTTAGAACTAAACTGGCTCTTTGCAATCTATTTTACTAGTGATTAGTGATCTCTGACGTGTATACAAATCATTCTAATGAGTTATCGCTTTTCATTTAATCTTTTAGTCTGAATGACTTTTTTACATTTTGACTGAATATTCTTGAACCTTTTGCACTGTAAACTCTAACGCTCAAAATAATTAATTGGTTTGAGTAGGGCAAACTCAAATTAAACACATTAGTATTTCAAACTTTATTTTTCTTTTGAGCTCACGAAACTGACACATTTTCCCCAAGTTTCACAGACATGATTTAAGCTAGTCCACTAAAATGCATGTTTGAGCTGTTTTAACTCAAAAGAAACTTTAACTGACATACACTATATTGCCAAAAGTATTGGGACACCCCTCCAAATAATTGAATTCAGGTGTTCAAATCACTTCCATGGCCGCAGGTGTATAAAATCAAGCACCTAGGCATGCAGACTGCTTCTATATACATTTGTGAAAGAATGGGCAAAAACAAGCTGTTATATTCTGTTATATATTTATTGTCCAACATTCCCAATTTTTCTGATGCATGTCCTTAATTTAATTTCATATGTTGGTATTAATTCAGTGTTTATAATGCTAATACTTGAACTTCAAATAATTTTAACCCCAACTGACTGGGTTTCTAGAGACCAACGGTTTTGTGAAGAAGTGGAAGACAAACACAAAATCTGTAAAATAAACTGTTAAAAGGATTTGATGATCACTAGTGATAGTATTTTATTCTGTGTTGTCATCATTCAGATTGGATTTCAGCTTTAATGTACTTTTTTTTTTCTTTTCTTTTTTTTAACAAAGCAGCTGATATTGCCATAGAAACTAGTGGACTGCTAGTAGAGTCGCTATCACCCCGAAATGGCGGAAACGCAGGGCTGCTGCTGGGCGCTGGTGTTGCAATGGAACGTTTCGCTTCTTGTTAGTGTATATTCTTTGATTCAAGTGTGGTACCGTGATAGGATGCCACTGTGCAATAAGTACATCTGTGAAATTTCCTCGCTACTAAATATTCCACGGTCAACTGTTAGTGGTATCATAAAGTGGAAGCAATTGGGAACAACAGCAAAGCACAAAATTGAAATCTGCCAGTTCTGCATATTTAAACTTTGAATTTCTTAACTTAAAAAAATTATGCAACCGATTACCTCAGATTTTTTTTACTTTTGCCAACTTATTTGGGTTTGAAATGTGGAGTATATGCATGGTATTGGTCTCTTTTGAAAGGTATGTGTACAGTAGAACGCTAACATGTTAATGAAATGTCGATTATGTGAGGACCAAAAATAACTAATGAAAACCCATTTTCACCAGTTCTGAACAAACTGCTCAAAAGACCCAATTCACATTGAACTTGATGAATCAACTTCTCATAATTAAAGACAATCCTACAAGATAATTATGCTTCTAATTAATTAAAATGGAGAAAATTTAAAATAAAAATTGTAAATGTACTATTTTAAACCCTTAATTTATGCCAGATGCAGGTTGAATTTTTAAGTCTGTCTTTTAGCTGTAAAGTGAAATTTTCAACACAAATAAATATTTTCAGTGAATCGTTTGGTCTAGATCAGTGGTTCTCAAACTTTTTAGCTTGGAGTACCCCCTGAAGGGATTACCATCCTTCTACCCCCCTCTCTTCCACTTCGACTGCAGTCACACCTTTACCATTAAGGGACAATATTTGCCCCCTAAATTGATTTTCCAGTCCATTTTAAATAAAAAAATGTTCAATAGAGAAATATGCAATGATGGTAAAACTAAATAAAACATTTAAATATTAAACTAAAACCATCAGTAGGTGGCAGCAAGTCACTGTTTTTATGAGTGAGTCATCGAGTCATTCATTCAGTAACAAAGTAAATGGCTGTGAATTGTTCGCGAAATGTACATTTTGTTTTTTGACCTGTTGTATAATGTCACGTTTGCAGTCATGTGGATATTTGGGAACAATTGCATTCTTGCTCGTTATCATCATTAAATACAAGATTTCACACAAAGGTATGTTTTTGTATCGGAGAAAGTTTGAGTCTTAAATCGAAATTAATCCATTATCTGTGTCTATATTGGTTCTTCATGCGAGTAAGTGCTAAATTCCCACATTTTCAAAGGTACATTGTCGAGAACGACAGTAATTTAGCGCGATTTAAGGCAGCAGACTGCACGTAATCTATCATGCATGCTGCTTGTTTGGATACAGTCATTTTTGACTGCAAATGATGAGGTAATTTGATTAAATGTACTGGATTTATGACATTTTGGCAGTTAGAAATACATGCTCGATTTTAATATTATATTAAGGTAGAATTAAATGAACTACTCAGCATTTTGTTCGCGTACCCCCTTTTGTCACTTCACTACCCCCAGGGGTACGCGTACCCCAGTTTGGGAACCACTGGTCTTGATGATTCTTTCACAAACTAGACTGAATTGGTCCTTGTGGATCTCAAGTAAACAATAGACTCATTAAACACTCTTTCAGCAAGCCTGACTCACAGTTAGCTCTCATTTAACAACTTGCATCATGTGATGACAATTATGTGAGGACTTAAATTAACCACTGAAAACCAATTTTATGAAACAATGAATCAGACTTCCCATCATTAAAGGCAATCCTATAATAAACTGCACTCCAAATTGGTGTATGAAGCAAGATAAATATGTTTATAATTAAGTAGAGAAAAATAGCAATAAAAACTGACCATATAATCTTTAATTTAAACCAGATGTGGTGTGAATTTTACTCAGAAAGTCTATTAGCAGTACAGTGAAATTTTCTGCACAAATGGTACTAAATAAATCTAAATCAATTCCATTATTAACAAATCTCTTTAATTCCTTTGCATTTCACAGTTTCTATATTGGCTGGTTCTTTTTGGCTTCACTTCTCCTTGCAAGAAGGTCAACCCGGACGGGTCTGACCAACAGACACATTAGCCAAAGTGTTCCATAGCCACCCAAGCATAACTAAACGAGTACTGCTGAAATTGTTTTTCACTTTTTACATTATATATGAGGCCAAAGTGCCTGTCTCAGCTTTACTACAGGAGACCGCATGCACACACAATCTCTCCTCGTACTTTTCCAAGACAAATGATGACCACAGGACACAGAAACGTATGCGGTAACTCTGAAATCTTCATTGATCTCTTCCTCCAACAAACAAGAAAACAGGCATACTTAAGCCATTTACACCCTAGCACCCACCGTGTTTTCTTTGTGTTTTCTGCTCTATAAATCTCACTCTCACAAGCACACACTCCGCTAGGGAATCTTATATCACAATATGAGTTATTTTATATTTTTGCTGAAAATGCAATCATTGCAAAAAATGGTATATATTTAAATATTGCCTACCACTCATATATATCTAAGACAGTATAAGCAGCATATTCATGAAATTCATACAATATGTACTTAAGCACTGTCCTCAACCGTGTAGTGTATAAGTGCATAGTGCATCATTTGGGACACAACGTAGGAAATGTGTGTCATCCATGCATTCCAAAGTACTGTATATTGCAGAAATAGACTAGTACAGTAGAATAATATTCCAAACATAGCCCTTTTTAGGTATTTGTTCATACTAACTAGGTCAAACTAACAGAGCGTGAAGCTCCCTTGTGGGACATTAACAAGGTCAGAAGGGAACAGGGAAACATACCTGCTCATCACTGCGATGGTAGTCATTGTCCTCCTCTGCTTTCTCCTCTCCTGCTTCCTTATTGGCTGGATCCTCTGATTTCAGGTCACCTGGTGGAGTAAAATTAAAAAATTTAACAAGATGGAGCCTAGACAACCATAAAAACAGGAAATGTTTTTTTTGTGCTCATCCATCTCTCCACAATTCTGCTCTCAAAGTACTGTAGAACTCAAAGTAAATGCATTTATCTTTTCAAACAATATCCTCGCCTTTTAAAACAATGTTTAATCATAATTTGTATTAAGATTCCAAGCATTTATAATTCATTGCTTCTCAGAGCTTGAATTATATTGAGTATTAGTTTGTGACTCTCTGAAGAGTTTCTTCATTACACAGTAAAGAAACATTCATCAAACAAGAAAAAAAAACAAAGAAAAAAAACAATTATTGCAGCCTGCTCTGCCACACATTCACAAGTCTACAAAACAAATCTGCACCTCATCAATGAAAATTAATTTATGATTCAACCTACCCAAATAACTCCCCCCACACCTCAGACAGGCAGACAGCTGCCCACTGATCAGGTCAGAAACTAGGACTGCATCTCATTACAGATTTATATATGCCTAAAAATACTTTCCTTCATTAACATTGATGAGAGAGATCCAGTGTAAACCAACAACATTACCATTTAAAAGTTTGGGGTCAGTGACTGATATTTTTATTCAGCATGGATGCATTAAATCAATCAAAAGTGACAGTAACAACATTTATAATGTTACAAAAGATTTGTATTGAAAACAAATGTTCTTTTGAACTTTCAATTCATCAAAGAATCCTGATAAAAAAAAAAAAGTATCAGTGGCTGTCAATTATCACAAAAAATAAATCGTAAAACATCCTGAAGTTTTTAAAAATTAATTTAAAGGATTGCTGATATTTAACTACATAAACATGAAGCTCATACTTGGGTGGTCATTACTTATGGTATCAGATTGTTGTTATTTGTGTTGTACATTTGCACCAAGTACCCATTTTTTATTTTTAACAAACTGTCAAAATTTTGACAGTTGACAGCAGGCCACAGATGCTGTCACTATAGTTTAAAGTGAATTTAACTTTGAATATTCTTCTTTTAAATCCTCAAAGCAACATTTTTGCTTAATGTCACCAAAACTGTCCAATGCAAGAAGGAATTATAAACATATAACCAGTCCAGTCGAGTGTGGTTGAGTTATTTTATTGCATTTCAACCGAACAGCTGTCCACACACCCTCATGGTTTTGTATGAGGTGCTGTCAAACATCACTATGACATTGTCATTGCATCACCAGAAATCTCAACTGCATTAATGGGAAAGAGATTGAGAGCATCTGGACGAAATGCAGTCTGGGTTCAGTCATTCTTAAGCTTTGACGGCTAAAGCAATGGCTTCTTCACAGGACACTCAGAATATCCTTTCTGATACTTAAAATGTTCCCTGGCTGGGTAAAAGTTCACGGAGGCTGAGCTAATCTGAGGCAAGCAGACTGTGAAGGCGAGAAAAAGCTGGACTCCCAGCGAAAATAAGGTTTTCGTTAGGGTGGCTAATAGACAGGGAGACTCTGCTTAGCTGTCTAGGGATGAAGTGGACAAGCTCAGGTAGCTATTTTACCATGCTTTCCAGAAGGGTGACTTCTTTTTCAAGCTCAGCAACACTTTGGTTAATGTCCAATGTTAAGGGATTTGAGAAGGACCATCAGGTACCCTACTGTGGCATGAGCAGGCATCTCTAAAATTGCCCTTATAAAGAGTACATCTGTGACACCAAAAATGTATTTTTGATGCTCATAAAAATCATAAAGGCTGTAATGCTTATTTGTGGGTAGGTTATGTAGTAATGCAGTCAGTTACTTCATCGTTTTACCATGTGTCTCTCCTATCGTATACACTGTGACTTCCGGGGTGAATGCTGGCGCTACCAGATTGGTTGGCAACGATACTGGTAAAAACAATCTCTCCTTTGGATTACTCAACGTACGATCACTCTCCAATAAAGGACCTCTGGTGCATGATTTGCTGTCTGACCGTAAGTTTGATTTCCTCTGTTTAACTGAGACTTGGCAGAAACAGGATGATTTTCTCCATCTTAACCAGTCTGTTCCTCTGGGTTATGCTTTTGTTTGTAAATCCCGCACTACTGGACGGGGAGGGGTTTTAGCAATCATAAAGAGAAATGGAAAATATCCCAGCTAACTGCGCCTACATACTGTTCATTTGAATCTGTTGCCCTAAAAATCAACGGGGCTATTCCGACCATTTTCATGACTATCTTCTATTCACTTGCTTATCCACTATTCACTTGCTTCTGGCTCTGTACCCTCCTCTTTCAAATCTGCTATTATTACTCCAATCCTTAAAGGTCCTATGACATGCTACTTTTTGGATGCTTTTATATAGGCCTAAGTGGTCCCTAGTACTGTATCTGAAGTCTCTTTCCCGAAATTCAGCCTTGGTTCAGAATATCAGCCACAACAAGCCAGTCCCACAATGAGCTTTCCTCAGGACGTGCCGTTTCTGGGTCTGTAGCTTTAAATGCTAATGAGGAGGAGAGAGGCGGGGCAAGGTGGAGGGTGGGTGTGGCCTTAACCAGCTTGAGGCTACGGTACCATGCGCTAATGTTGACAGTGGATGTATCCAATGGCTCGTAGACACGCAGTCGTTCAAGCTTTCAGTTTGACCCAGAATCTGATACGGATGAAGAAGTTGCAACTCAGTGGCTACAGCAGGACGTCTCCGAATGGTTAGTTTAAAACACTGTGTCTGGATACGGTACTTTAGTTGGTTGATGCATGCTGTTAGCCTTGGTTTATGTATGTATGCTGTAAGCCTATATTAATAATATTACACATACTGCAAACTTTCACCTGCGTAATATTAAATGCCTTCGTCCCTCCCTTTCAATGAACAATAGTGCGATTCTCATCCATACACTGGTTACTTCACATATTGATTACTGTAGTGCTCTTCTTACTGGTCTTCCTTCCAAACTCTATAAACTTCGTGTTCGGCTCGTGTTTTTACTAGAACCCTTTCTACCATGCACATTTCACCAACTCTGGAGCGACTTCACTGGCTACCAGTGAAATATCGAATTGACTTCAAAATCCTGCTTCTCACATTCAAGGAACTTCACAGTCTCACTCCTCCAAGCTCAAAGTTCAATGACAAGCGAGATATTTTATTTAACAGAAGTCGCCTACATCGAACGGCCAGTTTGAACTACATCCCTCTACTTCCTTCTTTAATGACGTCACTAAAACAGTTTTTTGACTAACCTCCGCCCACAGGAATACACAAAAAAGGGGGCGTGGTCTTGTTGCGCTCCCACGGAGAAAAGCAAGAGTTGCGTTTGTAGAGTGTGTTTGTCGCCATGTCGTCGAAACGGTGTTATTTTCATCCCGCAGTCCAATCACCTTTGTTTGGCCTTCCCAGGGATGCTGTACTTAGAGATCAATGGTTACAATTTATGTTTAACTCGGTTCCCGAAAATTATAATTGTGGTATCCTTACTGCAATAGTTAATGTTGGACTGCAGTGCACATAATGGCCACAAGAGGGGACTGTGTTTATGTATATGGCTGTTTTCCGTATGAGGTACTCTTCTGAGTGAGTGCTAACGTTGTACATTTTCTGTCGCTGCTTGTTGAGATTAAAGAGTTCAGTCTCTCGGGAATTATTGTCTTTTGTGTTCATTCGGCACACCACCACAATAATCCACATGTAAAACTATGTGCAGCACACGTTATGGTAAGAGGCATGACCTTTCCGGGCAAGGAGCGCTAAGCTGCTGTCGAATCACAACACAGGAACCGCTGGCACAATCAGAATACGTATTTCTGAAGGAGGGACTTCATAGAACAAGGAAGTCATCAGCCCATTTTTATGACAGTGGAAAAAGCGGTATACAGATAAGTAAATTATGTGAAAAATACAGTTTTTTTACACGCGAAACATGAACACATGTTATATTGCACACTATAAACACAATCAAAGCTTCAAAAAAACACGAAAAACGGGACCTTTAAGTTGTTGTGATATATAATGTACATATAATGTTATTGCTTGTTTACCTGTAAGGTGACCTTGGGTGTTTTGAAAGGCACAGTTAAATAAAATGCATTATTATTATTATTATTATTATTTTTATTATTATTATCAGTTCAGTTTGATGGTTCTGTGGTGCACTTAAGGACTACAGAATCAAAGTACTTTTCAGAAAAACAGGTCTGCTAAACTAGCTGAGACAATGTGGAACAAGAGACCACTTGCATCTGAGCCTTATTTACTACAATGCATGAATCCAGCCATTACGACTGCTGACTCAACATGCCTGAGGGCCAGTATTTGCACAGACTTTATCACTGTGCACAGCCTTGAAAGATGAAAAGAACAGGATACTGCCTGAGATAAATAAACTGAACTGGTAGGGCTAATAAACAGAAGGTAAGGGCTTGTTTCCTACCAAATAAACTAAAATAATGTGCTTGTTTTGAGGCTAAAGAGGCTTTCAAACACTCTGCCTTTACAGCTGCTTTAGACCGATAAAATAAAGCAGAATACTGGGCAAATAAACAAAATGAAGGCTCTTTTTGTATGGGATGTGACAAAGTACATTTTCCCACCAATGTTGTAATCAAAAAGTGTGACATGTGAAAGGCACACTGTTCCACTTCCACTGTGATCCTAGATGGATTGTGCCACCTATAGTAGTTAAAGAGAGTTGGGACATACCATTACGCTGAGAGTCCAGGTGGGTTTTCATGTTGCAGAGTTCTCCTTTGATGTCTCCAGGCACTTCCATGCCTAACTTCTGATAGAATTCTCTCTGTTTCTTCATCTCCGCTGCACATAAGAAAGAATTAAAATCTTACTGTTAAATCTTACAACAGCATACATCATAAGCTACTTCATAAAATATGCTTTGCATAAGAAAAATATGCGATTAGAGGGTATTTTTGCTACCAGTTCACATGGATCTTGGGGATCTGTTCTAGAAAACATGAAATATGCTTAATAGTGTCACTTTTTTTAAGAAAAACAAAAATATGACCTTCACTACAGCAACAGAATTTTTTTTTTGTTCAAATCTTACATTTTACTAAAGACTATATTCATTTTCTTTCCCTAGACTAATGTGTTCTGATGAATTATGGAAAAATTAAGAAAATGTTCAGATATTTGTTCAGAAACTAAACTGGGTTTCATGTTGTCTTAAAGCGATAGTTCACAAAAAAAGGTCATTAAAAAAATGTTACTGTCATTATTTATTCACCCCCAAGTTGTTCTAAACTGTATGAGCAGGACCTAAAACTAACTTTTTGCCACACCTGCCAATGGCCAGTGACTTAGGAAAACGGTCCATAAATATTTGTTTTTGAAACATATATTAATAGTGATTGTTCTTTGTCTTTTGTTGTTTGATTAACATTAAAAACACAGATAGCAGAGGGGACATTAGGCTGCTGTCACTTTAAGAGCTAATGTATGGATTCAATATACTGTTACACATGTTTTATTTTTCAAATGTTTATGTTCATTTTGGACATAAATGACTTTTTACTAAAGGATACTTGGCAAGATGTGCATTTTGACATGATTTTTTGTCAAATTTGTCTGTTCAAGAGCAAGAAGATGTGAAAGAGCTCAATTCACTAATCGCACACTGTCTGAGAAGCGGCTTGCTTTCTGCGTGCGTGCTTCGGATGTTTAAACTTCCAACACAGTGTGCAAGTAACTAATGGAGTTCCATTTCATGTCTTCTAGAGCTTCAATAGTTATATTGGCAAGACTTTCGTGACGATGCAGTGCTTGCCCGACAACTTGTCTTGAGTGTTCACATTTGTTCACGTTCATGTTCTCACAACTTTGCATTGTTAGAATTCATAAAAATGCCCGGCCAACTGGCGATTCCGACAAAAAGTCAAAAGTGGACTTTTTCTGTCCTGACTTCTTCAAGGAGAGGGTATATGAAGAGGTAAATGTATGGGCTTTTTCAGATGTTGCGATCTAATGGACGAAATAAGCTTGAGCAATTTACATACGGCCAGAGATGATGGAAAAACATAACATATGGAACGCATCAGCTTTCGTTTCTGCTCTAATGGCCACAAGACCACGGCAAACTCAGTGAGTGCATGTTAGAAATCAGGAATGGTGAGAGAACATTGTGCTTGTTACGTTTTTCATCTTCAAACCAAACTTGGGTCTTCAGCCAACAATGTTTAAATCCCGTCTTGCTATCGCGCTTCCCATAATGTTTACGCATTAGGTCAGTAGGCGATGAGAAGGCATTCTTGTGTGGCAATTCGAACATATTCAAACTACTTCTGAAAGAAGCTCAAAACGTTTTAGACCCTGTTTAGACATTTGTATTTAGTGTCATCCGCTTGTGATCCAATCAAGCAAAACACATCTTAATACCAGGTGTAAACAGGGTCTTTGTTCTGTTGAACAAAAAGAGGATATTTTGAGAAAAAAAATACGATGGGAGTCAATAGGGACCAAAATCTTTTTACTAACATTCTTCAAAATATCTTCTTTTGTGTTCAACAGAAGAAAGAACCTCAAATATGTTTAGAACATCCCTTTAAGGTGGGAAAGCATAAATTAAAGCATAAATTGCTCTATATCTATATTTCTAATTTAAAATAAAAAAAAAGGACAAACCTTCTTGCAGTCCTGGCACCAACTTATAGACAATATCTTGCATTGTTCGGTCATGGCTGAGGGAAAGGGAGAAATGGTAATGAATAAAATTTATTGAAATATTATGCATTATTACAGCAAGAAACACAGCTGAAGGAAAACAAAGAAATGCACAAAAAAAGAACACTAATAATAATGCAATTAGCATTTGCATTCGACAGGCATGTTTCCTCATAACTATGATTGTTAATTAGCATATAATATAGTTCTTCCACGAGTCTCTATATTCTCCTGTGACTGGAGGGTCTCAGGGCTCGGAGGTAAAACCTATTAAGCGTGTATTGACATGTTCATCTCTGTGGCGCCTGTGGTACGGCTGCCCGCCTCCAAGAACATGTTACCATGCTGCAAAACCCACAAGTGCCGGTTTCAAGCAGCCAACAGCCAAAACAAGCACCTGCTCTGAGATTCACAACTCTTGTTGTGTTGCTTATACTTTTTAGGACACTGTAAATAAACTCTTAAAAAATCTGTAAAGATATCTCAAATTTTACAAGCATTTAACTCCTTTAAGGATAAGTCAGTTCAAGTCCCCTTTAGTGCTGTTGTAAAGATCATCAATTATTAAATTAATTAATTAATTAATAATTAAATTAGTTAAATTAATCTATAAACAGTTCTGCAAAAAAAAAAAAAAAAGTGATGTCGAATCCAGCTGTTTAGTTCTCATACAATAGCAGCAGCACAGTTAGATCAATAATATTGTCCAATATTAAGTGTCCTCAATAAGCAAGCCATTTATAAAATAAAATAAAAACAGTAATATTGTAACATTTTATTTGTAATTTAAAATAACAGTTTTTATTTTAACATATTTTAAAATGTACAGTATCTCACAGAAGTGAGTACACCCCTCACATTTTTGTAAATATTTTCTCTTTTCATTAGACAACACTGAAGAAATGACACTTTGCTACAATGTAAAGTAGTGAGTGTACAGCTTGTATAACAATGTAAATTTGCTGTCCCCTCAGAAGTCTGATTTGCTGCTCAAGAAAAATGTCTTATTATTACTAATGTTTAAAACGGTAGGTTTGCTTAATGTTTTTGTTGAAACCAATCCATTTTTTTCAGGTTTTTTTGATGAATACAAAGTTCTAAAGAACAACATTTATAATATTTTCAGTCACTTTTAATCAATTAATATATTTTTATTTATTAATTATTATTATTATTTTTTTTTATAATTATTTGCCACTTTTGATCACATAAATACATCCTTGCTGAATAAAAGTATTTACATTTTTAATGGTAGTTCAAGAAAAGTAATTATATATATATATATATATATACATACTGTTTTTAAAAAAAAAGTAACATATCACTAATACTAATAATAAATATCCAAATGACAATAATAATAAAAAAAATTTCTGTACATTACAGCAATAGGAATTAATTATCGCCACTAAATATTTGCCTAAATTTCTTTATGCTTAATAGTTTTCTCTTTTGAGATTTTGCCGTTTCAGTTCAGTGAAATAGCCATTGTGCCAGGTCAGTTCCTCTTAATAGCATATAATGACTTTGATCAGTAGGAAACTGATCTTACATCTGCACTCTTGCCACCTTGAGAACACAGGCCACGTTCTTTGTCAGAGTCCAGCTTGCTGTTAGCTGATCTGCTCCCTGAGGCCACAATGCGAGAGAAAGACAGAAAGACCAGAATTGTGAGGCAGCGGAGCACCTGTGTCCCTGGTGCACAGCCAGAGCTGCCACCTGTTCCCAAATCCCAGCAGCCTGGCAGGGAAGGTAGAGGTCCAATTAGCCGCCACTGAGCTTCCACAGAGGGGGCCGGAAGGCCTGGTGGTGAGGGGGTGACTGGCATTTAGCTAGCTGATCAACAAAAGCTTCATTTTGTGTGTGTGGGTGTATGTTTGCGCAAGTGCGAGAGAGACAAGGATCAATGAGTTGCCACTGTTAATACACACAAATCCAGTTTTCATTCACGATCAAACAGTGTGGCTCATAAATACCAGGGTGTTAAACTAAGGTCAGATTAATCATGCAGAGAGAGAAGAGAGCCGGTTTGATGGCGTACAACGTAACGTAACTGACCCCGTATTCTTATTTTGTCTCTTCCTCTTATACCACGCATGGCTTTCATCCACCAGCAAGGCTGGGGCGTCTCTTTTCTGCCCAATTCAGAAGGCAGTGAGGAAGCACTGGGATGATGGTGAATATTTAATGTGTTTGGAAATTGTTTCTCATCAGTGTGCGACTGCAAGTTTCTTTGCAGCTAAATTACGAATTATGAAAGAGCTGGCATCTGGCCCAGAGCACCAGCAAATCCATCAGACACAGAGGCACCGATGCTCAGGGGGTAGATGGATGACAGTTTATACACACCGAGCACATCTGTGCATGTTTCTCAGCAGCAAGGCCTTTCCCTATTGAAACAGGAAACCTGAGTGGGAGATTTGCTTTCAACAAAGTAAAAGCAATGCTTGCCACCATCTCCTTGTTATTGCTATTGAATTAACTCTAAGTGAACTCTAAATTAATTCTATATGATTGCTTAACCTCTTCACATGTGACTTACTCTACTGTTTAAAAGTTTGAGGTTAGTTAGATTGAAAAAAGTAATTTTTAGAATAAATGAATAATTACCAGAGTGACACTAAAATTATTTATAATGTTATAAAAGATTTCCATTTCAAATAAATGCAGTTCTTTTGAGATTTCTATATTGATTATTTTTTTTTTAAATCCTGACAAAATGCATCATAGCTTCCACATAAAAATATTAAGCAGCTGTTTTTAATATTGGTAAGAGGCGTTCCTTGAGCAGCAAATCAGTATATTAGAATGATTTCTTAAGGACCATGTGACACTGAAGACTGGAGTAATGATGCTGAAAATTCAGCCTTGCTAGCACAGGAATAAATTACATTTTAAAATGTAATAATATTTAACAATATTACTGTTTTAATGCATTTTTGATCAAATAAATGCAGCTTAGGTGAGCATAAGAGACTTAAGATTCAATGCCTTACGCAGAGCGCCCTCCAGAGGTCACTTCCATTTGAACCAGAAAAAATTGACCAACCAAAAAGGTGCAAAATTCTGCACTGTCGTGATAAATAAACACCCTGCAGCTGTAATCTTGACTTTCCATGTGCATGCTCTACCCTGATTCACGGTCTGGATTTGTAGTAAACCTACTACCGATGGTCTGGCACAGCTGCTGTCCTTAAATGACATCACACAGAGAAATTCGGTTCCAGAAGTGTGTAAAACTTTCAGGTCACATCACCAGATGTTTTCTCTGGGCTGTGTGTGCTGAAGAGGAACGCTCCACCCTGGACATCAATAATTCACCCTCCGACAGAGAGCTGGAGGGAGCCACGTCGCCTTCAAATACCCATGTGGCTGTATGACATGCAACTAACGCACACATGCACACAACACCCAGCAGCCAAATACAACGCTATTCACCGGTGTGCCTTGATGGACCCCTACTGGTCTGCTCAGACGTTTACACTGATTGAGACGTGTTTGTCTGCTGCGGTAAACTCTTACCCGATGTACTGCAGTGGATGGCTCTGGTGAATGACGATCCGACACGTGGGACACGTGTTGTTCTCTTCAAGGTACTTCACCAAACAGCTCCTGCAGACTATATATAATTTAAACAATTATTCGATTTATTTTGTACATATCACATTATGCATCATTAAACTGATTTCCAAGACACAGGAATGTCACATTGACGTGAATTAAATAACTCACTGTTAAATAACATAAATCAAAATCATTCCGCACAAACCTAGAGGCAAAAAATAAAAATAAAACGAATAGCCCTTCTAGTTTTATGACTCAAACTACTGTTCAAAGCTCCCATCACATGCTCAGAAACAAGCAATCGGTGGCGCAATGACTCCCTCTAGTGTTCAATTCAATCATTGCTGTTAAAATGCAAAAAAACTTGGCTGTAACCAGCTAGTGATAGTTTGACATACTAACTTGACATACTAAATCATTTGCTTATCCTTGCTGTTCAAACCATATGAGTTTCAAAATAAAAGATCCTGATACTGAGGTCAGGTTCACATGATTTGTTTCAATCTTCCTGTCCAGTTTGCTGTTAGTCGCTTCAACTGGATCACCGAGGCAAATCAGAGAGCCAAATCAGTCAGATTCATGAACGATTCATTTGGACCAGTTTTGTGAGCCAGATCATTCATCAGAAAAGATGTGTCAAAATAATTATTTGTTAACAAATCAGGCATCACTACTTCTCACATGAAGTTATCATATGTCTTCAGAAGACATATAGTGCAAAAGTAATTTGGACCACTTTTAGGATACTTTTTTTTTGTCAGTTTTGGTGTAGAAATGACACTCACAGGTGTGTAAGCACTCAGTGACTGTAGTGGCGTCGATCAGGTACCCCTCGCAGAGACGACAGGTGATGTGGGCATTGATGTCCCACAGTTTAATCTTCCTGGTTAACATCTCGGGGTTCTGGACGAGAGAGAAATGGAGGGAAAAAAGGGGTTAAAAACATTTCACAACACACAAAACCACAATCCAAACCTCAAGCTGTAGGTCACACCAAGCACACTATAAAAAGAAATTTAGCAGGTTTTTCATCAAAAGGCCTGTATTAATTACTAATACATAAGATGCAATGATCATGGCTCAGGAGGGCCATCTCATAGGTCACCAGGGTCAACTCTACATTCTTAAAAATAAAGGTTCCAAAGTGGGTTTTCGCAGTGATGTCATAGAAGAACAATTTTTTGGTTCCCCAAACAACCTTTCAGAAAACAATTCTTAAAAGAACCATGCAAAGTTTCCATGGATGTTAAACGTTCTTCATGGAACCATTGATTCAAATAAAGAACCTTCATTTTTCAGTGTTTATAACCCAACTTGTTAACCATTAGGTTGCCTCCATAATTTACATCAAAAACAAATGTCAAAAACAAATGTCTTCTTTTTTTTTTAATGTGAAAACTTTGTTTTTCATTTGGCTAATTCCCCTATCGACACTTTAAAGACAAATCATGTTGTTTGTTTTTGGAAGTCTCATGTGAAGCAGCCAGACGACTCTATTGACCAGTGTTATCTGCTGCAGCACAAACAGTGTCAGGACACATGCTGCTCATATTCAATACAGATTAAAAAGATTATATTCATCACACCAGCTGCCCACTGGCAAGAAAATAATTAGATCTATGTTGCTTCAATATTTGTAATTCAGCTTTGAAGAACAATCTGTGTTGGGACCAAGTGGGATTTTTAAAAAAAAAAGCTATTAGTACATTGTTATCCATTTAAATTTAATGTTGAGAATGATCGGAGATCATCTGCGATTTTATACTAATATATATATATATAATATATATATATATATATATATATATATATATATATATATATATATGTATATTTATATATATATATATATAGATATATATATATATGATGATATAATATGATATATATATAAAAAATATAAAAAATAAATGTATAAATAAATATAATAAAAAACACACACAGACACACACACACACACACATACATACATACAGTCAAACCAAAAATTACTAGGACATGTTTGATATATAGACAGGACACTAAAGTTCATTTATGTAAGTGAAGATAGCAAAATAAAGTAAACTAACATTATAGTCAAAAATTCTTCATACAGTGGACTAACAGTAAAACTGTTATTCAGACACTTTATATATATATATATATATATATATATATATATATATATATATTAGTATAAAATCGCAGATGATCTCCGATCATTCTCAACATTAAATTTAAATGGATATTATATATATATATATATATTTTGCTATCTTCACTTACATAAATGAACTTTAGTGTCCTGTCTATATATCAAACATGTCCTAGTAATTTTTGGTTTGACTGTATGTGTGTGTGTGTGTGTGTGTGTGTGTGTGTGTGTGTGTGTGTGTGTGTGTGTGTGTGTGTGTGTGTGTGTGTGTGTGTGTGTGTGTGTGTGTGTGTGTGTGTGTGTGTGTGTGTGTGTGTGTGTGTGCGCTTTTGTTTATATTACATTGTGGGGACCAAATGTCCCCATGATGTAATATAAACCTGAGTTCACCTACATCGTGGGGACCAGCCAGCGGTCCCCACAATGTAAATGGGTTTATAAATCATATAGAATGAGTTTTTGTGAAAAAGTAAAAGTTTGCACAGTTTCCTGTGAGGGTTAGGTTTAGGGGTAGGGGCAGGGTAGGGGGATAGAATGTACAGTTTGTTCAGTGTAAAATGCATTGAAGTCTATGGAAAGTCCCCACAATTCACAAAAACAAACATGTGTGTGTGTGTGTGTGTGTGTGTGTGTGTGTGTGTGTGTGTGTGTGTGTGTGTGTGTGTGTGTGTGTGTGTGTGTGTGTGTGTGTGTGTGTGTGTGTGTGTGTGTGTGTGTGTGTGTGTGTGTGTTTTATTGTATTTATTATATACATTTATACATTTATACATTTATACATATACATATACATATACATATATATATATATATATATATATGTATAAATGTATAAATAAATATAATAAATATAATAAAAAAACACACACACACACACACATACATACATACAGTCAAACCAAAAATTACTAGGACATGTTTGATATATAGACAGGACACTAAAGTTCATTTATGTAAGTGAAGATAGCAAAATAAAGTAAACTGTAACATTATAGTCAAAAATTCTTCATACAGTGGACTAACAGTAAAACTGTTATTCAGACACTTTGACCTGACCATGTTTTACTTAAGTGTTCTCACATAATTAAGAATTTTTTTTTTTCCTGACAGTTCTTGTCATATTTTATTACCGTTTTATTTAACCTATAGTGAATAAACTGTATTAATGAATGAAATGTTCAAGGTGTCTGAATAAATTTCGTTTGACTGTATATGCACAAAAGGGAATTAATAAAAGCTGTATGTTTACGACTTAATTCCCTGTCTTGTTGTGCATATATATATATAAATGTACAATTCCAGACAATTTGATCATTCTCAACATTACATATAAATGGATAACAATGTGCCAATTGATTTAAAAAAAATAAATCCCACTTGAATCCAACACAGATTGTATATATATAAACCCAGTCACTAGGGTTGCACAAGCCAGTGCACTCTCAGTGTTGGTCCCAAGCCCAGACAAACATGCTGATCATAAACCAGATTTCCATACAGGATTGGTCAAGGCCCAGGTTAACAACGACTGCCACTGGTACTGCTGGCCAGCAGGGTACCAGTGGAAACTATGCTACTGTTGGGCAAAAGAGAAGAAGGGGAGGAGGAAGGCATGTCCAGAGACAGTGAGAAAAGAGAAAGGGTAAGAGTGTGGAACTGAGAGTCAGATTGTTGAATGTTGGCACTATGACTGGTAAAGGAAGAGAGCTGGCTGATATGATGGGTACCCAAAGAAGAAAGAGTCGTGATTGGAGCCGACTTCAATGGGCATGTTGGTGAAGGAACCAGAGGTGAGGGGTAGGGATAATCAGGAAGTGCAGGGGATTAGTGAGGATGCAGTGAGGGCAGCTATGAAAAGGATGGAGTGTGGAAAGGCGGTTGGTGGCTAGCAGATGACATACCCGTAGAAACATTGAGATGCTTAGGAGAGATGGAAGTGAAGTTTTTAACCAGGTTGTTTAATAAAATCTTGGAAAGTGAGAGTATGCCTGAAAAGTGGAGAAGAAGTGTACTAGTACTGATCTATAAGAACAAAGGAGATGTGCAGAGCTGCAGTAACTTCAGGGGCATACATTTGATCAGCCACACCATGAAGTTACAGGAAAGAGTAGTAGAAGCTAGACTGAGAGAAGAGGTGATGATCAGTGAGCAGCAATTGGTGTTCATGCCAGGAAAGAGCACTACAGATGCAATGTTTGCTTTGAGAGTGTTATTGGAGAAGTATAGAAAAGGCCAGAAAGAGTTGCATTGCGTGTTTGTAGATTTAGAAAAAGTGCACGACAGGGTACCGAGAGAAGAGTTGTGGAGGAAGTATGTATGAGGAAGTCAGAAGTGGCAGAGAAGTACGTTGGAGTGGTGCAGGATAAGCATAAGGACAATGTGACAGCGGTAAGGTGTACAGTGTGAATGACGGACTGGTTCAAGGTGAAGGTAGGACAGCATCAAGGATCGGCTCTTAGCCTTTTCTTGTTTGCAATGGTGATGGACAGGTTTGACAGATGAGTTCGGACAGGAAACCGCGTGGACTATGATGTTCACGGATGATATTGTGATTTTTAGTGAGAGTAAGGAACAGGTTGAGGCGAGTTTGGAGAGGTGGAGGTCCACACTGGAAAGAAGGGGAATGAAAGTCAGTAGAAGCAAGACAGTACATGTGCATAAATGGGAGAGAGGCTGGCAGAACGGTGCAGTTACAAGGAGCAGAAGTGGTGAAGGTTGATGAGTTTAAATACTTGGGGTCAGTTGTCCAAAAGTAATGGAGAAAGTGGTAGACAGTAAAGAAGAGAGTGCAAGCAGGGTGGAGTGGGTGGAGAAAAATGTCAGGAGTGATTTAGGTTTACAAGGTGGTAATGAGACCAGCTATGGTGTATGGTTTGGAGCTGGAGCTGGCAGAGTTGAAGATGCTGAGATTTTCTTTGGGAGTGACGATGATGGACAGGATCAGAAATGAGCATATAAGAGGGACAGCGTAGGTAAGACATTTTGTAGACAAAGTGAGAGATTCGAGACTAAGGTGGTTTGGCCATGTGCAGAGGAGGGATGCGGGTGTGTTGGGAAAAGGATATCGAAGGGATATCAAGGATATCAAAGGCTTTTTTTTTTTTTTTTTTGCGCAGCTTGTCAGTGAAGAATGGCTCCAAATGCTAATCCATCTGAAAGCACTGTGAGTTTCAGTTGCTAACAAATGTACATTTGAAAAAGCAACATGTGTCAAACATCTTTCCAGACATGAGAAAGACAACATGTTTTTACTCCAAACTCACTTCATAATGACAGTTGAGCATCCTTCTGTAAGATGTGGCTTCTTACATAGAATAAGGCAGTGTTTATAGTGTGTGTTTATTAGTCATATTTAATCAATCAAAGCGTTTCAATCTTCTGTTTATTCAGCTATAGAGATAGCTTTCAGATAGAGAAGCATTTACTACTGAGCCGTACAGCTCTGACAATAATCACAGCCTTTGCCGAATCGCATACGATTTAATCGCAATAAATCATGAAGCCCTCATACACACATACATACATTTTTTTTTTTAAATAATGTGCACTGATAACATAAAAATCTCAATGGTGTCTGTACATTGGAGCTAGTTGGATCTGAAATAATTGCAGAAAAGTGTAGAGATGGAAGAAAAGCACTACTAGCACTGCAATACGGCTAAATGTGTTCAGTGTGGCATAACCACAGGTGTTTTACGTTATGGTGCTTCCTCATAAAAGATGAATTCATGAATTCAGCCACTAGCCATTTTGCAATAACATAATCAGTTCAGTGCAGTGTCAAATGAGGACAGAGAACTGCCACGGGCTGCAGTGAATATTACACTCTCACATTAATGGGCTTCAATAAAAGTTGGTGCTTCAAAGCCATTAATTTACCCATGAGTCTACATTATTCTAAGGGGGGAAAAGTTTTAAGTATTAAGACTGAGCATTACACAAGGATCATGGAGCATTGCTGTTTTGAAAACATATCTAACAAGTTTTTTAGTAAATAAAATACTTAACATATACAAACAAAAATGACTGTCACAATTTTTTTAAACTAAACAAGTACAAATGAGGTTTGGAGCTCCAGCAGAAGAGATGATTATCAATGAATAAGGACTTAAATTTCAGTCTGCTGAATTGGTTGTTTGCAATCATGTGGTTCTGGTGACGTGCAAAATTAACGTGGAGGACAAGCAGTGAAAATTACAATGGAAGAGATTGGAAAAAAAATCTGTGCTGTGCTGGTTTAGAAAGGTATAAACAGAAAATCTCAACAAATTTTGGACGTGAACATTTTTCTACTGAATTGAAAGACTTGACTGCCATAGAGGAGGTAGATGTAGAGAATGTGAAGCTGCCGTCACGCCGTGCTCAGTTCTATTCTGGTTTGTTTGTTTATATCATGCTTTCTTTCTGCTAGTGATGTTAAGGACAGTATTTTTGATTTTCTGTCGTGATTGTGAAAAATGTCACCATTGTAGGTCATTTATGCTGAATCAAAAATTGCAACAGCAGCTCACATCATCGTTCAGGGAAAAAAACTGGATGGTAGTGTAAAAACACTCAATAAAATAATCACATTGCTGAGTGTTTTTGAAATTGTTGTATTTTGTTTGGTTTAATAATTAACATTACATTTGCGAGTATGACTCTCACTCGGCTTGAGAATGAGTATAACTTGTATGCAGCCACTTCAAAACTGTTCACAAGCTTCTATACTTTTGATTTTGGTTGTCATTTGTTGAAATAAATACAAAAAAATAAAAAAATACAGTGTGTCTGTGTCTGTCATAGACTGTAAAAAAGGGCGTCTGTCTGCTGAATGCCCCTCCGATTCTTCTCCGTAGTCATATGGAAAGTGAATATTTACAGTAACATTTACACCCTTATAACAAAGAAATGGATCGACTTCTGTCAACATTTTTTTATTTGGACATTTTCTACCATGACGGCTGAAGCAAGAGCGTGACACCGTTTTCTCAGTAACCAGATCAACATTTCGAACAGAATTCTACAAAACTTAAGTGAGAACACCAAATGATCATGCAATAGGATAAAATATCTTCTATTCCCTGCAAATGACACCATGAAGAATGTGAATATTTGGTTTGATAGATTTGAGCAACCATAAATGATGCAAAACATAGGAATTTTGAGTTTGTGATAGGATTCCTATATAGAAAAATCACTGCTTGCCCTACAGCCACGTGCAGCAATGACGTCATGTGCAAGCAACCTATTTTAGGCTTCACACAAAGAATATAATCTTTGAACATAGCCCATAAATCATATGGATTATTTTTATGGGGCCTTTTTGAAGCTTAGCAGTATAAAATCACCATTTTTCTTTCTGTCACAGAAAACCAGAAGCTTGGACATTCTGCCAAGCATCTCCTTTTATGAAAAAAAGATTGAAGCAAAGGAGATTGAAACAAATTTTGGGGCGAAACAATTTAGATGGTTAAGATCAGTTTAAACATTGTGCAGCAGAAAGGAAGTGATGCACTTACCCCTATTGCCGCCATGTGTCTACTGCTGAGGGTCTGGCAGCCGGGCTTCTTCTGCGAGACACAGGGTGGTGTTAACTCTGCATCCTGTGCTCCACTTCAGCTGCAAAAAACACACAAGCATTTATTTATTTACACACATTTATACACAAAATGATTGCAAGGAAACAGACTATTTTCCCCCTCTGCCTTCCCAGAATGTTTTCAGTAAATAATATTTTCCGTTTTCAAGATTAAGCCGAAATTGCAGCAAGAAAAAAAAAAAAAAAGTGCAAAAAAGGCATACGGCGTACCTATTTGTTGATTACAATGTTCAAACATCAAAAACAAAATGAGATGTGCATGATTATAACAGTCGGGGTTATGTTGAGATTCACCTGTTCTTCGGAGGTCTTTTAAACAAATGAGATTTATACAAGGAGGAGGAAACAATGGAGTTTGAGACTCAACATATGTCATTTCCATGTACTGAACTCTTGTTATTTAACTATGCCAAGGTAAAATCAATTTTCAATTCCATGGCACCTTTAAATTATTATTATCCATAATATCAACAGTGATTAACAGCAAAGTTTTTTTTAATTAATAAACTGTTACATATACATACATTACATATATACAGGGGTGCACATAAGTGGTACGCATGCACGGTAAAAATAAACATGCGCACCAGAAAACATGGAGGGAAGCACTTTTGAGTACCAACATTTTTGAGGACCGGTTCACAGGGACACGTTTACTTACTGAAGAAGGATTTTTCTCAATCTCTGGTAAGATAGCAATCATGATGTTAAGTGTGTTCTTTAATTATTAGGTGTGCAACGGATCGCAGTTAATCCGTGATCCGTACGGATAACGGTTCTTACTGGCTCAAAACGAGGCAGAGGTGGTAAATTCCTTGGTCTCTCTTGGGGGGTCTGGGGGCATGATGACATGGTAACATATCACACCAAAGTAGATTGCTTATAAATTAAAGTTTATTTAAAATAAATGTTCTTCTTTGGCTAAATTACATTTCCTTAATAGCCTAAACACAGGCTTTATTCCCTTCAAACTTAAATTGTCACTGTTTTATTACATCATTTTTGGAAAACACTTATCAGAATAATTTCTTTAAGTTAAGTTTGTGTATATAGTTAAAGCTGTTAAGTTATAAAGCAATATCTCATGTAGGATCCATAAATGTAAATATATGAAAAGTAAACCCTACTTTAACTGTTTCAAACAAGAATTGAAGATGTATTTAAATACAATTTCAACTTCTGTCAACAAGAAAGCAATGAAAACTTCCAGAATTTGTGCCATGTTTAATATTCTTCCGTTTGTTTCTTTATTTTTGTGCCCTCTTCTTTTCTTTTTTCTTTCTCTTCTCTAATTTTTAGGATTATTAAAGTTTCTTACAAAAAATCTCATGTAGGATTTTTTCTTTGTTTTATATCATGACCAAGGTGCCGAGTTGCTCTAGGCACATGATTTCCTTGGAGAAATACGTTCAGTTGAAAACGAAAGTAAAACAGTGACACACTTTCGTACTTTTCGTCTTACCGTGAAATTAGAGTGTCTTTATTAAAATCAACACATTAATAATTTATCTCTCATCCACCCTCAATTAATTGGAATGCTATTTTGTATTACTTGGCCCGCCCGACCCCCGGATTATCCGCAGTAGGCTATCCGCCGATATAACCGCGATCCGAGCATCACTAACGAACGGTTCGAGAAAGGACTGGGAACCCTCAACAGATCCGTGTCGATGGAAAACGTTAACTGAGCATGTGACTACCTGTCTGAGTTTTGTCGACAGCCGGAGGCAGCATGAAATTTGACGGAGGCGGCCGCCTCGTAATTCTCTATGCAGGAAAAACCCTGGATAAGGTCCAACGATTCGGCACGCGTGTGATTCGCGGGTTAACTGCTAAATTTAACTATGATAGAGTGAGAGTTTATTATTTGGATACTTGTCTCGCCAGTTTAGTCAGGCGTTTACTTGCGCTTGAACGGACACATACACACAAAATTATGTCTAAATATCTGTCTCGGCAAGTATTCTCTTGGTTATGTCATAAGTGAACAGTTGAGAAAGAAACCGGATGTGTGTCTGTTATTCGGTCCGTGCTTTCCTTCTTAAAGTGACAGCAGCCTAATATCCTTGCTGTTGTCGGTGTCATTAATGTTAATAAAATAAAATTAAATAAATCATTATCATCATCTACCATGTTCGAGAGAAAAGAAGACAGTGAGGAGAGCAGTCAGGAGGAAAGTTATGAGGACAGCTTTTAGGATAAGTGTGTCGCATAAAGTTACTCAATTACTTAGAAGACATGTTAGGGTTCTTTAGAGATATAATGTTCCAGCAAGTCTGCTTAATCAATTACCAAAGAAGCATGTCAAAATTATTCAGGAATATATATATAAGTGCGTGTTGTCAGTGTGGAAACACTTTATTTTTTATCGAAGGTCCTTTTTTTTTTAATCTACTGCACATATGATATACCACACTCTAAAAAATGCTGGGTTGAAAATGGACAAACCCAGCAATTGGGTTGTTTTAACCCAGTGGTTGGGTTAAATGTTTGCCCAACCTGCTGGGTAGTTTTATTTAACTCAACTATTGTTTAAAAATTACTGTATTGCTTAGTTAAAATTAACCAAAAGTATGTTGGAAATGAACATTTATTTATGTTCAATGAATAATAATTAAACAATAAACATTTATTAAATTGCTTATTAATAAAATTATATTAATAAACTATTAAACTATTAAATTTATATTAATAAAATATTAAAGCTTATTAATAAAACATTCACCTTTTGTCTATTATTGTTGCCTCTAATTGCATCTGGTTTTTAATTTCCCAACTATTTTGGGTTCATTTTAAGCTAGCCATATAGCAATTTTTAAACAATAGTTGGTTTAAATAAAACTACCCAGCAGGTAGTCTGACACTACCCAACCGCTGGGTTAAAACAACCCAATTGCTGGGTTTGTCCATTTTCAACCCAACTTGGGTTGTTTTTAACCCAGCATTTTTTAGAGTGGCATGCTTCAGACAATCAGGCAGCATGTGAAGTCCTGATTTTAACCTTTTTAAATTAAAAATTTTCACAGATGCCAATTAAAGTGCTTTTTAATTAACTACCTACCTAATTATATCAGTATCTGCAACAAAAAGCTGATGATTATCAGTTATCAATATTGTCTCAGAAATTCCCTATGCAGTGCAAGAGTTTTTTTTAAAAAAAAGTTGATCAATAAAATGACAATCAGATGTCTTTACTGATCTTGATTACAATTTGCTGATACCTCTCTAGATGCCCACGCATGTTTCTTGCTGGCCTCCTTGAGTCCAGACAGAGAGACTCCCAGCCTGGGAGTTTCTGTCTGTTCACTAGCCTGTGAAATTACTGCACTTAAACCAGAAGTCATGACTGTAGGTTATCTTAGGATATGAGTAAGTGTGTATCATCAGAATCACAGTAGATCCAACAGCTCAACACAAGTACACGCTCCAAAAACTTATTTGGTTTAAAAGTCAACATGATATCAAAATAAATCCCAATTACTTTCTTAATACATTTTTCTAGTCTTATTGTGAATGACTGAATGCATGCTATTCAAAACAATACAATGTTTGTCTTCATAATCTTTACTCAATATGTAGAATAATAAAGTGCTCAGCCTCTAAAATGACTTTCTTTTACAAAGACACAAAAGTTTCAACTGACAGCTGACAACTATTTCAAGATTCAAGCAATTTCCGATGGATAAAATCAAGGCCTGGCCTACTTTTTCTTTTTCTTTTTTTTTTTCAATGAATATCCTGTTTCACTCAGAAATACAACACATTATGGAAGTAAAAAAAAAAAAAAGGTTGTAAATAACGTTTCATGTTGATTTCAGAAATTCTCTTTGTAAAGTTTCATAAAAAATTTATTACACTCTAGACCTCCCAAATTCCAGTTTACAAACTAAACTTCCTGAACAAATCAACAACAACTCAATCTACCATTGCTGAGGGCACCACTTTACTTTGTTGTGGCACTTTAGTGACATAAAAGAAAACAGATCTCTTTACAATGCAGGAAGCAGTGCCCTATCACAGCCTGCAGACTGGAGCCATGCAAATCTCAGTGGGTTTTAAAATAACATGACCAATATTTAGATCATTTCCACACAGAGCATCCAACATTTGAAGGATCAAATTGACATTGAATCAGTTGTTAGATTGCGTTTGAAGCTTAACCATCATGCTAAGGGGTTGTGCAGGAATTGAGCCATGACCGAACCATCACATACATCACTGCTGAACCAACCAAATCAAACTGAACATACACACAACTGTACATTGTGAAAACACTTTGGATTTGAGACTTTGACCACAGATAGTAAGCTATGTTTTGTGTGTTTTGACAGCATGTTCTTATCATTAAACATAATGGATTTTATCAGCATTTCCGTACACAGATAACAAAACCAAATATATGTCATTGTGATAAACAAGAATTCAAGATAAGAAAATTCAGAGAATTTGGACTCGAGATACAAATATTTCACCGAAAAATGTCTATGATCTTTATTCAATTTAAAACAAGTAAACGACCTAAAACATGAACTAAAATTAAGTAATGTAAATGCAATTATATTACTTACTAAATTAAAACAATTGTAGACTGTTCAACTGAGCCAATTAATTGGCCAGTATTTGGCCATTTTGAAATTCCCAGCATTAGTTAATGGAAATGAAAATCAAACAAAACATAATAAATATGGTAAAAAAAAAAGGAAACTCAAATAGACACTGCACAAGTCATCCACACAAAGACAAAACACTGTCAGGGCAACACACAACACTATATATAAAAAAAAAAAAATAACAGAAAATGTAACACAAATCACTCTAATGTAAAGTACATTACTGAAAATAAAATTTCTATTTATAAAAAAAAAAAAAAAAAAATCATATGCGACGTGCCACAGTGTCTTCTAGGAACATTGTTTTTCATCAATAATTTATGGTTTTTACTTAAATTATTTTACAGTACAATTACTCAAATTCAATGTTCAACTATTTACAAATTTTAACTGTATATGGTAGCGATATTCAGATGGCGGACCGGACCTGTTCCATCCGGACTGTGGGACATAATTGCGAACTTACCATTTCTACAGATTAAAGTGAGCAGCACGTCAAAAACAACAGAGCGGTTCGTGCACAAGGCCGTTCATGGTAATGATTTTTCAGTGCTACATCCTATAACATTTAGAGCCGTCGATTCTCTCTAAAGACGTAAAGCGCCACATTAAGAGCTGAAAATGATGCAGTTAATTTAACATCAGTAGCATAAATATGGCAAAATAGATGCTTTTGCTGAAACACTGCAGAAAACAATTATTTTTCTGTCATATGATTTCGACTGTTTAACTAAACCAGGTTTGTGACAAGTTTTTTTTTTTTTCTTTTTTTTTTTCTTTTTTCATATACTCTATTACACATGCAGCCAAAGATTATCACAATTTCAATCTCAGCTCCAGTTTTCCAAGAGAGAAACCAAAATCCATCGGCCAGTACACACTGTGGGTTTGCTAACAGAAACTACCTTAATGGATGAGCAGCAGTTGAGCAAAGGGTCATAGCCAAAGTCCTTATCTGACCTAGAAGAAAGGGCGTCTCATATACCACAGGTGAACATGGTTTTCATAACAGGGTGTGTCAGACTTTTTCATAGAAAGCGTCCAGCACTAACACCTTTCGCCCAGTTTCTCACACATTTGCTGTTACAAAGGATCCGCTGTTATCCGTCAGCTCTATTGAAGTGCTCTGGGAGACGGCTGGGCACACAGACACTGCCAGCTGTATGAAGCACTCTGTGAGGAGCTAATGAGGCGCCACAGTATGACAGACTTACTAAGCGGAGCAGTTTTGTCTCTGGAAAAATGGGCTTGTGTGTGACCCCAACGCTTAAATGAACACGGACCGGCAATCAGACAAAAATAGTTGTTCACGCTTGTTACAAACATTCTTTTTTGGCCTGGTGCTTAAAAAAAAAAATCATCAGTTGAGGAGTGTCGGGTCTGTTTGAGGAGCTGGGAGCGACTCTACGCCTACAGAGCTGGACTATAAGATCGCTGAACAATTGAGATTTACTGATGTCTTTCAGCAACCTGATAATACTGCTTTTCAGAGTGCAAGAGCACCTGGCCTAATGAATTATTAAATGACAGATTCAATAAACTTAAAAAAAAAAAAGCCTTGTGGCGGGATACTATGGAAAAGCAATGATATCAGATTGTAAAAACAAAGTATATTGATATAAGTGATTAAATACATACATTTGAATGGTCGTCCAAGGTACTTCCAAGAAAACCATGGTATCATGTCAAAAATAATATGGTAATACCATGGTACTTGTTTGTGAGTAAAGTACAAACATAACAGTATTTTTTTAGTCCCTGATGTTAACTAGTACACCTAATATATTTGTGAATGATTCATCAATGCAAGTCAAGGCACATTATAGTACAAATTACTCCAACATGTACATATATAAAAACCCACAGCATTTTTAGGTAGAAGGGGGAAAGTCCAGCCAAAAATACTGAAGGAAAAAAAAAAAAGGGTCTTACACAAACTGAACCTTTTTATACTTCAATAACTTCAATTCTCCTACACAGTTGACGTAGTGAATGCAGCACAGCATTTCCGTGTTCTACGTCAGAACTAGGGCTGCACGATATTGGAAAAAAATTACATTGCAATATTTTTTTCCCAACAATATATATATATTGCGATATTGAGAGCCATCAATTACCATTTCATGATATTAATAATTTCACTAATAAGCAAGCTTCATTACAAGTGACAAAAAGGTCACTTAATATTTTATTCCAAAATTAGAACATTTCTGTAAACACAAAAGCAGACACATTTTTAAATAAAACAACAGCTTTACACCAACCCCCCGATTGGTTTACAACAATATAACTTAAAATAAATAAAACAGTGCTGGTCATCATCATAATCATGGCTAAACAAAATGAAATAAAACTTCTAAACTGAGTATTCTTTAGCATGATCATGATCTGCGCTTTGCTTACTCAAGGTTTTTAGCTAAGAACACAAGTCTATCAACCTTTGCAGGCTTGAGACAGGTTCATTGGCAAGTGACGATGTTGCCACTACTAATGGCAACATATCTTTAGCGATATGAAACGTTATTGCATCTGTAATTTCTTTCTGTCGTTGAGAGCCTTTCTGGTAAGGTGTCACACTGGCAAAGGCATCACAAATATTTGTTTGTTTTGGTTGACATCCAGATTTGACTTTGTATTCGTCGTAAAGAGCTTTGTGGTGCTGTTTTAAGTGATCAGACAAATTGGTGGTGTTTCTTTGTTTTGTGGCCACAACTTTATGACACTCCATGCAAAGTACCTCTTTTTGGTCAACAGCCTCCTTTTTGTAGCCGAAATAGATGATTTCGACTTTCTTTTTGGTACGAAATCATTTTTTGTGGCGGATCCTCTTCGTAGCACATTTTTAGCAGTGAATGTTGGCTGTGAGCGGTGTGCAGGCACATGGAACGTCACCCCAGCAACAAGCCATACAACAAACTGGTGTTTACTGTGTACTACCGTTCTCTTAATACATCATGGGCTACTACCCTTCACATCGCATGTTCCGGCGATGTGACTATCGCTCACGCACACATCGCGATGTCGATGTTAAAACAGAATATCGTTCAGCCCTAGTCAGAACGCCAACTCATTTTTGGCCAGCTCCTTCATCAGCATTAAACGAATACATCATGATGCTCACATGTATAGCGTCGGCCAATACTGAGCAGGTGTTTTCGGATGTAAACACGGAAGTGCTGTACTGCGTTCACTACATCAACAGCGTAGGAGACTGACAGGGAAGAGAAAAAAAAATGGTTGAATTTTGTTTTTGCACAAAAAGTATTCTTGTCGCTTCATAACATTAAATGTGCCCTAGAATTAAAATTTGAATTTACCTTGGCATAGTTAAATAACAAGAGTTCGGTACATGGAAATGACATACAGTGAGTCTCAAACGCCATTGTTTCCTCCTTCTTATATAAATCTCATTTGTTTAAAAGACCTCCGGAAAACAGGCGAATCTCAACATAACACCGACTGTTAAGTAACAGTCTGACTCATTAATATGTACACCCTCAATATTTGCATATGCCAGCTCATGTTCAAGGCATTAGACAAGGGAAGCCAGTATTAACGATCTGTGCACAGCTGAATCATCAGACTAGGTAAGCAAGCAAGAACAATAGCGAAAAATGGCAGATAGAGCAATAATAACTGATGTGATCCATGATAACATGATTTTTTTTAGTGACATTTGTAAACTGTCTTTCTAAATGTTTCGTTAGCATGTTGCTAATGTACTGTTAAATGTGGTTAAAATTACCATCGTTTCTTACTGTATTCACGGAGACAAGAGAGCCGTCGCTATTTTCATTTTTAAACACGTGCAGTCTGTATAATTCATAAACACAACTTCATTCTTTATAAATCTCTCCAACAGTGTAACATTAGCCGTTAGCCACAGAGCATAGCCTCAAACTCATTCAGAATCAAATGTAAACATCCAAATAAATACAATACTCACATAATACGATGTATGCATGCAGCATGCATGACGAACACTTTGTAAAGATCCATTTTGAGGGTTATATTAGCTGAGTCGAGAGCTCGGGAGGGGGCGGAGAGCGCGAGCAATTAAAAGGGAAGCAGCCTGAATCGGCACATTTCTAATTATGCCCCAAAATAGGCATTTAAAAAAATCAATTAAAAAAAAAAAAAAATATATGGGGTATTTTGAGCTGAAACTTCACAGACACATTCAGGGGACACCTTAGACTTACATTACATCTTGTAAAAAAAACGTTCGATGGCACCTTTAAGGTTGAACAACTGTAGTCACATTAACTATTTTAACAATGTCTTTAATGTCTTTCTGGACCTTAAAGGGTGCAATGGCGTTGCTATCTATGTGGTTCAGAAACCCTAGGATTTCATCAAAAAATATCTTAATTTGTGTTCCGAAGATTAATGAAGGCCTTACGGGTTTGGGACGACATGAGGGTGACAGAAATTTCATTTTTGGGTTAAATTTTAAATAATCCAACAGTCTGTCATCAGTTCTCTTTTAGCAGACACTTTCTTACTAGTCTTACTACTACTGTTCTTTTACAGAAGAGTGACCTTTGCAATACTGACCCATATCTGAACACCCCCAACAAAAAATTAATAGGTTCATCAGACGAGAAGGTATGAGGTATGACTTTATTATTAAAATCCCATCTCTTAAATTCCAGTAGTTAACCTCATTAAAAAACATCTAAATCACACTTAAGCTGGGTTCATCGGCTTATTGCATGGAATCTTTTAACAAGGCATGTATTGTTGAGCTCTCTAAAAACCCTCACCAGTTTTACAGGCTATAGGAGGAAATTTTACATTGACTTGGAGTTGGAACTTGTTTGTGTTCCAGAATGTGCAGTCACACAGAGAGAGTAACTGGGTTTTCATCCAAATGTCAAGCAAATCTTTTCAAAGTTTGCAAAAAAGGGAAAAATCAGGTGAATTAGGCGCATTTCCATAATGTTGTTCGAGTGGATGACAGCAGTATTGTTAACCTAGTAACCAACAGTAAATAAAATACCATCAGCAGAAACAGCTGATTAGTCACGTGGGTTTAATGTTTGCTACGTCAGAACTTATTCGGCGTTAAAATGCGTTTCCATCTCCCATTATTCGCATTAATTCTTTTTCGCACAAGTCAAAAACCACCTCAAGCGAGCATAAAAACTTTGTGAAATTTGGCGTTTCCATCACTCGTTTGTGATACGATACTTCAAAATGCACATAAAAACAGGGTGAAGGAAACATAGCTATTGTGTGGTTGAAGGTTATTTCCTTGAGAATATATTATGCAAGAAGAACCCAAGTAGCATGCTGACATCCTGAAAGACTAACAACATTAGATCATATGGTGAGCTTTGAGCAAATACTGATTCACTTCCCCTCACAATACTTAAAAAGGAGCAATATGTAAACTCAGTGGTTCTCATTTGGGGTTCATTCTTGTGTTAAAAAAACAAAACAAAAATGTACTATAGCAGTAACATGACATCTACAGTCATTGTCAGAATTATTGGCACCCTTGGTAAATATGAACAAAGAAGCCTGTGGAAATAAATCTGCTTTGTTAATCCTTTTGCCCACAGTTTCACAGACAAGGCTTAAGCCCCATACTAAAATACTAAAAATGTTATTGATTTGTAGACTTAAAGGTGCCCTAGAATTAAAAATTGAATTTATATTGGCATAGTTAAATAACAAGAGTTCAATACATGGAAATGACATACAGCGAATCTCAAACTCCATTGTTTCCTCCTTCTTATATAAATTTCATTTGTTTAAAAGACCTCTGAAGAACAGGCGAATCTCAACATAACACAGACTGTTACGTAACAGTCGGGGTGTATGCCCCCAATATTTGCATATGCCAGCTCATGTTCAAAGCATTACACAAGGGCAAGACGTCTGGATCTGTGCACAGCTGAATCATCAGACTAGGTAAGCAAGCAAGAACAATAGCGAAAAATGGCAGATGGAATGATAATAACTGACATGATCCATGATAACATGATATTTTTAGTGATATTTGTAAACTGTCTTTCTAAATGTTTCGTTAGCATGTTGCTAATGTACTGTTAAATGTGGTTAAAGTTACCATTGTTTCTTATTGTATTCACAGAGACAAGAGCCGTCGTTATTTTCATTAAACACCTGCAGTCTGTATAATTCATAAACACAACTTCATTCTTTATAAAGCTCTCCAACAGTGTAGCATTAGCTGTTAGCCACGGATCACAGCCTCAAATTAATTCAGAATCAAATGTAAATATCCAAATAAATACAATACTCACATAATCCGATGCATGCATGCAGTATGCATGACGAACACTTTGTAAAGATCCATTTTGAGGGTTATATTAGCTGTTTGAACTTTGTTTAAGCACTGTTTAAGGCATGCGCGAGCTCCGTGGGCGGGGAGCGTGAGCATTTAAAGGGGCCGCAACATTTCTAATTATGCCCCAAAATAGGCAGTTAACAAAATGAATTATAAAAAAAAATCTTGGGGGTATTTTGAGCTGAAACTTCACATTCAGGGGACACCTTAGACTTATATTACATCTTGTAAAAAAACGTTCGATGGCACCTTTAAAGATCTCTAGAACTTGTGCATTTATGGTTTCTCCTGGTTTCCACATCAGCGCTGTTTGATCCGATATCTACGGTTTATAACGGAGAGCTGCGCCAAATTTGAATGCTGCTCACTAGATCTCGCAGCAATGTTATTAATTCTGTGGTGAATTCAAATGCTTTCTTTATTAGATCTCCCAGCGCTGTGTAGTAGGATCCATCACTATATTTAACCATGGGAATGGGGTACATTTTATTCCCGTTTGCACAAAACTCATCTGGTGTGTTTGCTGCCAAAAAGCTCTTTTTAGTTCCATCTGACCATAGAACCAAGTTGTGTTTGCATTTCCAGTAGTGTCTGTCAACTGGATATTCTGGAGATTATTTTTGGATGAAAGCAGAAGATTTTTTCTTGAAACCCTCCCAAACAACTTGTGGTGATGTAGGCGCTGTTTCTGACCCCAAGACTCAACTAATCTCTGCAGTTCTCCAGCTGTGATCCTTGAGGAGTCTATGGCCACTCAAACTCTCCTCACCGTGCATTAGGACGATAATAGGGGCTTTCGCACCGAATAGTTCTAGGAACTCAGTTATAGAAACTAGCCGCTAGAATAGTTCCCTGAGAACTAATTTCTCCCCTGGGCCATGTTCCTGGTTGCATTCACACCAGGAACAGGAACTCAAAAGCAGCCAACAGCGGCATCTTAAAGCGCGGCTGTGGTGACCAGGGCGGGCGAGAGCCGTGAGGGAATGGCGCGAGGCCAGGTGACGCGAGTGTTAATGAGCTCGAGGTCGTGCCCCTGGGACGAGGTGGGGTGGCTGCCGTTCAAGAGGGAGCGGAGGAGTCGCCGCCGTTCGCCGTGGGCCGGAGCCTGCTGCTGTCCGCCATAAAGGGGAGGAGCAGGGAACGCGGGACTCGTTGCCGGCTGCCCTCAGTCGGAGGAGCCATCGCCGGCCGCCAGGAGGCGGTCGAGGATCGGGCCGTCCACCAAGCTTCCTGTGCCACCGCATGGCACCGCGAAGAAGAGCCTCTTGGCAGGCTGAGGACCAAGCGGCAGTGTGTCGGGGAACCGGACCAAGATTTTTTTTTCTCTCTTTTTCCTCTCTCCCCTCTCTCGTCCTGTCGCTCCCCTTGCTTCCATCTCCTTTCTCTCGTCTCGTCTGTCCTTACCCCCAGGTGCTGCGGCCGCCGAGACAGGCCCCGGGGGGGAGTAAGCGCAGTCGCGGGAGTACCCCTTGGCCTGCGAGGGGCGTTGGGAGTATGTGACGAGCAGGGCGGGCGAGAGCCGTGAGGGAACGGCTCGAGTCTTTAACGGAGGAGCTCCGGAGGCATAAAAGGAGGAGCTACGTCAGTGAAGGACGAGAGAGGACCAGTCCTGGATATGTTTTATTATGTTTGTGTGGCCGGCAGACGTCCGCGAGGGTCTGCCGGCTTTACTTTCGTTTTGTATTTGTTTATTTTGGGATTAAAGTTGTGTTCAATGTTCGCCGGTTCCCGCCTCCTTCTTCCCATATTTACGAACTGTGTTACAGAGGCATTTACAGATGCTAAAAACCGGTGGATGGAGGATGCCATGATCAGAATTGTGTTTGTTATGTGTCATGGGCTTCGTGATAATGGAGATAGAATGTAAATGCATAATTTACGTGACTGATAGAGCAAAAAGTGGGGCTAAGAGACAAAATCTCCTATGACAACTTTCAGTATTACATATCATCGAGGTGGAGAAAAGAACACAACCCTGCAGACAACAGGTTTATGCCGTCACCGTTTTTCATGTTTGTGAATTAAATATGTTTACACTGCTTTTTAAAATTGTGTGAAATGGTGGAAATGTGAATTTTCAGTGCTTTAGCTATTTTCTTACAGCCACTTTCTATTTTGTGAAACTCAACAATCTTTTGCTGCACATCAGAAGTATATTCTTTGGTTTTACTCATTGTGATGGATGATTGAGGGAATTTGACCTTTGTGTTTCCACATATTTATACTCCTGTGAAACAAAAAGTCATGGCTGGACAATTTCATGTTCCTAGTCACTCTGCTAAAATAAAAAAAATGTAAATATGAATGGGAATATAGGCTACTTCAGAGATATTTTACTCCTAAGAATTTCTAGAGATGCTGATATTTGTGGCCAATGTATTTTGGAGAAAAACATTTATTTCATAATGTATTTTACAGCCATCTTTGATCAAATTTACCAAAGGTGCCAATAATTCTGACCATGACTGTATGTGGCACTTGATGAGGACTGGTTCAATCACAACTAAAGCACTTTGGTTCATCCAAAACAATTCAATTATTTATTTCCATTATTTCCAAACAATACCATTACTTAAATGAAACACAAAAGGGGAATTTAGGCACAATATTTATGCTTGTTTTCAGGACAATAAAAGTGAACAGGGATGGACACTGTGACAAAATTACCATAGAGTAGTCCATACAGCTTAAATTTTAGTCAATTGGTCACACAAAGATATCATTTGGCTTCAGGAGATTTAGCACATATTTTATAATGCTTTAATAGTGATTTTATGTCATTTTTGGAACTTGACAGCATTAATCCACTTGCAGCAGCATAAACATTCTCCCTATGATCTCCTGTTATGTTCAATAGAAAAGTGAGTAAATGATGACAATTTTCATTTTTGGGTTAACTAAAAATAAACCTTTCATTTTTTTAAATTGATATAAATAAAATGTTTTAAAACCCCAACTCTCTAAAGGTTGTATACAGGAAACACCCTAAGCTCTCACTTCACCCACATTTAGGGAAGTGGGACTTGAAGTGAAGGGACTTGAAGTCAGCAGCACAATTCATCCACTATGACCCTTATGAAAAGGAGTAAAAACCACAGACAACCAGATAGCCATAACTAACTGCTATATCATCTAAAATAGACATAAAACATACACAAAACCTGAAATGGACAACCATAAAAACTAGTGACACTGGCCAGGTCAATTAATCAGACAATATTTGCCCATTTTGATATTTTTAGCACATTAAGAGAAGTTTGTCAGTTTCAAAATCTTTTGATGTAATACATTAATTTCTTTAATTCTCATGTGCAATCATTAAATTATATATTATCATATACAATAAGCCACTGGGGAAAAAACAACCCAGGCTCATTACGAAAAACGTGCCTGTTGTGACATTTAATTTTCAAAATTATATTACATTGCTTCGAGCACATTTCCCTATAGTTTCAAAGTGAAATGTCCAGTGAATGGCCCTAAAAGCGGATTGAGTTTTATCAAAGTCCTTTTAAGACAAGTCATTTCATTTGGCGGCCATCTTTGAAACGCCTCTCAGCATGCAAGTGCAGCTCCTATCTCTTTGAATGGGGAAACATCAAATTCTCCAAAGCCGTTCACCAAGCTTATGATTAAATTTCATATTCAACGTTAATGCTCTATCGCATTTGAAAATAATGTACCACCTACACTAAACCCTACCATAAACCTAACCGATAGTGTTAACAAAAGCAAACATTAGATAAAAACCCATTTGCTATCCCAAACCCAAGCAATCATGCCATTTAGCTTGCAAAATCTTTGAGCTCTTTTATTGTGACTCTTGTTTCATGGGACACATACTCGAGCAAATGCAGCACCATACCAGGTAAGCTACCAAGCAAGTTTAATACGTCAGAAAAGCTGTACATATGGAACTGGTTATGTGGCAAAAATATCAATATGTATTATTTTATAAATCATGCATTATGGTATAAATGTTTATTGACGTCTAGGTTTATTGACATCTAGGTTTACTGACGTCAATCCACAATAAAACACTGAGTGATTACATGAGAAATTACACAGATTTTCAACAAGTTGTATTGCATCTTTCAACATACCTTCTGATGTTCATTTATGTTTAATATGTGCTGTAACTAATATTAAAGTGGAAGTGAATCGGTTCACGTGCTACTGAACTGAGGAGCTACAGCGATCTGTCACACCACATTAAAGGGTACCAAAACAGTATTTATTGTTTGAATTTTGTAATAAAATTGACAGAATTTGAAAACTGAGACACGCTTATTATTGCGCACTACAAAGTCTTGTTCATTCATCAACTGAAAACAGCAAAGATCAATTCTTAGGATTTAAAGGGTTAGTTCACCCAAAAATGAAATTTCTGTCATTAGGTACTCACCCTCATGTCGTTCCACACCCGTAAGACCTTCTTTCACCATCAGAACACAAATTAAGATATTTTTGATTAAATCTGAGAGGTTTTTTTATCTCCCATAGAAAGCAACGAAATTACTACATCCAAGATCCAGAGAATTAATAAGACATCATCAAAATAGTCAACATGACTACAGTGGTTCAACCTTAATGTTATGAAGCGACAAGAATACTTTTTGTGTGCAAAAACATAACAAAAATAACTTTATTCAACAGTTTTTCTTCTTCCCCGTCAGTCTTCTAGGCAGTTGATGCAGTGCAGAGCTTGCATGTTTTACGTCAGAACGTCGCATGCATCTTGGTGCTCACGTGAACAGCGTTGGCCAATACTGAGCCGGCGTTCTGACATAAACACGGAAGTGCTGCACTGTGTTCATTGCATACAATGCGTAGAAGACTGACAGTGTAGAGAAGAAATTGTTCAATAAAGTCGTTATTTTTATTTTTATTCTCATGCTTCATAACATTAAAGACATTGTTGATATTAGAAAGAAACCCAAACAAATTCACCCTCTCTTCATTGCTCCACCTCCAAAACCAACCCTCCAATCCAAACCACCCTACTCCAAGTCATTGTGTCGAACCCATACAGTCCATAGTCGAACCTCGCTCTCCGGCTTGCGAGGCGAGTGCCCAACAATGACGCTAAACATTCTCTAGCAGCCATCAATGTGCCTCTTGAGATAGGTTTACCTGCAAAACTCTCACTAGCTGGCCTCTGTTACAAACACAATGCAAGAACGGATGTCTGTTTATCACAGCTGACACACAACAAAATAAATAATGCTTCACGAAAAATAAAGCGCAGATGATGAATGAATGACAAGGAAGCACAAAAAAAAAAAAAAAAAAGGGACATTAAAATACCAACAAGAATTTATTGTCAGTCGCCAACAGCACAGCAGCTCCAGACAATCACTGACACTCAAACCCAGTGTTTCTCACGTGTGGAGCAGAATCAAAGCAGCCTCTGCGTCTGTTTTCAGGCCTTCCTGCTTAGCTCTCTCCAGCGATAGAAAGTTTTTCTAATATTAATGCAGGTCCTAAAGCTCTTGCCCAGTCATAACCCTTAATTTCAGTGATATTCTTCTGAACTTTTCTCTTTTGTATTATCTCATCAGTCTTTCTTCAAAGCTCCCTCTTGCTCGTTCTGTCTCCTCGACCGTCATATGTCCCCTAATGCTGATTAGCTATACGTTTGTTGTTGTGTCAGTCCGACTAACTATCGATTACCCCACCTTTAAGGAAGTCACATTGACTATTTTAAAAGGTGTCTTTACTATTTTTTCTGGACATTGAATAATGGAAATTATGTTGCTTTCTATGGGGAATAAAAAGTAAAAATAAAATAAAACTCTTGGATTTCATCAAAAATATCTTAATTTGTTTTCTGAAGATGAATAAATGTCTTACGGGCGTGGAACAACATGAGGGTGAGTTCTTAAATTTCATTTTTGGGTGAACTAACCCTTTAACATCAGAAAGAGACCTCTTAAGCAGTATGAAGCTGAACAGATGATTAAAGCAAATCTGAAGTTTGACAGATTTTAACAGTTTATGAAGTGAGAGCTGAATCAATCTCAAAGAAACCCTTAGTGAATTCACACTTGAGTCACACACGTTACCTTATTTAAGACCTTCAATCCACTGAATCAAATCTCCATACTGTAAACGTAAACCAACGTCTCAGCAAAATCAGGGTCAAATTTCACTAGCTCAATTTTAAATGCGTTTTGTTTAATGTGACATAACTTCACATCATTGGGAATAACTGCCTACACTGCTTAATGCCAGACCACAGGCTTGACTGGTTTTAGAACTTGCTTTTCTGGGTATGCACTAAAAACATGGACAAACTGAAAGGCATTGTTTTTTCACCGAAAACCATTTAACTGTTGCAGGACTGCGCAATAGCCACAGGCCACATGTTTAAACCAGTCTTACAAAAACACATTTATAAGTGTTTTAAACTTAACAGCATAAACACCACATGTCTCAGGATGACATGTATAAACTTCATCAGGCTATCACACACAGAATCACACAATAGGCATGACATTGACTAAGCGATTAATCATGCATTAATTAAACGTCTTCTGAATGTTTGACTCACTAGTTATGTCTGCGACTATGATTAGTGCGTGAATCTCACAAAACCAGTCAAGAACATGTCATATTTCAGCCCAAAATCAATATAAGAAATGTTTTGGGTTTTATAGTACTATTCTTTTTAGCATAGTGACATTATTTTCATGAGCTTAACTGTCATTACAGCAATTCATACATATATATTTTCCCCATCTCAATGGTCAATCTAAATACTGGGATATGCTAATGAGATTTAGGGGGGAAGTGAGGTTAACTGTCATGAAAATATTACAATGTAACAACATTAAAAATCTTAATGATCCTCAAAATAGACTTTACATATAGATATGATTACTTTTTTTGCTTTTTAGTTTGTTCTGAAATGCTTGACAGGTTTCATGAGAGTCACTATCGTAGAAAGGCCTCACTGCAAACAGCATGACATGATGTTGGTGTCATTAGATCAAATACACCAGAATACATTTTAGATTTTAAGATAACCAATCTAAACCAACACACATCTTGACATAAGACAAAACAGGCTTCATTGGTCAACACAGTTATTAGAAGCCAGAAGACAGAATTTGGTTGAAATTTCACAGCTGATTCTCAGCCAAAAAGAGAGAGAGAGAAATCAATGTGGATGCAAACCAATGTCCAGACCTGACAACTCCATATGTCCATCATGAAGGGGTGAGGATCCCATGAGGTATATAGAGGACTGGTTTGTTCACAACTTTGGGACAACAGAAAATTGTCTGTACTCCAATCAATACTGTAACAACAATATCATGTTTGTCATCCCCCCCAGCTAAAATGTAAAGCATTCACAAAAGTAAATATCTCAAAACACATGAAGTAGGACTTGTTGGTTGTTCCTGCTCCAGGAGTCTGGGGTGCAGGTTTGCACATGCTTCCCCAATAACCCTCTGGGCTTTAACTTTTTCTCTGGCCCAGATTTCATTTTAGCTTGCATGCAAACCTGTCAGAGCATCAAACCCCAACTTTCAACACACAGATGGGGCAAATGATTATTATGATGGTCAGGAAGCTCTCAAGAACATTCCAGGCAGGAGGAAGAGGAGAAACTGACCAACACAAGAAGTATAATCAGACACAGGATTGAACGCTAATGAAACTCCAGCTACACTAAATTACACTTTTTCCCTTCTTACAATAGATGACCCCGGTTAGGAGCTGCAGGGCCCGGCGTCGCCATACACACACATTTACACACGCATACACACACATACAGCACGACCGCACAGATAACAGCACGTATAGCCATGCAGAGCTGCCATCAAGCGGAAAAAAACACAGCGAGAATAAATGAAAACTCCGCGTTTGTCGTCCGAAAGAAAGCTCAGGAAACGCATATGTGCAATGATCAGCGGGTATCGGTTCAAGTTTAAATGAACAAACCTGTTTATGGCCAGAGCGGTCCGCTGGATATTGGGTTGAATTCGAGTTAAATCCACTATCAGTAAAACAAAGAGGCGAAAATGTCCGGCCAGTGCCGAAACAGGCCGAAGCAGCGCACCGAAGAGCCCCGCTGCGCATGCGCTGACTTTAAGAAAGGGAGGAGGGGTGGCTGAGAGATTAAAGCCATTGGATTATAGTATATTTTCTTTAATATGCTTCATTCATTCTTTACATTGAGTGATTATGCTTAAATCACGACTTTTGACATAAATTACTTAATATAATAGGCTATATATTTTCATTAATTTATCATATAGATATTACGTTAGGCTACTACAAAAATTCACTTAAATAAAAAGCACATTCCAAGAATATGGTACTCTTTGGTCTCTCACGATTTTTTTAAAATAATTTGAGACACAGAAAGCTCAATAAATAAATAAATAAATAGCACATCAAATAGTTTAAAAGAATTTGGCCTATCTTGGGGTCCTTAGGAATAAGTGTTTCCAACATTTAGTAAAATCATACCGCAATGTTATCATTTTGACATGGTCTGTTCAATGTATATTCGATTGACTGTATAATTGACATCATATTTTTCCCATTACAAAACATTCCTTAACACCTGGAAGCCAACCCCCTAATTTATTAGAAATATTAAGTAAATATTATATAAACAAGTTTATCAATAACTACAAACCAAAATGTGGTCCCAATAGCCGATGATGATGATGATGATGATTCAAAACACACACTGATACAATAAGTTCTGTTCTAATAATACTAAACAAACATAAATAAAGATCTGGATGAGATGCATGAGATAACACGGATTTAAATGAATGTTGACGTATTTTTAAGAATCAAATTGTTTTGGAACTTTTCCTGATGCTCACCAAACTTTGCACTTTCAGGAAACCGACCGGCGCTATGACAGTGAGCCCCGGGTTGAAGGGAGTGGTGATGTGATTGTGGATTGGATGTTGTAATGTTGAAGCCGCCTAACAACTCTCATTCACCGGTTTACTTGGCTGACATGCGAAACCAAAACCACAACAATGGTCTGGTGTTGTTAAAGATAGACGTCCTCTTGAATTTAAAGAGTTCACTGCCTGGAAACTCTTGGAAATGAAACTGTTTATTTGTGATTTGTGTAGATTGTTGACAGAAGTGTTTTGGAACCAAATGGATACACCGCTCAGGACGGTATGAATTTTGAAGAGTTTTTAAAACTCTTCTAATGTGATCTGGTTGAGGTTCGGGTTTGTCATCATGGATGATGGAAGCGCGGAGACTGAAGCGCTCATCGGGAATTCGAATGAAGATGTTCGGTCTCACCTGGACGGAAGAAACGCTGCTGCTGAGTTCAAAATTTACAAAAGGAGATGGTTCATCTTGTTTGTTCTCTGCCTGCTAAACTGTTCTAACGCAATGGTAGGATGTTATAACCATACAATTACAAAGTAAAAGTGAAAACTAAAGTTTTAGTTAACTAAAGTGGTGTTACGTGCTAACAGAATATTTCCTCACCTTAAAATCTAAATCGACTTTCTTAATATTTCTGGTCACGATTAATCAACGATAAACATTGTTTGCCTTCCTAATCTGAAATGAAAATGTTCTGCATTTTTATTAAGTAGAAAAATTCCCAAATAATATATCTGAATATATGAATCTTAATTAGCTACTCCGCCTCTACAAACAACGTTCGTTTTTGCTGACGTCACGAAGCCCCGATCAGCCAGAGTTGCAAAACTGGTTTACTTTAAACTCGCCTTTAGTTTTGTGGCCTTTAGTTAAATGCCTGTTAAAGGTGATAGAGAGGATCTTTTCGTCAACTGAGAATCCAAAGACTGTTACTGAGTTTTTTTAAATGAGCGCATGCGTAAGAACAACCCCCCTCCTTCACAGCTCACTTCAAAGGAACGCCTCCCAAAACTCGTGCAAGAGTATTTGAACATGAGTGTTTACCACCGGCATTCGCTGTGTTGTGTTTTTTGGATTCATTATGTCGGACTCACCGCAGGTAACTCATAATCTGCAGTTGTTACTCCTGTCTCCTGACAAAAACATTGCATGCAGCGCCTGTAGAGTGTGGAAAGTTACTGGGGCGCAGCTGCGCTCGTCTCTCACAAGGAACGTCAAGGCAGTGATTGACAAGCCAGAGGGCCAATCCGTGCACGTCTCTCACAAGGAACGTCACGGCAGTGATTGAAAAGCCAGAGGGCCAATCGTTTACGCGATGATCACGTAAACGATTGGCTGATGTTTTTAAGGCCCTACCTCGTGCACAGATGATGTATATTAATATTATTATTTTCAGTGCACCTAATAAATAGTCTTTTATCAGTTAGTAAGGGCAGTTTCAAGTAATATTGCAAAAATGTATAAAAACAAAACATCCTCTTTAGCACCTTTAACTTTCACCAGGTACATATTTAACAAATATACATAATTTACAGTATTTTTCTTCCTGTAAAACGATTTAGGAAAGTTCACATGCTCCACTAGAGGCTTCAGTCTACAGGGTCATAACAAGGTCTTCCTAATAGCCCAGCTGTAGAAGGACATGGATATGTCCCCCTGAGGCTATTATATCTGAAGAGGGCGTGTGCCAGAAAGGGGCTTGTCAATCTTAATTTCGCACCCTTGGCTCCAGTGGGACTTGTCATTTGCACGGACACCATTGTATATGTGTTACAAGGCCAAGATGTCCAAAGCTGTTCATCTGAAATACGAGAAATGTACATCGTGTCTTGGCACACTGTGTTAAAGCTTAGCAGATGGTGTGATTCAGGGCTCATTTAAAGATTACAATCTTGAGGAAATCTGATAACAGCCTAAACCTGTGGATGTGGTTCAGGATTGTAGTCCCGTGCATGTGTTAAGAAGGAAGTACAATCAGCAATGGCAGTTCATTTTAGGAAATAATCTTATGTTACACAAAGTGCACAAATGATTTCGACACTGACTGTGAAAACAGCATCTATTCATTTGAATTAATGTGAAACAGCATCCCAGTAAGTTGTGCAGTGGTGCATGAAATGACAGTATTGTGTTTTGGAATCAGCTGACTGCCATCTGTCACGCTGCTGCTGCATACATATAGTATTCTTGATAGTAAACAAGGCTTTTGTGTGCAACAGTGTAAATGAACAATCAAGAACATTGCAAATGGTCACTGCACTGCAAATAATGCTTTTCAGGGGTGTAAAGTACTTAACGTTGGCATGAAACGGAAGATGCGATAGTCTTTTTGTCCATATTGTGACGAAAATCTGAGTGAAACGGCTTCTCGAACAAGAAAAGCTGTAGGGCGGGACTTGATTCTGTCCATCGGGAATTGATTGGATGGTTGTGGTTTGCTATTGGTGTGATGTCATGTGAGTGACAGGTTGTCCCGCCCTCGCGCCAGTAAACACGCCATCAGAGAAGAGATGTCGCTGCAAGAGGGAGGGGTAGTTATTTTGATTAAAGATTACGAGGGTACATCATGAATTAAAAAAAAATGATGTACATAAATCGTATAAAATAAATACTGCAATATTACATAAAAACAAGAACTGTCCATTTTCATTTCTTCATTACTACTCTTTGTAACATTAAACGTGAGTACTTGTAGTGTCACTAAATTACATTCCTAAGGGTAATCTTTTTTTTTAAACTTTTTACATTTTTTCCCCCCTTAAAATCCCATATTCTGAACTCAAGTATAATTTCTCAGTACAATTTACACCCCTGCTGCTCATTCACATGCACGTCACTGTGTGTTTGTCTTATTTAGCTCATGTGAGGGGCCCTTCTGACCTGTGGTTTCTGGTTTTTGCAGCTTCAGCAGTTAAATGTTGAACTGAGATTTTGTGTCATATGAGCAAGCTGGTCCTGTCTCATGCATTTCATTCATTTTAGCAATTCAGCCATATCAAGACAGCAGCATAAATACAGTATTGTCTTTTATGTTATATTGTTGTGAACTATGCATCTGAATAACTCAATGTACACAATGTAGCTATACCTTTATTTTTATTGTGTTTTTATTGTATTGTATTTCTCCACAGTCATGGCTGACCTTTGCACCCGTGGCTGACCAGACAGCACAGTATCTGCAAGTATCTCTAAATCTGGTCAACTGGCTGTCGCTGGTCTATGTACTGGTTGCCATTTTCTTCAGTTTGATCACAACATGGGTGCTGGACACACTGGGACTGCGCTTCTCGGTATACAGAGACATATTACTCTCTACCATAAGACAATAAAGCAAATCTAGTTAAGTTTTGTTTACCATCTGTTATAAAAACAAATAAGGGCTAATTACAGTTTTTGCCAAATACCATTATTAAAGTTAGTGTTCCTACTGTAAAAGCCATAAACCAGTAATGTATCTCTTTTTTTGGCAGTGTTGACTAATATCTCAGTTTTATTGTAAGTGTATTATTGTAGTATCTGTGGTATTTTGGCAGAAATTTTGGAAATTTTTGGTCCTTCATTTTTTAAATATAGCATGGTGACCATGCCCTATTTAAAAAATAAAGGTTAAAATGAATGTCTTATAATAATGTGGAATATAGTTTTCAATGATTTTTCCAAATTGTTGTTGTTTTTGTTCTTTCTTTTTTTTTCTTCCAAACTTACAGATGCCACTTTTTTTTCTGCGAAACCCAACCTGTGTAATGTTTGTCTGTACGGTAATTAGATTCTGATATTGACTGCCACCTAGTGGGTACTACCTCAGTGTAGTTGATTCTTTAGTTATGTCAATGGAGATTATTGGATAAACAACACAAATAAACAAAGTGCGGAAATAATCATAATTATAATTCTATCATATATAGCATTATTATTATATATAGGTCTATCGAATAAATACACCACCAAACGTACTTTGATGGTTGATACTAGCCGTAACGCACATGCACTATTCGTTCGGTCTGCGTCTGGGACCAACTATTTTGCGACTAATAAAGTTTGCTCAAAATTTAGTGTACTTGTCATTTCGTCAAGTAATGCAAAAGTTTATTTCTGTAAAATAAAATATTTTAATAAAATATTATTTAATTGTGTTGTTTGGGAAGAATACATTTCTTATGGAATTAACCTTAAAGGGTTAGTTCACCCAAAAATAAAAATAATGTCATTTATTACTCACCCTCATGTCATTCCACACCCGTAAGACCTTCGTTCATCTTTGGAACACAAATTAAGATATTTTTGTTGAAATCCGATGACTCAGTGAGGCCTCCGTAGCCAGCAATGACATGTCCTCTCTCAAGATCCATTAATGTACTAAAAACATATTTAAATCAGTTCATGTGAGTGCAGTGGTTCAATATTAATATTATAAAGCAACGAGAACATTTTTGGGTTGCCATAAAAAAAACAAAATAACTACTTATATAGTGATGGCCGATTTCAAAACACTGCTTCATTAAGCTTCGGACATTATGAATCTTTTGTGTCGAATCATGATTCGGATCGCATCAAACCGCCAAACTCCTGAAATCACGTGACTTTGCATTCCAAACCGCTGATTCGACACAAAAGATTCGTAATGCTCCGAAGCTTAATGAAGCAGTGTTTTGAAATCGGCCATCACTATATAAGTCGATTTTTTTTTTTTTTTTTTTTGGTGCACAAAAAATATTCTCGTCGCTTTATAATATTAATATTGAACCACTGTACTCACATGAACTGATTTAAATATGTTTTTAGTACCTTTATGGATCTTGAGAGAGGAAATGTCATTGCTCCCTATGCAGGCCACACTGAGCCATCGGATTTCAACAAAAATATCTTAATTTGCGTTCCGAAGATTAACCGAAGTCTTACGAGTGTGAATGGCATGAGGGTGAGTAATAAATGACATTATTTTCATTTTTGGGTGAACTAACCCTTTAACAAAAGATTAATCCATTTTATCCTATTTATTTATAACATTTGTTATTATAAATTATTATAATGATTATAACATAATTACAGCTAAGGTCATCAAACACAGTGCATCATTTGGGATTTGGTGTGAAAGACTCTTTGTTGAAATTGTTCATAACATATAAGAAAAATTAGTTTCTTCCTGTGGTAGAAGGTGAAAAAACTCCACAGGGTCAAAAGAAACAGCCTTACACTTTCCTTTCTTTCTGTCTTCTGAATCACAGCTAATCATGGGCTCATGGCTCAATATGTTGGGCAGTGTTCTGCGTTACGTTGGCGTGCTGAACTGCATCCCAGAGTGGGCCGTCTTCCCTATGGTCATGGGAGGCCAGACGCTGTGTGCCTTCGCCCAGCCTTTGGTCATCTTTGCCCCCACCAAACTGGCAGCTCTGTGGTTCCCTGATCACCAGAGGGCCACAGCTAACACGATGGCTTCCATGGGTAACCTATTCACCCACAGCTCATGCTTTATATGGCACTTATTTCTATGTGTGTAGAATGGTAATATTCTTCTCTTTTGTTTTTAGCAAATACTGTTGGACTGCTCTTTGCGAATATCTTCTCTCCCATGATAATTAGTTACACCAATAATCTTGTTATGCTGGTAAGACCGTTTAAGTCAGAACTTTGTCACAAACAAATTTTAATTCTTGTCTGATCTCTAACAGTCCTGTTGTCTCTCTGTCTGGGTTGTAGCTCTTTATATATGCTATACCTGCCACCATAGCCTGTTTCCTAGCAACAGTGGGGATCCGTGAACGCGTTCCCCCGACACCCCCCTCTGCCAGCGTGGTGACCTCCAGCTCTGAACCTTTTCTACAGGGAGTGAAACTGGTACTACACACACTTCTGAACAAACTGACATGACATACAGATCTCACAACAACTCTTTACTGCATGGCTAATTAGCGTTTCTTAAAAATGTATGAAACAGCTTGTGGCTTTTGTCTGTCAGTTCATACTGCTGTCTGAGATTCACTGTATTCTGTCACTTTTATTTACAGCTACTGACGAACAAAGCATATATGGTCCTGCTGGTGTGCTTTGGTTCAGGAATAGGAATATTCACTTGTTTTTCCACGTTGCTGGAGCAGATACTTTGTGTTAAGGGCTACTCAAATGTAAGAACCCAACACAGGATTATTGCCAACACAAAAACCCACAAGTTTACCTTAAACTGTAAAGCCAGCCTGTGCCATAATACTCTGAATAACTAAAATCAAAATTTTAAAACGTTAAAAAGTGTAAAAACATTTCAAAAACATAGGGTGCGTCTAGTTCAGTAGTCAGGACACTGATCAGGGAGTCGGCCATTTTAAGAGCTGTCTCAGTCGCAAAATCCTTCCAGTGCACTGGAATGCTCGCTCCCTGAAAAATCCCACAATGCACCACAAAAGCCAGGGAACATTGATGCTCATTATGCTCCCTTACGATAAAATTGTCACATTTTTTGAAAAACATACGGAAGAGGATTAGGGCCAAGAAATAATAAAAAAATGAAACCATTTCGAGATTAAAGTTGTTAAATTTCGAGAAAAAACTCGTTAAATTTCAAGAAAAAAGTCGAAATAAAATGTTGAGAATAAACTTGTTAAATTAAGAGAAAAAACTCGTTAAATTTCGAGAAAAAGTAAAATGTTATAGATGTTAAAAAGTAAAATGTTAAAGATAAAATGTTGAGAATAAAGTCATTAAATTACGAGAAAAAAAGTTGTTAAATTACGAGAACAAATTTGTTAAATTATAAGAAAAATGTTAAATTTCGAGAAAAAAGTCGAGATAAAATGTTGAGAATAAACTATTAAATTATGAGAAAAAAGTCATTAAATTACTAGAACAAATTCGTTAAATTAAATTATTCTCATAATTATTATGTCATCATAAACACACATCACTAGACAGGTAGTGATTCGTGAACACATCTAGTTAACATTTATAATTAATATTTGGCTTAAATGTGATAGATAGATAGATAGATAGATAGATAGATAGATAGATAGATAGATAGATAGATAGATAGATAGATAGATAGATAGATAGATAGATAGATAGATAGATAGATAGATAGATAGATAGATAGATAGATAGATAGACAGACAGACAGACAGACAGACAGACAGACAGACAGACAGACAGACAGACAGACAGACTGTATTGCCAAAAGTTTTGGGACGTCTGCCTTTACGTGCACATGAACTTTAATGACATTCCATTCTTAATCCGTAGGGTTTAATATGGAGTTGGCCCACACTTTTCAGCTATAACAGCTTCAACTCTTCTGGGAAGGCTTTCCACAAGGTTTAGGAGTATGTTTATGGGAGTTTTTGACCATTTGTGAGGTCAGGCACTGATGTTGGTGAGAAGGCCTGGCTCACAGTCTCTGCTCTAATTCATTCCAAAGCTGTTCTGTTGGGTTGATGTCAGGACTCTGTGCAGCCAGTCAAGTTCCTCTACACCAGACTCACTGATCCATGACTTTATGGACCTTGCTTTGTGCACTGGTGCGCAGTCATGTTGGAACAGGAAGGGGTCATCCCCAAACTGTTCCCACAAAGTTGGGAGCGTGAAATTGTCTAAAATGTCTTGGTATGCTGAAGCATTAAGAGTTCCTTTCACTGGAACTAAGGGGCCGAGCCCAACCCCTGAAAAACAACCCCATACCATAATCCCCCTCCACCAAACTTTACACTTGGCACAATGCAGTCAGGCAACTACCGTTCTCCTGGCAACCACCAAACCCAGACTTGTCCATTGGATTGCCAGATACAGAAGCGTGATTCATCACTCCAGAGAACACGTCTCCACTGCTCTAGAGTTCAGTGGCGGCGTGCTTTACACCACTGCATCCAACGCTTTGCACTGCACTTGGTGATGTAAGGTTTGGATGCAGCTGCTCGGCCATGGAAACCCATTCCATGAAGCTCTCTATGCACTGTTCTTGAGCTAATCTGAAGGCCACACAAATTTTGGAAGTTAGCTATTGACTCTGCAGAAAGTTGGTGACTTCTGCCTTAGCATGCACTGACTCCGCTCTGTGATTTTACGTGACCTACCGCTTCGTGGCTGTTGTTCCCAATTGGTTCCACTTTGTTATGATACCACTAACAGTTGATCATGGAATATTTAGCAGTGATGGGACGGTTGATACCGGGGCTCCGATGCTCCGGCACTATTGTATCACACACTGTACCGATGCTTGTATTGAAATGACAATACCACATGATTGCTGACGTTTGAAGCTTCGAACGTCATGCAGTATCGGAAAGTAGAGACAGCTTGTTTTGGAAAAAATAGCGCTTCACCTGATGCATAAAGGAAAAAGCACTTAATCATGTTTTATTGCTGGGGTCTCAGAGACACCCCCATCCAACTACTCACATCAGTTATGATCACATCATTGTATATTTTATATTATTGATCAATATGTGAATCCGTTGACCAGGCTACACATGACACGAGTGGTGGTCTCATTGGCACAAATTAATTTAGATGAGATTTCATTAGATTAGATAGAAATGATTCAAGAGTGATTCCGTATGTCACGGACTTCCGAAGCTTGGTCACATGCTTTTTCAAGATCTGATCCGCAATGATTTAGATATAGTGGAGAAAACAAGTCTGACCACCAGATGTCGCTAATGCGCACTGTGTTAAAAGCTTCGAATAATTAACTGTTTTCTGGCACACTTTGATGAAAGCCTCAAACGCATCAGAAAGCCTTGGTTTCCCGTCACTAATATTTAGTAGTGAGGAAATTTGACAAATGGCAACCTCTCATGGTACCACGCTTGAATTCACTGAGATCCTGAGAGCGACCCATTCTTTCACAAATGTTTGTAGAAGCAGTCTGCATGCCTAGTGGCTTGATTTTATACACCTGTGGCCATGGAAGTGATTGGAAGACCTGAATTCAATGATTTGAGAGGTGTCCCAATACTTTTTGCAATATAGTGTAGATAGATAGATAGATGTGTAACCATTACTTTTGATGACCTGCCAAGTTTGTACATATTAGTAGGGTTAGCTTTGTCAAGTCAAATTATTAACTTTGTCTCTGCATTTTCAATGTGACAGGACTTTGCAGGACTCTGCGGTGCGGTTTCCATTGTTTTCGGTGTTCTGGGTGCCTTTCTCCTGGGCCTGTACGTGGACAAGACCAAGAATTTTACAGAAGTCACTAAAATAAACATGTGTCTGACATCTCTGGGCTGCTCTGTTTTTGCTGTGGTGAGTATAATGAATGATCTCAGTGTTGTTAACTAGTGCTTGACCTGAGATGTTGTCGTCCTGCTCTCCATCAGGTTTCCCAGTTAAGTGACCAGAAGATCATCATTGGTGCAGTATGTGCCTGGTTTGGTTTGTTCGGGTACTCTGTATATCCCATCGCCATGGAGCTCGGAGTTGAATGCTCGTACCCCGTAGGCGAAGCAACATCCTCTGGATTGATCTTCGTATCTGGGTAAATTTTGTTTTGTTGTTTTTTAAACCAATTCTGTGGCTAAAACTCTTTTGAACTTTTTATAGATTAAACTGATGAGTTTAATGTGATGTTTTTACCAGGCAAATTCAGGCCGCCTTGTATATGTTGCTGCTTCAAGCTCTGGCCAAACCAATGGCAGATTCTCCATTATCTGTATGTGCAACTGGAGCAGATGACAATTTGAGCTGGACAGGTGAGTGTTGCACTTATTTGAAATGATTCACAAACTGTTTCACTGTGCAGTATGCTCCAAAAAGCATGGCAGTATTCCAATGGTGATTAGTTTCCTCCCACCATGCTTTGCGAGTCTAGTGTTGTTAGTGCACTATTTTCACCTCATCTTCCCAGGTAAACTGAATCCTGTGTGGGTACTAGGGAAAACGTTTAAAATGGGAACATGTCCAAATTAATCCAGCCTTCCGGCTTTTCCTGGTCGCCTGATGCCTTGATGAGTTAATGATAGAGTTGGGCCTAGCTCCAGGCATTCATTTGTTTTTCTCTCTCTCTCTTGCTCTTTCTCCTTCTCCTATTTGCACACTCACACACAAACACACATTGATAGTGCCAGTGCTGGTGATGGCAGGCCTGTGTGCTCTGGGCACCTGCTGCTTTGTTGGCTTTTTCCACACGGATTACCGGAGACTCCGTGCGGAAGCCACAGCCTCACCAAAGACAGTGACAGACCAGTCAACAGGAGGAGACACCTGGGCAAACAGCACAGATGCATAAAGAGACGGGCTGATCTAACAGGGAGAGAAAGATCTGATGACAGTGTTTACGCACACTTTAAAAAGACTTTTACCTCATTAACACAGAAAATATGTGCCTTAAATGCTACTATGTTTTACTTAAAAGTGGTACTATCTCAACCTCCATTAATGTTACATAAAACCTCATTACGCACAAAAGCATTTCTGTTTCTGTTAAAGAGACAAAATAGATTAAGGTACAAACTTTTAACCAAAACCAAATGTTTTTATTGCAAAAAAGGGCACATTTCTAACTGTTATTAAACACATTATTATTACTTTTTTACGATATTTTATGAGGCGAGTAGGAAGTTTATAGTAAGCAATAAGGCTATTAGTTATTTTATGAAATTAGAGATATATTGAGTGCAATAAAATGTCTATAAGACTTACTTTCTACCTTAAAGGGATAGTTCACCCAGAAATGAAAATTCTGTCATTATTTACTCCCCGTCAAGTTGTTCCAAACCTGTATACATTACTTTGTACTATGGTACTATGGTAGTCAATTTTGGCTGGGGAGAGAGAGATCTGCTTGGTTATAAACATTCTGATGATTTTACTGTCCCTTCAAGTAAGGGTAGAAAAAGATTGCTGGGTTTGAGTAATCATTCTATACTAACATTATAGCTATACTCAATTCTCATTGATCATTGTGTGGTCAAAGTTTTGTATGACTGCTAAACTGTATACGTGATCATTATCTCAGTCACTGCAAGTTTTGTTTCTAAAAGAACTCTATGGTCTTTTTCTTCTCACTCAAGTGAAGTAATATTATTTCTAACTATATTTCATGGCAAATTTATTTAGCAAGTGGCCATGTAACAAGCACGGTAATGTACAATAAGCTGGTCATTTACACAAATTTAACCCTAACTGGGTGCTAAAGACCCATTCAAAACACATAATGTACATGATCTCTTAACCAAATGTCTCTTCCTGCTAACTGTACCAAAGCATTTGCTATTTTTTGTTTGTATGTAATAAAATTAATTTTATACAATCCAGAATACTGTTTATGGAAAAGGTCATTGTTCACCCAATACTCATCTATTACATTATCTTAAAACAATTGTCAATCATACCTAAAACAAGCAAACATCAGTCCACAATGATGTTAAAGGCCTTTCTTTTCACATTGTTAAGAACCACAAACATCATTGATTTGCTTTTGTAAAATCCCAACCTCTATTTTGTAATTCACAATCTGACCTGGTGAGATGCATGCAAGAACAAAAGACATAAGCAGGGCTGATTTTTTTTGTTGTTGTATTTTTGTAAAAAAAAAAAAAAAAAAAGGGGAAGACATTTCTTTGTCCAAAACATGGCATTAGGGTGGCAAAAGACCTCAATCTGCTTTACAGAGGCAAACCAATGATAATGCAGAATCACTTGTGACTCAACTCAACAACCATTTTTCAATTGAAATGACATAAAACACATAAAAATTCATAGTTTCATTTCATGGTTGCTTGAGTAAAACAATGTTCTCCGCCATGGTTTTTTAAACGCTGGGCATTTTAAAAAGATCTACACTTACCACAGAGCCAATGACAATGGGTTAAAAAAAATAAAGGAAAAAAAAAAACAAAAAGACTACAGAAAAAGGAAAAACTAGAGAAACTTATCAAGGGCCACAAAATAGGTCTGACATTTCCCAATATCACTACTAAAGAAAGCCATCTCCAATGATTCTAATGGATGTTTCTAAACCTTGAAATGCCACAAACAGGCAGGTGTTATAGTCTGAATGATGCATTGTGGGATCTCAGAGCTGAAGAGCACAGAACTGCTGGTAAACAGCCAGGATGTGATGGTCAAGCTCAGCAGTGAACAGGAGGTTCTCCAGGGTGCCCATATACTGCTGGATGATCACATGATGCTGTGGGTGACAATGAAGATCGAAGCCAATTAATAAGGTCTGTTATATGACCAAAAAACAATATAGATCAGCAAACATGGATCAGGACTACCATAAGGAAGATCTGCTGCAGCCTCTCGATGCAGTTCTTGTACCAGGTGGTGTTGATGTCTACGCCGCTTGTTTCACAGCGAACCAGGTGCTCTGTCAGTAACATAATGAAGCGCTGAAAGAGAGAAAGATAAAACGGTTCTTTTGTCATCTCTTAGCTCCAGGCACCGTCTTCAAATGTCATAATGAAACACAAAAGGCAAACTAAGAGAGAAAGACATGAAATGAATGTTTATTCTCTCCTGAAAGGAATAAGGTGTAAATTGAGTTGTGTCATGACCAGAACTGTATCTTTTTTTGGATAATGTAGCTCTGAATCCTCTATTAAAAAAAAAGTTAAAATGGATGTGCATTGTCATGGGCGCACCTGGAAAATAACAAGGAAAAGGTTCTTCTGCTCGCTCTGGGCCGACTCGACTTTCTCCTGCAGCCTCTCGATCTGTTCCTCCAACTGACCCTCCTCATCCTCACTGTTCTTCTCCATGTCTTCTTCATCACCACTGTCCCGCTGCTACAGAAAACAAGAACCTCCTCAGATCTCAGGAATACACTTGGCTCCAGCGCTCTCAGTAATTAGTAATGGCTTCACGTTAGTGATACAAAGCAGAGCTTTTAAAAGAACACACATAAAAAAATAGATATAAATGGTGCAGAATGAGTGATATCCATTTACTATATATTAGAAATTTGAGTCAGTCTGACTGGAAGTAGTTTTGGGATAGTAGTGTCTGGGACTCTTGATAGCATGCATAAAATACAATACAACAGCATATGTTGTCTCGGGTACATAATGAATTCAGCACTGTGGCTAGACATTGTGACGGACATGACCAGAAAGAAGCCAGATTTCAAGTTGTTTGTCTGGTGTATGAGAAAGTCTAATGCCAACACCAACGGTATTAATACAGCAACCAATGTAAACATTTCAGATATTAACTGCACTGTCCAAGCAAATTATGCAGCTTAAACCCTTACAAAAGTAACAGTGGGGGCAGTCAGTCCTAAAAATAGGAACAGCAAAGCCAATGCGCACATGTGTCTTGGCAGTGAAAAAGAGGTTTCTCTTCTACCTTTTTGTTCTGTTGCTTCTCCAGCTTTTCTTTTGCCTCATCTAGCTCTTTCTGGATCTTCTGCACATGTTTGTTCATCTTCCGGATGGTTGAATGAAGAATCTCCCACACATAAAACCTGCATAGACCCAATGAACATAAATCAGTTACAGCTGCCTCACCTCACCTGCACATGTAAGCGTGTCTCTGAGGTGTACCTGGTGAAATCATGAGCCATTTCAGGAGAGAACACCCAGTTTGCCACGGCCGCACAATCTACGATCTGGGTCCGAATAAACTTGTCCACCAACACTGAGATCATCTAAAAGAGTACATTCATAACATGAGCTTCCACAGATTCCATGAATGATGTGCAATAAGACTATAAAACAACAAAATTAGAAGTCTGAATGATCCCACCTCGGGGTGGTTCTTCCAGAACTCGTACAGAACCCGGAGGATGTGCAGCTTCCCCTCATCACAGTCTGTGAGGGCCTTTAGAACCTCATGAAACCTGAGAGAGAAAAGACATGTGCCCATCGTCGTTTACCAGAAGAAAACACCTGAGTATTTTACAAGCTTTGATACATTCTCAATGATCTGTGCTTTTAGCAATTACAGGCGCCTTTTGTGAGCAGAAGGAGAGGGAACACGGAGCCAGCCGCTGGCAGGCCTGTGTGGGGTTTGGCAGGAGTTACTCACTTGGCCAGGGCACTGAAGGAATGACTGAAGGACTTTGCAGCCAAATGGAGCAGCGTCTGCAGGAACACTTCAATCTTTAGAGGGTTGAAGCCATCGCCCTCATCTGGACAGAGAGGAGAAGTGCAGTTAGATACAGAACAACACACATTTACATTTATTCACTTAGGAGGCACTTTTATCCAAAGCGACATACAAATGAGGAACATCAAGCAATTTTTCACAAAAGCCAGCTATACTCATAGCACACATTGCCAAGTACAATGACAACTCTTTCCTTTTATGACTAAAAGTACTTTCTAATAGCCTAATAAAGTCAGTTTGTTTTTTGAATGCTTTTGAAATAAAACGTTCTCCAAGGCTGCATTTTTGATAAAAAAAAAATAAAAAAAAGTGCCCAAGAAACATTTATAATCAATGTTGACACATTAGGATTCTTTGATGAATAGAAAATCATTTACTTGAAACGTAAATCTTTTGAAACATTATAAATGTCTTTACTGTCACTTTTGATCAATTTAATGTTTCTTCCTTGCTTTAAGTATTAATTAGTATTAATTAATTTTAGAGAGTATTAATTTTAGGGATGTCCCAATTTTTGTGCCCCGAGTAATGTGTCCGATCCGAGTCATTGAATATAGAGTATCTGCTGATCAATCCGATGCATTTTTTTTCTAGTTTTTTTTTTTTTTTTCAAATTTGTGCACACTTCAAATACATTAAAATGATTACAATCAATCCAATGTATACAGGGCCATGCAGAGAGCTCCTCGGGGCCAGGGGCTCAAATGTCTATCACTATGGAGTAATTCCAATATAACAATTACTACAGTAATTTTATTTATAGGTCTATTTTATATATGACATTGTAGAACACAGTAAACAGCCTTTGTGGTCACAATTATGAATACGGGACAACTGAAATAAATGTCATGTATTTTATATGTACAATAAGTACAATAATTGCAAGAAGCAATAAATATAGTAAAGTCTAAAGAAAGATGCATCACGTTATAGTAAAAACGTCTCAGTCTGATGGCAGATAAAAATTAAATTAAAAATAAGTAAATAAATGACTTTCGAGTTATTCATTACAAAAGTGCACATCAAATATGCTAAACAGTGCGTGTGTGACATGCTAGAACAGACCCTACAGGTTCTTGCACATCACACATGCACATTTCAGCTTTTTTTCCTTTTCTTTTTTTTTAAACGCCAATTGGCAAACCCATTTAAAGGTGCACACCACAACCTACTGCACGACATGTGTGACAGCTGATGAAAAATGAAGGACCATGCTCAGGACAGCCAGTACCGATCAGTTAAAAAATAAAAATGCTTAATTGGCCGTAATACCGATCTTAGAGATATCCTTAATTTATTTAAAAAGAATTTTTTATTAGTACGTTAGTCGCAGGAAGAAAAAAAAAAAAACTCATGGCGAAGTCATGCAGTCCGTGAGGGAACGATTGTAAATGACCCATCCTTGTGGTAATTACAGTATGTCGGGCAGGAAATCCAAACGTTTGCCCAATATCCATCGCCCTCAAATATGGCTTATCATTTGAAACATGTAAGTAGCAGCAACTTCACATGGCTGCTTGCTCTAACATTAACCTAGATTAATGTGTGCTATTATTAGGTGCATATCCAAGTGTTTGTGCGGAGTGTGGAAGCTAAAGTATTGCGCTCTTCCTGCATGATATGGAGTTGGCGGCACAATCACAGTGGAAACAATTTAAAATACTCCATGTAATACATCATTCAAAACTGTAAAGGGTCTACTTTCATTTGCGTAAACTCACCATTACAAGATAATGTTGTGCCTTTGTAAAATAAAGAAAACATACAAGATGCACTTTCTGCATCAGTCTCCAAAATTATCCAAAACTAAGCGTATAGGCTCTCTGCTTATGTAATACATATGAAATGTGCATTTCTTTCTATAGGCGCGTTACTGGGGAGATGGCGAGGCAAAACACTAGTTTATTAATTTTACTATGATTTGCAAATGACTTCTGCACAAAACCAAAGGCAGACCCACCATCATCATCATCCTGGTTGGGATTAGGGACGTCTTTTAGAACAATAAGAATCTCCTCATTAGACGCCCGGTTTTTGATAGCGTTACTCACTGTAGTTGCCACAGGAAATCCTGGTAAGGAAGCTGAAACAGAAATTAAAAGACAAAAATATGTCACATTACACAGCAACATTACAACTATATTATAATATTTCTAAATAAAGCTGTAAAGATCATAAAACTTGCTGGCTGTCACTTTGAAAATGTAAAATTTAAAATGGAAGATTTTGTTTCAGTGCAAACATGTATACATGCATGCATATAAATACAATTGTATGCCTTAAATTACAGATGTGTTCATGCATCTGAACATACTGCTGTTCTCCTCTCCATATTTATAAAAGCACAGAGGCTCAGCAGGGATCAGGGCAGAGAAACTTGCAGGAACTATGTCCACTATCCGCTGATGGTACGACAACCTGCAGGTTTATAAATCAAGGCTCAATGTTAATAAACAGAATAACATGTATTAACTAGGTCTGAGCAGCTATTATAAAAAGCTGCAATGCAACTGAATTTAAAAGATGTGTGAAATTTACCTCATACACTTTTCCAAAACCTCTTTAACAAACTTGGGTTTGGGCTTTTCAAGATCTTGAGTCAAGCAGTCAGCCCTGAAAAGATCAGAGTTCAATACTTAAATACAGTGTCTTACACACAGAAACAATGCACAGCCTGTACAAATATAAGAGAATCAGATCAATGTGATTCCCTGAAGTAAACAGCTCATCCTCACCAATCATCCCAGCTCCATCTGAACTGAAAGTTACTCAAATGATGCGAGAACCAGCTGATGAGTCTGAAAAGCAGAATAATCCACCACATTAAACAAACATTAAAGAGACAAAAGCTTTGAAGATTGTCAGGTTTCATTAAAGTCAATCTAAGGGTGCTTTCACACTGGCAGTTTAGTTTGAAACAGCATGGTTCACATGAAAAATTGATAACGTGAAAGCTGTTATGCAGACCCGGGAACAGACAGAGATACCGAACAAGAGACTACCTGTACCAGGTGGTCTGAGGCCCTGTTTACGCCTGGTATTAAAGGTGCCCTAGATTCAAAAATTTAATTTACCTCGGCATAGTTAAATAACAAGAGTTCAGTACAAGGAAATGACACAGTGAGTCACAAACTCCATTGTTTCCTCCTTCTTATATAGATCTCATTTGTTTAAAAGACCTCCGAAAAACAGGCGAATCTCAACATAACACCGACTGTTACGTAACAGTTGGGGTGTACGCCCCCAATATTTGCATATGCCAGCCCATGTTCCCAACACCATGAAAGGCATTACACAATGGCAGCCAGTATTAAAGTCTGGATCTGTGCAGAGCTGAATCATCAGACTAGGTAAGCAAGCAAGAATAGTGGAAAATGGCAGATAGAGCAATAATAACTGAAATGATTCATGATTACATGATATTTTTAGTGATATTTATAAATTGTCTTTCTAAATGTTTCGTTAGCATGTTGCTAATGTACTGTTAAATGTGGTTAAAGTTACCATGGTTTCTTACTGTATTCACGGAGACAAGAGCCGTCACCATTTTCATTTTTAAACACTTGCAGTCTGTATAATTCATAAACAACTTCATTCTTTATAAATCTCTCCAACAGTGTAGCATTAGCCCTTAACCACGGAGCATATAGCCTCAAACTCATTCAGAATCAATGTAAACATCAAAATAAACACTGTACTTACGCGATTAGACATGCTTCATGACGAACACTTTGTAAAGATCCATTTTGAGGGTTATATTAATTGTTTGAACTTTTTTATGTTGTTTAAGGTAAGCGCGAGCTCTTGGGGCGTGGAGCACCAGATTTAAAGGGCCACACACCCTGAATCGGCTCATTTCTAATTATGCCCCAAAATAAGCAGTTAAAAAAATGAATTAAAAAAGAAAAATCTATGGGGTATTTTGAACTGAAACTTCACAGACACATTCAGGGGACACCTTAGACTTATATTACATCTTTTAAAAAAAAAAGTTCTAGGGCACCTTTAAGATGTGTTTTGGTCGATCAGATCACAAGTGGACAAGGGAGACACATCCCCGTTTACACCTGGTATTTAAATCCATCTCTTTTGTCCACGTTCAACCACTTTCTTCAAGGGGAGGGTCTATGGGCTGGTAAATGTATGTTTTTTTTCTCCAGATCTTCCGATCTAAATGGACAAAATAAGCCTGCACTATACATATATGAATGCACACAGACACAACGGAAGAACACGGAGATCATCAGCTTTTATTTCTGCTGAGATAGCCGCAAGACCACGGCAAAATTGGTGAGTGTATGTTAGAAATCAGGAATGGTGAGAGAACATTGTGCTTGGTACATTTTTCATTTTCAAACCAAACTTGGAATTTCAGCAGACAAAGACTAAATCCTGTGCTTCCCAAAACGTTTACAAATTAGGTCATCGCATTTTGCGATGTTCGAACGCATTCGACAACATGAACGTTTACAAAGGAAAGCAATCCTGCCAAATGCATTTTTGACTACCACTGGAAGTGGTCAAAAGTGCATTTTCCACCCCATTTACACCTGTATTTAGCATTGTCCACTTGTGATCCGATCGACCAAAGCGCATCTTAATACCAGGTGTAAACCGGGCCTTAGTCCAGTTGCAATGGAACTGTGGCATGATTTGTGTCAATGTGAAAGCAACTGGGACTCAGATGCACACTTGTTCAGGAAGAAAAGTAACTTGTGCATGCGTTTTAGTCGATGACAACGTCAGTTCAATAAAACACAAGTAAGGGATGACATAAGAATTACCTTAGATACGAGCAATAGTGACCATGCAGTGTAATTGTGGAGAATGAGTGCAATCAGAGCGGAAACTGAATGGATCGTAATCAGCTGTCTCCTCAAAAAAGTAATTTTGCAAGCAGCAGAAAGCCGCCTTCATGCAAAACACATGCAGAAGATTCAAGTGTCGTACACTTTGCTGTGCACAGAATCAAGTGAGTGAGAAGCCAGACCAGGAACAACCACACTTGGATTGCAGCAAATGTGCCCAGTGTGAAAGAACCTGAATGTTGCTAAAATTAATTTTAAGTTTTAAGTTAATGAGGATTACATTTAAACTGTCATAGTTTTAGATTTGGAAAATTCAGCTGGGTAACTTTACTTCTTGATATTTCAACCAACGTAATCATATTCCTCATATTCTGACTCACCGGTCTATACAGGTTGTGTTCATTGTGTCCAGCCTCATATACATCATTTCTGTGGCTTGAGCGAGCTGAATAACAGCGGGTTAAAGAAAACTACAAGAGCAGGGGACACTCATACCATGTTTATGAAAGACTAAACACGGGTCCCCTGTCAGAGCTGTGGCGCAATATGAAGGAGGAATCAATAACACAAATTCACATGACTTTCAGTCAATATGAAGGATACAACTTGTGGTAAAGAGCCCGGTTGCAGTTTGCAGAGCTCAATGAGTAATGCAGTGTACATGACATCAATGTGAGGAGGAACGGGCAGCTGGAATAACTCGCCAAATATCACCTACAGGGAGATAGAGACAGATATAGCATTACAAAAAAAACAACATTTCCAAGTCACCATTTACTGTACAACAGCTAAAATATTTTGCCACATTATCAAATAAAAATGATCAACATCGCATTGCTTTTTACCTCCACAATATGGTAGTTAAGGGGTATCTTGTTTTTTCCAGGGTAGCTGAGCAATTGGGCAGCACTATGATAGAAAAAAAGACGAAAAAAATAACAGTTGAAGGCCAAGTATGTAGACTAGTGCCTTGTCCAAACACCCACACTTGCGGTCTTGGTCACTTGAGAGCGCGTGCATGCAACAGGAAGTAAGTGCACAAGACTGTCCTAAGTCTTAAAAATGCCAAAGTGCAGTGCCCTTAATGCACACTAAACCCACACCATCGTAGAAGCGGTATTTGATGCCAAGCGTATCCCATCATGCATTATGTTCGGGAACTCAAGTGCCCCGAAATCGCGAGATGTCAATGAAAGCGTTAAATGAATTACATATAATTTGGTAGTAAAACAAAGTGTTATGTGTATTTTGTACAACATTTGCAAATGCTTTTTATCACTTAATTAGAAGCACAATTTCAATATTGCCTTCTGTTATTTACATAGTGACCACTGAAAAGACATTTAGAAGTTTATTTTAAAATGCAAAGTGTATATATATATATATATATATATATAAAAAAAAATAACTTAAAAAAAAAAAAAAAAAAAAACCTCTGAAAATTTGCATTTTCCGCAACATTATAAGTGTGTCCCATCGGTGAATCAAAAGTTCTATACACACACTTGCAATCTTCACGCCAACTTGAACACTTGGGCCAAATACAGGAAATGTGTCATTTAAGTAGTCAAGCGCAAAGACTGCAAGTGTGTGTATTTGGACAGAGCATAGGTTACAAATGAGAAAAAAAAAAGGAAAGAAAATGGCCCAGTAGGCCTTCAAACTATTGCTATCAGCCCATGCAGATGACTGACCAGGTCTTCCTCTCCCTCCAGTGAGACTTGATGATGCAGTGCAGGTTCTCCTCAATCACAAAGCGCTCGACTGAATGACTTCCTGGCATCACTGGCCCCTGAAAACAGATAGACAGACATTAACACACACATACAACTAAAGACAGCAGCATCCACAAGAACATAAATGAAGTATAAACTGTTGCAAAGGATTTCTATTTCAAATCATTGTTGTTCTTTTGAACTTTTGATTCATCAAAAAAAACTAAAGAATAAATACTATAAATGTATCATGGTTTCTTAAAAAAAAATTAGATCTACTTAAAATATTTTTTTTTCCTATTAGAATATATTTTAAAAAAGTAATTTATTCCTGTAAAGACGCCTGTAACGGCTTAATATTTTTTTGATTTACTTTTTTACTATATTTTTGATCAAATAAATCCAGCCTTAGTGAGCATAAGAGACTCATTTCAAACACATTTTAAATCTCAGACCTCAAACTTTTGAACCGTAGAGAGATTATAAAGTTTGGTGTCAGTGAGATGTAAAATGATTTTGAAAGATCTCTGCAGTATAAAAAGATATTTTTTCTAAATTCCTGCTGACATACAGTTAACCACATGTGTGGAAAAATAATACTAACTAATAACATCACAGCCTAACAATCGCGATTACTTTGTTGAATATTGTTTCACATGAAAATACATCATATTATGGAAGTTTAATGAGCACAGTTTCATGTTTTTAAGGTGGATGTGTTGACATTACAGTAACTACACTACAAAGTGGATGTAAAAACATTACTGTACCTCTGGGGCATCGGTGTAGTCAAACATGCGGAAGACAACATGAGGCATGGGGTAGACCGCATCATCAGAGTGGGCTGGAGGTGTGAAAGGGGGCAGGTTGTGCTGCAGGGCTTCACACAGCACACTGTCAAATGCAATATAAGGCCGCAGGATATGACGCTCCTGCCAGCGGTCCTTCTTCAGCTTCTGCACCTGGGCCCAGAGACAGTCCAAATACTACAGAGAGAGACACAGAAGAAATTAAGTTAAGTGAAAAGATGTAGCATCGGTTCTCAATTGGTGGGTTGTAGGTCTATTCTGACAGAAGCAAAATAAAAAGGCTTATTAATCTTTTTTTGTTGATGTCAAAGGTTGTGCTTCTGATAAAACTCTAAAACTTTATAAAGATTATCTTGATAGACAAAATGTGCAAGTATCATAACCCTTTGCTAAACAGAGCTTATTTTTTGCCATTTTCCAAAAGTCTATGGGAAAAATGCATAGGCTTTCGATCGAGGGAACCCGTGCGCCGCCAACTTCCAGGTTGGCCCACGTCATCTCTGAGGTACTCTATTAGAAGCCAACATGGACTGGTTGCGGAATGTCCCCATCCTCAAAATACATGAATAAAACATAAAATAAAACCCAGACTACATTAAATACAGATTATTGGTTTCAGTTGTCACCACTAGCTGCCCAATGTCCTAAAGCAAAACCAGTTAAGAACTGGCATTTTGTTAGTACTTATACTTAAAGTAGCAGGCCTGGACGAAGCATGTAGTATGACTCTCACCTCTTCCTGTGGATGGGGCTTTTCTGCGGTCCAGACCTGTAGCATGGGAACATGAATCTTCTGACGCCGCCTGTAGCAAAACACAGATCATGACATTTCACAGAAGACTCCTTCGTACTCTAACACCGTAACCACATTTTAGCCACATTTTCAAACCTTAGAATATTTGACAAAATTATTTAAGAAACACATTAGTAGTTTTAAAGAGAATGTATTATCAAAACTGGCACCTTTTCCACACATTATAAAAGGGACAAAAAAAAATGTATAAAGCTTCTAAATTATTAACATGGTCAAAACTTGTTATCTGCAATCTGCTACTGATTGATAGTTTACACTTTTTAGCAAGTTAAAGGCCTTTTAGTATAAAACATCCCCCTTCAGGTTGTGGTTAAAGGGTTAGCTCAACCAAAAATGAAAAATATGTCAGTGATTCAACCCTAATGTTATGAAGCAACAAGAATGCTTTCTGTGCACAAAAAACAAAACAAATAAATAACGACTTTATTAATCAAATTCGCCTCTCCCCTATCATTCTGCTAATTTCGTTGCAGCACTTCCAGGTTCTACATCCGAACGGCAGCTCAGTATTGGTCGACGCTGGTCACGTGAGCAGCACAAGGCATGCGTGTGATGCTGACGCAGGAGCCGGCCAATTATGAGCCGCCATTCGGACATAAACACAGAAACAAAGCACTGTGCCAACTGCGTAACAGACTGACAGGGAAGAGGAAGAACTGCACAAAGTATTCTCGTCATTTCGTAACAAAGGTTGAACCACTGTAGTAACATTGACTATTTTAATTATGTTTTTCCTACTTTTCTGGAAATTGAATGTAGGGCTGCAATAACTAATCGATAAAAAAAAATTAATTATCGATAATGAAAATCAACAATAAATGTCATTATTATTATTAAGTCGTGTCTGCCCACCGTGCACAGAAAACTCTGCCAGTCATGTAAATTACAGCACTGAATAACGCATTTCTGTGAACAAAATGCATCTAAAAATAGTGGAGGAAACAGAGTGAGCTGCTGTGGGAAACATACGTGATCCAAGCTGCCCAAAACATGAGAATTCTTTTTTATAAGCTCTGAGCTAATGCATTAACGTAATGTTTAACATGGCTTGCCCTGTCAGGTGCTTTGACAGATGCGTGTGCTGTTTAATGTGTGATAATTTTCCTCAGCGCAAAACTTTCATTTTATGGTTATATCTTTATATGCAAATTCACGCGAGCATTTCCATTTTGCATGAAGTCTCGTCCTGACAGTCTGCGTTAAACTTAAGACTTTTTTGAAAAAAAAAGAGTCAAACAGACAGGATGCATTAGAGAGTGAGACAATTAATATTCCGCGCAAAAAATATTCATTTGGCTGAAATATCTGTTGTTGGACGTTAAATTTAGGTTTAAATGTAAGCGTGTAGTATTATGAGAGTGGTAACTGTAAAGGGATAGCAGAGTGTAATTAAATAAACGTATGACGTTTCTTTTAGAGGATAAAGAAATGACAGTAACAAGTTATTGTGTCCAGAGTGAATGTGTATGTTTCTGGAGAACATTCCTCTTATCTGTTAACAGTGAGTTTGTGTTTTTTCTTATCTTTATTATCTTCATTTTCAATGTACGGATTTGAACTGCTTCATAGCACTTTTGCATATAGCATAAATATAGATAAATTTCACTATATATGTTTTCATAGCATTCAGTTTGCACGTTTGTTTGAAGGACAGCATTGGGAAGGATGTGGAATAGTGTGTTTTGTCAATAAAAAAAAATAAATTTAAAAAAAAAGTGAAACGACATGAGGGTGAGTAATTAATGACAGAAATTTCATTTTTGGGTGAACTTACCCTTTAATGTGATTTTTGTTGTGAAATCTTTACTGATTTTTATAAAGTCAACATAAGAATAACTAATATTGTTAATAATATTTCAAGATAAACACTTACTGGGCTAAAGCAACTTAGATTTACTTGATTATCCATACATAATAAAAAAAAAAAAACATGTTAAAATACGAGTATCAAATATGATACATCAGGCTTTTGAGGAACATTTATTTGTAATAATCTCATTGTATTGCATTGCATTATTGTTTTGCCCCACAATAAAAACTACAGAGCTTTGGACAAAACTAAGCATTTAAATATCATCTTACTAAAACACATTACTGGGAGACTATATAGAGTGAAACTGATATAGTCATTTTATGCAAGTAGTCTGCGATACTATTATAGAGATCCTATTGTTTTGCATTACAAGTTATCAGAAATTCAATTTTGCCTTTCGGCCATACAAATATTAGAATATTTAGAATATCAAAATAAAACTGAGAAGCTTTTTTTTTTCCCTGAGTATGAGCTCCATATTCTTTTTTTTCTTCTTTTTTTTGTCTAAATGTTTCTTTTCTATAAAAAAAATGATTGATGAGAGAAATGATACAGCTGAAAGAGGAACCTACTTTAAATATCCCTCAATTTGGTTAAGCAAGCGATCCATTTCTACATCCTTCTTCTCGTACAGCTCCTTGCCAACCCAAGGCAGACTGGACAGCACAACATACACATACCAGTCAGATCGCACCTGTAAGGACACATCTGTTAGCCTCACGATCATCCATGAACATTATTTGCGAAGCAGCCATGGATCTTGTTTACCTGTGGTATGTCTTCTTCTTGTGTGACGCTGACAAAGTTCTCAAACATAGCGACCATGGAGGGAGCCGCGATGACATGACAGTTCACCAGATCACTGAGAAAGCGCACCTGCGGAGCACATGAGAAATTAAACACCATCAAAAGTTATGAAAATGCTGTGGTGATTTTTTTTGTATATATATAAATGCTAAACATCACATACCAAGTAAACAGCCTCAGTGTAAAGGTTTGCTTTTAGTGTCTCCTTGAGTTGTCGGATCATGGCCTCCACAAACTCTCCTCCAAAGTTGTAATTGCGGGCATTGAGAAGACCAACCAGTGTCGTGTAAACAGTCAGCTTCTCAGGTAAAAGCCTTGCACTGTGCAAAACAAACAAAACGTGTTATATACAACATCCGCTACAAAGTGAGATTCACTTTTCAAGCAAAAGGAAACTAAACTGCATATTTAAAGAGCAGGTCGCTTACACAGCACATAAGATGCGCAGGATTTTGCTTTTATAATTAGGGAGATCAGCCTCCAGGACACCAGCAAGACCCTCCAAATTGCTCTCTAAGGAGGATGTACTCTGGAAGCATACAAATAAAAAATATACATTAATCAGTTGTCTTTGTTAAATTGTTATTAATGTAATTTAAACAGCACTTCTGCATAATAAATAAGGCATGTGAGACGATACCTTCTCTCCCACACGACATATCAGTGACTCCAGGCGGTCTTCAATTTCAATGGGTTCAGACGTCCTCCTCCGTTTGTGAGGCTGGGAGCCGGCTGGAATGAAAAAGTAAAAAAGTATAGGTGAGCTTTCAGGCATTTATAAAAATGACCTCTATCAAAAAATGTTTTATCTTCTTCGGACAAAGATTAGATTTTGGTAAGTGACAAGTTTCTTTATTCAACAAGCGAACACTGTTATTGGCCAATGTAAATCATCTAAAAAGAGCCATCTATTGTCTGATTGATTATTGATTGATTGATATTTTAGTTTATCACTGGAAATTACTCAGGATAGTCATTGCAATAGTCTTTTCTTCCCCAATGTGACACATATAATAGTTAAAATGTTGATTAATTGGAGAATTGATTAGATGTGACAGGTTGTTAGTAAAAACATCATCAGAGAACAACAGAAGAGAAGAGAAGAGAAGAGAAGAGAAGAGAAGAGAAGAGAAGAGAAGAGAAGAGAAGACGTCACCGCAAGAGGGAAAGGAAGTTATTTTGATTAAATAGTAGGAGGACACATTATTATTTTAAAAAACAACAACAGGCATATAGACAAATAATTAATAATAAACGCATTATTTTATAAAAAAAAGTCAATTTTGAATTCATGGTGACTTTAAAATTATTTATTGTCACTTCTAACTAATATGTCAACGCAATTAAATGGATTTTGTAGTTCAAATTTGGGGCAAAATATAAACATTTAATAAAAGTAATATGAAGTGCAATGAAATGGTAACGAGAAGTGCAAAGTATAAGGAGCAAAAAATAAAAAGTGCTGGCTCTTGTCAAAAATCCTAAAAGAATAATGGAATTTCTAATACATTTTGGAACCAATCCTACTCATGTCATTATGATTGAAACGAGATTTGCATATTGCCTTAAATTATTATAATCAAGCTCAGAGAGCTTTGTTTATCTGAAAGCTTCCTATATGCTCAAAAAGTAACATTTAATTGGTTACTTTTGGCTTTTTCTAAATGCAAATGTACTTCATGCAAATAAACAGACTACATGCCAAACACTGCACCCTTTTGCCGCTATATAGTCAACAAGACTTGTATTAGCATTCATAACAGTAAACAAACACACAATATGAAAATTACTTAAAACATATTTCTGTCAACGTGCATGCTAACACGCTAACTCACTCACCATCACCCTCATCGCTGTGCCTTCGCCTGGACATTCTCAAATTTAATATTCAGACCGTTGAAATAGTATGAAAGAAACACAAAAATACACTTTTGAAAATGTTATATATCCACTGAACTGCGTTCAGTAAAGCTTGTAGCTCTGAATGATAACAGCCGTTAGCCACACTAGAAAAATAAAAGCGGTTCGATTTAAGGAAAACACATCCGGTCGAGCAGTTGCGTCAACGGAAACACGTGTATTGCAGCGACTCGTGATAAGAAGTCCGATTCTTTTACGCGAATCGGTTCTTTCGAGCAGTTCCTTTCCAAGCAATTCGAGAAAAACAGTCTAATATTTTACGCCATGTCGTAAAGATTCTTGGTCTTATTTTTTACCTCCCCGGAATCTATTGCTTATTTATTTATTTTTTTGTAGTTATTTTTCTTTGAATTTGTCTTATATTTAATTAACTTTGCATCAGTAAGCCTTATTTTCCTCTTTATTACTGCGAAGCTGCTTTGAAACAATATTGAATAAAATAAAGCTGACCTGACTTTTACTGTTTTATAAGTGGTACCATTTACTTATTAGTAAACAAAGTAATGTTTAATATTTGCAAATAAACTAAAGTGTATATTGTTCTTGAAGGATAAAAAAATGCTTTAAAATTGTGTTGTTATTTTAATAAGGGATACTAAATCGTGTCATTTCATTCCCAGTTCAGTTTGTTGTAGCTATTATTTAGCTGACAAAGAGCTAATTTGTTCACAGTAAACAATATTTAAAAAAAATACATAATATGTGGGTTGATAAAACTGGCATATAATCAAGTGATAAACATGGACAAATCTTTCAGAAATGATTCAATGAAAAGATCCGACTCAAAAGAACGATTCGTTCACGAATTGAACACCGGTAGTTGCGACTCATTTTATCTGCACGTTTAGTTTTCAGTTGTATTAACCTGGCTGTCAGTAGTATTTAATCAATCGGTCCAGGGCCAACGAAATAATTTGCATGAAAAGAGGTCGAAAATGCTTTACATGAGACATTGTAGCGTGACCTTTTGTTTTTAAAAATATTAGTAGCCTACTGTGAGTGTTAATGGTTGGTTTTCTCTTATAAACAATCATTGGAAGACAGTATAACAGTTATAATGGCAAGTGTGCTTGTTGATTTGGATGTTGAAAGTCTTGCTCCAGAGGTCCATAAAGAAGACAAACTTGACTTTTCAGCAACAAGGAAACTGTACTCTTATGTAAAGAAAAGGGTGAGTATAGTGATCATTATAAGTCATACTTTATTGATATTATGATGATTGTAGTGTTTAATACTTTTCCCCATGGTGTTTAGACGTTTGCAGCATTTGTGGCTTCCAAGAAAGTTCCTCCAACCTGTCAAAACACCTCACCGGCTCTTTGGCAGTGTTGTGAACAGTCATTCAAAGAGCCATCATCAGTCCACAAACATGTTGCCAACAGCCATGCCAGCGAGATTCACCAGCTGACCACTGAGACACTGAACGAGATGCTTCAGCAGGCTCACAGCCAGGAAGAGTCCATTAATGAAGAATCAACCGATGTATCATCCTGGATCCCTGATACAAGCCATGTTCCAGAGGATGACCTTATCAAGTAGGTGCATTGCATGATTCTGATATCTTCTGCTCTGCTTATGTGAAGATTGATGATTTTCATGAAGACCGTCTGTTCTGTAGGGGTCCAGGTGAAGTGCTGCTGTATTACTGCTACTGTCAAATAAATGGTCCTCAGATCATTTGTCAGTGGCAGAAAGAGCTTTGTTCAAAACTTCAACTGACAGGCAAGGTAAATAACCATGAACACTAATAAAATCCATACAAGACCTTTATTGCAATGTGTGTGTCTAATTTTAAGTGATTGAGATTGTTCTTCCACAGGTACGAGTGGCTACTGAGGGTATCAACGGTACAGTTGGTGGCACCAAAACCGCCACTTATCTTTATGTCAAGGCAATGCTGTCACATCCAACCTTCAAAATAATGCAAGTACAGGATTTCAAGGTAAAGCAATTGCCACTGTCCAGAATAACACTGATAAGGTGCACAAAAGAGACACAAACTGAATCTAAACGATGCTCATAACCTGAGATCTGAGCCTTCGTGGGGTTTACACTATAAGATTATGTGGCATAAGATTAACTGACAGTTCCTTTTAAAATGAAATGAATGAATGAATGTTTGTCAGTAGATATATAATGGTGGCATATTTGGTTGCGCTTTATTTCACTCAACAGAGCTATGGAACGTTGCATAATAGTACTTCATTTAACAAACTTTACATTTTATTAGCACTTCTAGTAAAGGGAACTGTTAATCACTTAATTACTAAAATCACCTATGTATATCATTGACTTTTTTTGCAGAAAAGTGAAGGAGGTGCAGAGTGTTTTTCTGATCTGAAGGTTGGTGTTTACAAAGAAATTGTCCCTATTGGTGTAGATCCGGACATCATCTCCTACAGATTGGCTGGTAAGAGAAACACTTACACAGGCTTGATACATAGCCTTGTGATTGAATAAGCAATGTGTCTTTCTTTAAAATATTCATAAAATCTGCAATTTTGTTGTATTTATACTACCATTCATAAGTTTGGGGTCAGAAAGATTTTTTAAAGATGTTAATACAGCAAGAATGCATGAAATGTATCAAAACTGACAGTTAAAACATTTATAATGTTAAAAAATATTTTGTTTTGAACTTTCTATTCATCAAAAATACTAATAAAATGTATCCAGGTTCCTACAAAAATATTAAAAAGCACTGTGGTTTTTAACATTAATAATAATAGAAATTTTTTATGAGTAGCAAATCAGCATATAACAATGATTTCTGAAGGATCATGTGACACTGAAGACTGGGAGTAATGACTCAGCTTTGCATCACAGGAAAAAAATATTTTAAAACTAGAAAACAGCTATTTTAAATTGTAATGCTATTTCACGATATTTCTGTTTTACTGCATTTCTAATCAAATAAATGCAGCCTTGGTGAGCATGAGATACTTCTACCAAAACTAGGAAAAAAAATCTTACTTTTGAAACTTTTGAACGGTAGTGTGTAATAATCTGCTGTATTTATGCAAATGTTATACTTCAACAAAGGAATACACTTGGAACCAGAGGAATTTCACAAAGAAGTGAAGGCGTTTGTGGAGAATCGGTCCTCAAATAGTGACACAATACTGCTGGACTGCAGAAACTTCTATGAGAGCAAAATTGTAAGTAGTTTAAAAGTCAATGTCAGAACTTTAGGTATGTTACAGTTAATAGCTGTCTGTTCTCAGGGTCAGTTTGATCAGTGTTTGGCCCCCGACATCCGGAAATTCAGTTACTTCCCAGACTATGTGGATAAGAATTTGGATCTCTTTCGGGACAAAAAGGTTTTGATGTACTGTACAGGGGGCATCCGCTGTGAACGGGGCTCAGCTTATCTCAGATCAAAGGTGAGTCAGAATGGAAAAAAATGACTTAACATGCACATCCCTGCAATGGCATCCTCAATCATGAATGTTTTTCTTCAGAATGTATGCAAGGAGGTGTACCAGCTGAAGGGAGGCATTCACAAATACCTAGAGCAGTTCCCCGATGGCTTCTATCGCGGTAAACTCTTTGTGTTTGATGAACGTTATGCCATCGCATTCAATGAGGACATCATCTCAGGTGTGTATTAGTGCATGCTTTTTTTTGTTTTGTAATATAAAAAGAGTTGTATACTGGGTGACAAACAAAACATTTACTTCTTTCCCCAGAGTGCAGATATTGCAATTGCCCATGGGATCAATATCAGCTGTGCTCCACAGACTTCTGCTGCCAGCTGGTGCTGTCGTGCACCACCTGCAGAGAGAGCGGGCTGACGGCCTGCTGTCCTGTGTGCCAAGCCAAAGAGCAAAACCACAGTGACGTCTCCTCTGGTGGGCTTCCTCATCGAGAGGAGTGCGAATGCACAATGTCGCGACCCAGAATTCCCAAAGATACACAATGACAAACTCAATGAATTGAAAATCATCTCAGATGGCCTGTAACTTTGTGATTATTATTTTATTTTATTTTTAAAAATCTGATCATGCTTTTTTAATAACTTGAAACTGTTGTACCAGTTTGGACATGCTTTTAAAACCGGACTCAATGCAAATCTTCAATAAAATTGAAATTATTTGCATTCATTTTATTTGACATACAAAATCATACATATAAAATGGGACGGGTTAATTTGTCCAACATTATTCTGGTCAATTAACTCAAAGTCAATGTACTGTATATACACAAAGACAAAAAAAACATAAGATTTAATTACATATTATTTCCTCTTTTTAGATCAAATAAATAAAAAGAAACACCACAAACTGTCATATGGTAGTCATACTTTGAGTAAGAGAACAGCATGTAAAGCTTCGATCACAAGGAGTTTTCCTGATGGTGAGATCTTCTCCGTTTTGGCAATGTACAAGCTTCCAGCATCTGAAAATGGTTAAACAGCAAAACATTTAACCTGTCCTAACTGAAAGAAAATAATTCAATTCATATTTGAATGGGAATATGATGAGCATAAAAAAGTGGGTGAAAAGTACAAAAATGATCAAAAACAATTTGGGAAGTTAGTATACCCTGTGTGAGCAAAGTCACTATAAGTTGTAGTCTAGCATTTTGGGGAAAAAGAAAATCCACTTGAGGTCAAAATAACTAGAACTGTAAGTGGGGGTTCATCAATTTACAAAATGAAAGATGTTAATGCACTTTTAGTATGTAAAGGATGATCTGCTAACCTGCTTTGTAAAAGAACCACTGGACCCTACCCCCAGTGGTAGTAGAGGTACCAGATGGTGTCGTTGCTCAATACTGGTCCAAACAACGGATTCAGCTGTGACAGAATAGCAATCAGCCAGCTGAAATTTAACCAAAAGTACAAAGTGAACAATATGGCAGTCATAAGAAAATAATGCAAAGAGAGACTGAATTTAGGAACAAATGTAGCAACCAAAAAAAAAAAAAAAGTGATCTGCACTGCCCCCTAGTGGCTGTTAGAGAACAAACACTATCATATTTCTTCAAAATAATAAATAATCCACATCAAACATGGACAGTGCAGACAGTTAATGAACTTATTTACCCCATCATACAATACTATTTACATTTATTTGTAAGTTTATTATATTAAACTGGAGGAAACTGCACATGAACTGCATATTGGCCTGGATGTGTTGTATTTCTTTTTTAATCAATACTGGAGTTGCCCAAAGGCTGTGTTTGACTTTCAACTGAAACAGAACAGAATAACCTCTCTATTTTACCACTTTAAACAGCAGCTACAATTCTCAAGTATCTCTAGAAATGTAAAACATGAAGATTAAAGACAATGTACTTACAAAAGGTAGCAACAGACTGCAGTTAGTACCAACATCGTCACGATGACTCTAATGAGAAAATACAGACACTTATTAAAATACTGTGGGTGTGAATAAACGTACATGTGTAAAATGTTTCTTTATGTGTAACATAAAAAGCTTTCTTTAAATCATCCTCGTCGCTTGGCACGGTCACATGATCCAGTCATACACATCTTCATGTTGAAACTAAAATATTTCTCAACATATATGATTTTTACTTGTACCAAATACATAATTTGAATTGAACGCACTTCCTATTGTCATGCAAGTCAAATCACAAACTTTATTTTGTTCTGTCGCTCACTTGTTGGTTTTCGTAAAGTAAAACAAATAAAGATACTTTTGTTTACGAACACTTTGAGCTTGCTAGGTTTTTAACATTTGAATACATCGCTAAATAGACAGAGGTTAATATAGATGATGTAGGACAGAAAACTTTCGTTTAAGGTAATGCTAATGTTGCTCACCCTCGATTCGGTCCTTTAGGAATAAACCAAGGAATAACTCCACCAATAAGACCCCAAAACACAGTCATAGCTGACATCGCTATCACAAACGATGTAGTCGCCATTATATTTCTTTGTAGGTCGAGGTTTATTTACTTGTTTTCTGTAAAATAAACTTCGTAGTCTCCACAGCGCTCGCGCACTCGACTGCTGTGTGAACGTGATGGTCATGTGACTCCTCGGGCCCTAAAGAGAACTGACATATGACTGATGTCTCACCTCTTCCTCTACACTCAGATCACATTAAACATACAACCTTCATTTGATACTAGTGTTTTGGTCTAATACAATGTGCATTTTGTAGGGTATGTGCCCTGCATTTTTTTTAAATCTACTCTAGTCACACGAAACCTTTAACCAGTATGAATTATTTAAAATGTTACCCGCTGACTTTTAATGTAGCTCTGTGAAACAGGGTCATTATACTTAGCCGAAACTTAAAAACCATTATAAAAAAAAAAAAAAATTCGTTAACTGAAATAAAATTTAAAACATTTCATCTAGTTGCCAATGAACATCTCATTTTCATATATTTTTACTTTTATGTACTTAAAACTTTAAAAAAAATGATAGTATTAAAAACCTGTATATTTTAGTCATTCGTAATTAGTGGACAAATAATTAAAAAAAAAAAAAGACTCCCACCGAAATATTTAACAAAGATTTCCTAGACAATTCAATGCCTGGAAAGCAACATTTTAAAATTCCCAATTTCCCATATATTTCCAGGTTTTAAACAGCCATGGGAACCCCATTTAGTACATATTACACAGCTTTTGCTTCTGACAAAAAGATAGTGACAAAACACAGTTAAACAAGTGGCCAAATAGGAAGTTCAAGTAGTTCCCTGTCTTGCCCATCTTTGAAGCAGTTTAAGAATTTCCCTATTTTTGTCTAATTTTTGTTTAGAAACCAGCAATTGCTCAAACTGTGATTTTCTGTTATGTTACATTAATGAAAACACAGATGGCATTAGGTTGAGATTAAACTAAAATTCTCACTTCAAGTTCAATTTGGAAACAGCACTGCTGTTTCATACCAAAGCCAACACTCTTTTAAATAATAGACAAAAGCACAGAAATGTCAAATGTTTTTACAGTCTTTTATTGTTAGCAAAAGAATCATTTCACTCCTGCATTTTCTCAATGGTTTCCTCCTTGTATTTGCCCTTCTCCTTTAGTTCCTGTCGGGACTTGGCCTTGCGCTCAAGAATCTTCTTGCGATCCTTGTCAAGCTTTAGCCTGGTGATCACCACCTGAAGAACAAAAAGATTGATTCATTTTGTGAACATTTCCATCAACATAACATATGCAAAAACATATACAATTGATCACAAATTTAAGTCAGCTGGCAAAAAAACCCAGAGCATTTAATTGTTCCCCTTGCAGACCAGTGTTGCATTTCTGTTTTGATGAGTTAATACAAGAGACCATTTCCTATCTGAGAAAGAAGATTTTGATCTAAAGGGGTAATTCACCATTGACAAGATGGGCTTTAAATAAAACTTGACCATCTATGCCAGGGATGGACAACTCCGGTCCTGGAGGGCCAGTGTCCTGCAGAGTTTATCTCCATCCCTGATAAAAACTCACTTGCCTATAACTTTCTACTAATCCTAAAGACCTTGATTAGCTGGTTCAGGTGTGTTTGATTAGGGTTGCAGCTAAACTCTGCTGGACACTGGCCCTCCAGGACCGGAGTTGTCCATCCCTGATCTATGCCGTAGAAAAGCCCCCACCCCCCACAAATTTGGTGCTACATGACTGTAAACATGAATAATTTGGACAGTGGAATGTCTAAGAGCACTTGTTAAAACGTATCAGTCAGTAGCTCTAGGAAATGAAATAATAGTCACTGCCATTCATTAATACTGGACAAATGTCAGAAATGTGTAATCAATCTAAGCGTGACCATTGTTACTCAATTCACCAGCACACAGCTTGTTTTGATGCGATAAAACTAGTTCCAAACTTCATCTGTGATTAGGCTACATAGCTGAATACACATTTGTAGTATGCTGTTCATATAATGATTAATAATCTTTATGTATACTGAAAATTGTTGCCAAGTATTTGTTTCATCACTAACCAGATGCATCAAATGCACAGTTATTATTGATCAGATCCTAATCTTTTTTTCTAGATTCAATCTTTTTATAGATCAGTGGTATTTGCAAATAATCAGACTGCCTAATCGCATAAAGGTGTGGTCAAATTTACATTTGCTTAATGAAATTCAGTCATTTCAATTGAAATCTGGGAGGGGGGTATTCCCCACATAAAGGGGCACTTTTAGTTCCATTGACTTCCAATCAAACGCATGCGAATGCGTCAGACCGGAAACGCAAGCTCGTGCGAAAAATTTCGCATTCCGCTGTTCCAAAGTTCAAGTGCGAATTCGCATCACGTGAAGACGGGCGACCAGTAGAAGATCGATTTGTCACGGCATGACCTCTTGGCTGAATTAAAAAGAATTATATTTTTTTGGCAGTAAAGTTGAGTAGGCTCTATAATTTTACATTTTGAATGTATTGCTTTAAGTTATGCGTTGAATTCATGTTTATAAAAAAGACGTTGTAGACCCTGACGTCATATCACGACTGTTACAGTATCCGAATAAACCGCGGCTTAAGCCGCATTTCCACCAGGACCTTTCCCCAGGAACTAGGGACTTTGGGGTGGTACTCTGTGTTTCGTCCGCAGGAACCAGGGTCTAAAAGTTCCGGGTCAAAATTCTGCTCTCAAAATGTCCCTGCTCACAAAGTAGTACTTTTTCAAAGTTCAGGAATTCTCAGGGGTGGGCGCTGAACCTGCTGACTAGTTGAGTTCACGCAGCATTTCGATTGGTTGACTCCACGCAGCATTTTATTTCAACCACCATTTTTAAAAATTTGTTGCGGTGCGTGCAGTAAGAGTTGTTACTCTTGTTAAAATACGACAGATGGAACGATGACAAGGTTCCGGCTTTATTAAGCTTATATGCGGAGGACAAAATGCAGCAGGAACTGGAAAGCCGCGCGCAGTCCTACGTCACCGGACTTATCTTCACGGTATTTTAGACAGGGATGGAAACACAGACAGCAACAGGTCTGGGGGGAAAAAGTTCCTGGGACAAATTGTTCCAGGTAATTTAGGTGAAAACGAGGCTAAAGATCGCTCATTTTCCATTTTCAAGCATTTTCAATGGACTATTTCACCAATATTTTGCCAGACTATTGTTTGCCAGTCACTCACTTGCATGCCTAATGTATCACCGAACAAAAACAATTAAAAATTTATCTCCTAAAGCATTATCTAGTAATGTTTTATTTCCTAATACTCACTGTTAACACTTAAGATCTCATTTGCTAACATTAGTTTATGCATTAACTAGTTTATGAATTATAATTAATAGACAACTTCTCATTTTAACGTATTAGCCGTACTTTGGATGAGACATTAAACTGAGGTCCTGACTCTGTGGTCATTAAAAAAAAAATCCAGTTTTCTTAAAGAGTAGGTGTAACCCCAGTGTCCAGGCCAAATTCCCCCCATTGGCCCTTATTAATCATGGCCTCCTAATAACCCCCATCCACTGTATTTGCTCCATCACTCTCTCTCCTCTCCACCTATAGCTGGCGTGTGGTGAGCGCACTGGCGCCGTTTCTTTGGCTGCAGTCACATCATCCAACCTGATGCTGCACACTGCAGGTGGTTGAGGAGAGACCCCAGATGTGAGCGTAAGTAATAGCACTATATAAATGCCTCATTCATTCGTTAATTAGTAAATACTGAGATTGACAAAAACAGGATTAATAAATGCAGTAGAAGTTTTGTTCTTTGTTAGTTCATGTTAACTAATATTAGTTAACTGATGTTACCAAATTGTGTTAAGATTATATCAGCCATCCTCCTCTTTGGATAAAGGACAACCACTAGGTCTCATTTTCCAATGACACTCATGTCCTGCATGTAAACAAATAACTGGATATAAAACATACCTTGCTGGGGTGGATGCCAACATGGACTGTGGTGCCGTTGGCCTTCTCACGCTGCACACGCTCGATGTAAATGACGTACTTCTTCCTGTAGACCTGGACAACTTTGCCAATCTGCTGGCCTTTGTAGTGTCCCCGGACAACCTGGTGATGAGGGGAAATAAAGCAAGCAAGTTACGGTAACATACTTTGAAACTAAATGACATGTCAGTACATCAGACTGTAATATACTGATCTGGGATGAAAAACTAATAATGTCCTCACCTGGACCTCATCGTCCTTGCGGATGGGCATGGATCTCACGTTGTACTTCTGGCGGAGCTCTTTGGACAGAGGAGAGGACATGATCTTCCTGCGGATGTGTGAAGGGGCATTGAAGTGCCTCTTGCGGTTCTTGCGCCGGGAGGAGGTCACAAATTTATTGAGCTTCATAATGGCTGGCAAAAACAGGACAAATGCAATTAATTTAAAAAAAGGGCCTGCTTTTTTTATTGTTATTAATAAGTCACATTCAACACATAAGAAAAACAGCATGTGTGTAAGAATGAAACTTGACTGTCAAACATTACTGTCAGTAATTTGGATTTGTTTGATGCAGTTTAACACATCTCTCTTTAAACAAATCAGAAATTCTTATACAAAACAATTAATGTACTCGAAACTTGTGAATTCATGTCTTGATAACACACGGTGCATTTCCAACAGCTCGTGCTATTGCCATACTGTTATATCAACCCGACATGACACTAAAAGCACACATACATCCCTAAAGTTCATATTTACGTTGTTTCAAGAGTGTTTAAACGCAACACGATTAAAACGACATACAACGCGCACAAACGGAAAGCAAAGCCTTGTGTTTTGGGGCAAAGTTAAGGTAACGCTATTCAAACGGGAGAAAACATAGCAGCAACTGGCTGAACTTCGGAGACTAAATCATCCGTAATGTTGTACTGTGAGTGTAAAATAACACAGGTAAATTGAACATACTGATATTGTGTGGCGATAATGTATGTTTTAGACTTTGAGGACGTAAAATCCACGAGGATGGCAAAGGATGTTTAAGAAATGCTTTAGCAAGCTTGGCTTACCCTGCCGACTTGTCTCTATGGCCGCCGGAAAAGAGACTCTAGAACTACTTCCGCCAGAATTAGTTGTAGCGCAAACCTCGCGAGATCATCATGGATAGAATGGGATTTCAAATAAGCTACCTGTCGTTTATGGCAGGGTCATACCAGAGCCGTTGAAAAACATATTTAACACACGATACATACAAACAAACATTACACAAAGTGAGCTACATTATAAAGAAAAAAAAACACCAGATATAAAAGTGTAAAATGTGATGTCAGCGCTTTGCAGAATTAAGCGGACGCGTTGATCTATGTTGACTATTGATTTCACTGAATTAATCTGAATTACAAAATTAATAAAAAAAAAAAAACTTTTAAAATTGATACAGTTTAAATTACAAGTCAGTTAGTTCTTTTAATTAAATATTTTGCAGGTCATTTGCAAATATGCTAAACTCCTTATAAAAGTATGATGCCGTGCTCAAAGGTCCAGTTTTTGCTGGTTTATCTGGTTCAATCTGGATATTAGCTGGTCCAATGTGGTCATTAGCTGATGAACCAACCACAGTGTCCAAAAACCAACTGATTCAAGACGCTCTAGAAACCAGCTATTCAAAAATAGCCAGGACCTAGCATTATACAAAAGTAGGCCTATTATTGCACATTTGCCCAGTCATTTTTATTAGTGTATCCATTCTGATATTTTAAAATCATTTAATTCCCTTATTCACAGAAGTCAAGATAAAAATATGTGCTATCAAGAAATCAATATTTGTATATTATCATTATATTTATTATAGATAGCTAGAGACATCTGAATGTAAAACATTTGTAAATGTTTTACATTCAGATGTAAAACACAGGTGCTTTAACTTAAAAAAATCCAAGGGACGTCTTTTGTCAAAAGGTTATACAGAAGAAGAAAGAAAAGAAGGCAAATCTGAGTCACTTGTCATTTTATTATAATGATATAATTGTCAGTGAATCTGAAAACAGTTTTTATTCACAATATTATGCACCTTTTTTGGCTTTTATCCAACAATCCTTTAAAAATAGCAAACCATAGTTTGCCACAACTGTTCTCTTTGAAACTCCAGGTCTACTACACTGCCCTGACATGTCATAAGAAACAGGTGTTCATTTACACAACTCAATGGCATCCATTGTGAAAATGAATATAGCATTGAATAAGCCAGATCAGGGGAAAACATGGATTGACCAAATCTGTATCTAGACTGTAGTTTGGTTCCCAGAATGGGTCTAAGGCTCATAAAGCTCTGTCTGGTCGTTTGTTCCCTCTAGGCTTTGGGACTTAAGAATAAAAAGGTCTTTTGACTGCATACGATTGAATAGACACATGAAAACAACAAAGGTACAAAGGTTATAGTGTTCTGTGAAATTGGCCAAAATTCTATTGAAAACTCATGCACCTGTAAACTTGTAATCTATCTATCTATCTATCTATCTATCTATCTATCTATCTATCTATCTATCTATCTATCTATCTATCTATCTATCTATCTATCTATCTATCTATCTATCTATCTGTCTGTTAATCTATCATATATCTATTTATCTGTCAATCTATCTATCATCTATATCTTTATCTGTCAATCTATCTATCTGTCAATCTATCTATCTGTTAATCTATCTGTCTATCTCTGTCTGTTTATCTATCTATCTATCTATCTATCTATCTATCTATCTATCTATCTATCTATCTATCTATCTGATGTTGGAGAGGGTACACAGAATGGGATCTTTACGTGGCCCCACCTTGAACTGTTGGCTTCAGGTGTGTCCCTGTAGGCTACTGTGTCAGTGTGAGGCGTGACACTTCAGTATGAGTAATCCTTTGCTCATTCTATTCAATACATGCTCACAGCAAGGAGACACAAATGTGACAACTTATTGCGCTCTAATAGAAAACAATGTGGAAAAACATATGGAATAAGGTGAGTCTCAAAAAAGTTAAATATTTGTTTACTTAGTAAAGCATTATGAGAATTAAATTAACCCCTCAGCACTTCATATTGCAGGTGTTCATGGTCCTGATGGTGTGGAATCTGTTTGTGCCCATTGACACAAAGTATTCCAGTAGAGAAGGAAAGTCTCGGAGACGAAAACTGGAATCACATCCTCGCCGGAGCGCCTCGTCTGTCATAATTTCCCCGGATCCAATGATGACAGGTCCAGAATCAGGCGTGATGCCCGGTGCTGTTGAAACAGACTTTGATAAGAGTATCGAGGACATGGTGTCCCAGGTCAGAAACAATCCCAACTTATCCATAAGCAAATGTGTGGTGGATCGCAAACTGTGGATGTCCAACAGCCGCAGCCTCTCTCCCTGGTCCTACAGGTGGGTGAAATGGAGGTCATAGTTATTATTAATATTATTTATTATTATTATCATTGTATCGTCATCATTTAACCCTTATGTTCTGATTGAAGGTTGAGAGACCTCAAAGCCCTGTTTAATATAAAAAAACATGCTTAACATAAAAGTATCTTGTTAATAAGTTTTTAAAATTATTAAAAAATACAGTTAACTGCAATTCATACAGAAAATATGCAGAAAGCCATTTTGCTGTCATGTGACATGAAAACAACCCGCTGAATTATCAGCAGTGATTACAGTGTCAGGTGTGTTTCAGGATACTTTGATGAATAGAAAGTTCGAAAGAACTGCATTCATTTGAAATAGAATTTGTGACATTATAAATGCCTAAAATGTCAATTTCAATCAATTTTGCTGAATAATATTAGCTTTTATTTTCTTTCAAGCTTTGCCATTATAAATTACATTTTTAAAATATATTAAAATAGAAAACAGTCATTTTAAATAGTTTTAAACTGTATTTTGGTCAAATAAATGCAGCTTTTGGTAGGAGACTTTTTTTCAAACACATTTAAAAATCTTACCCTGGACCCCAGACTTTTAAAGAGTAGCATATAGCCTAGGTCTATCTTTTACCTTAGAAATAGCCTGTCTGAAAACTTTTTATAGAAACAATTGACCAGACGTAATTTATTCAATGTCTTTGGCTAGAATCAATCACGATGAAACCCGTAAGCCCGTGGACATCCCAGAGGCCGTGTGTTCGTGCGTGGGATGCATCAATCCTTTCACCATGCAGGAGGATCGCTCCATGACCAGCGCTCTCATCTACACCAAGATCCCCGTGCGCAGACTCCTCTGCCACCGGCCAACGAGGAAGCCGACGAAGAAGAAGAACTGCGTTCCCCGGTACAGATCGGTGGTGGAGAGCATCGCCGTGGGGTGCACGTGCATCGTGGGGTAGATGAGTGGGACCAACACATTTCAACCTGTTTTATACTGCTAATGAATCCGGATCCGAATTGTGCATGCTTTTCTATGTATGAAATAGTGAAGAATACATTGAGTAAGCTCAATATAACGCAACGGTAACGTTAGTTATGTTGGCGCCTTTTCTATTTTGAAAAGGTTTTTTATTTTTTTTATTTTTATTTAAGATTTTGAACATTTAATGTCGTTAAGTATTGCGTTGTGACATCTCAAGAATTAAAATTGTAGCTATTTTGGGCATCATAATGCGTTTGAAATACACTATCAAAAAGGTGGCAGTTTATTTAGCCGATTACTATGTGATATGAAACTGTAAAGTGTGTTTTTATGAAATAAAGTGAATTTAATGCTGATATTTCTACAAATAGACAGTTTTCTGTTCAATTGTTCATTATTGTTTGTGTAAGATCGCCCCCTACTGTCCAAAATATAAGATGAAGCGATAGGCTAGAAGGAGGAGACACTTGTATGATGTCATAATGATGTTTATGTTTGTTTTGCTTTACTCTCGTTTTAATACGGGGTCACACAGCTTTAAAGTAGTTTATATAAATTGCTTATCTACTCTTCTTTTTCCCTCAAATATATATTTTTCACTTTTTTAAATCATATTTCTTATTACAGCAATGACAACTGCCAAAATCATTCTTTAATGTAAATAAAATATAAAAAGCATTAATAAGTTTACAAAAATATATTTAGGCCTACTACATTTTTTTTGTTTGTTGGCACGTTAAAAGGGGTCATGATATGACATTGTTTTTTATTATTTTAATATGTTCCTTGAGGTTCACTTATAATGTTAATAACATTTTTGCACTAATATATATATATATATATATATGAATAAAGAGTTTGGTTCCAAAATGCTATAAATCCATTTTGATTAATTTGAGTAAAAATGTGTTTTCTTTCACATAGCATCTTTTGGTTATAAAACATTAAAATTACTTTTATAACTGGCTGACATCATTGCATAGGAAACAGTATCAACGGCCACTCGCTATTGCACGTGAGTAAGTGTTTTTGAAAACATCCTCGATTTACTAAATCATGATTTACGATTTATTTTTTTTTCCCCCTGCATGTCATGTGCGGGGCTCCGTATGTTCATATTGTATTGCAAAATACTTTTGCTGCTATTGAGGTGGGATATGGGTAAGTTGTAAGGAATGGGTCAACAGTGTAATTAGAAATGCATTTACAGAAATTAATCACAGATGTAAATACATGCAGGTATTTTTTTAAATATAAGTACAATGTAAAAACATGTATGTACACAATAAGTGCATTGTATCAAATGATTCATTTAATTGTAAGTACATAGTAGTTAAAGGGTTAGTTCACCCAAAAATGAAAATAATGTCATTTATTACTCACCCTCATGTCGTTCTACACCCGTAAGACCTTTGTTTATCTTCGGAACACTAAGATATTTTTTATTAAATCCGATGGCTCAGTGAGGCCTCTATAGACAGCAATGCCATTGTAAATCTCAAGATCCATAAAGGTACTAAAAACATATTTAAATCAGGTCAGGTGAGTTCGGTGGTTCTACATTAATATTATAAAGCGACAAGAATACTTTTTGTGCGCCAAAAAAACTAAATAACGACTTTTCAGCAATATCTCGTGATGGCCGATTTCAAAACACTGCTTCGGAGCTTTATGAATCGAGTCAGTGATTTAGATCTATCAAATGGCTAAACTGCTGAAATCATGTGACTTTGTCGTTCTGAACCACTGATTTGATTCGTAAAGCTCCGAAGCTTCATAAATCAGTGTTTTGAAATTGGCCATCATGAGATATTGTTGAAAAGTCGTAATTTTTTTTTTCTTTGGTGTAAAGTAGTATATTTAAAGTAGAACTGATTTAAATATGTTTTTAGTACCTTTATGGATCTTGAGATTTACAATGGCATTGCTGTCTATAGAGGCCTCACTGAGCCATCGGATTTAATCAAAAATATCTTAAGATGAATGTTACGAAGATGAACGAAGGTCTTACGGGTGTAGAACGACATGAGGGTGAGTAAAAAATTACATTATTTTCATTTTTGGGTGAACTAACCCTTTAAGGCCACCTAATACAAAGTGGGACCATAAAATGTATTTGTTTTGTTGTTGTTGTTTTTAAAACGAGGAGGACATTTTAAGCTATGAAACTTGCATGATATTTTAATGACACAAAGACCTCTTACATATAAAAAGATCAAAACAAAGTTGATTTCTCATGTCATGACCCCTTTAAGAAAAAATGGCATAATAAAGATGGGGGAACATGCAAGATCGCTATTTCTAATAATTCGCTACATTTCTTCATTTCTTAAAAAACGATTCAAAGTGATACTTTGCTACTTGGAATGTTCTTACAAACAACATCACACACTCTTTTATTTAGGACGACAGCCTAACATTTCAGTTTCTGGTCTCATGTGCGCCATCAGCAGGACGCGAACATCCGGTAAACCGAATCAATCAGCTCCATCATATTAATGATCAGCGAGGAACAGTTCTAAAGGAAAACATACAGGAGAAGGACGCATCATGCCCGGTATGTGTATGGCTGATAAGATGACCGATGATCTTCAGATGAAAAACATTACTTTAAGTCTGACTAATAGTCTACTGTTGTTTGATTACTTGCAAGAAGGACGTGGTACAGGTGAACGAACCTGGTGTTTGGTCCAGGTGAAAGGTCCATCGGAGGTGACCGCAGCAGAAGGTAGGAACTGACAGACATCTGAATAGATAGATAGACAGGCTACTGGTATTTAATTTTTATTTTTTATAAATTTTTTCAATGAGAAAACCATAAACTTTAAGACTTTTCCCTCTCTAAACAACCTGTTGAGTTCATTTAATCCTATATTTGTAATATTTTTATCAAGAAGAGGAGCGTAGAGGTGACAACTATATGCTCTACTCGCCAAGATATCACCATTCTGAGTATGAAATATTGATCTGAGCCAGAATATAAAGCAAATTAGGCCTAATCAATCAAACAGCTACACTTATAATTTGAGTAATGCCTGTGAATTAGTGTAGACTAATATAGTTAACCGAGCGGCAAGCAGAATAATTCACTTGAAACTATGCATATTAGAATCTCAGTGAATTGCATATTGCAGCCTGGAAGTCCTTTTTATAGCTTTGTACTATACCAACACATATCTGTAGGCGACCTCTATTTCAGCTTTTCAGATTCAATATAGCCAGGACTGTCAATCTATATTTAGAAGCTCTTGTGGCTCATAAATATTCATTGAGGTTTTAGTGCTGTCTTTAAAAAAGACGCCAGCGTGAGTTCCCAACTGTGAGTCAGGCAGCCTGTGTCAGAGAGAGTAGGAGGAGAGAGAGATGTTTAGTGAGAATGAACTCTTTGATATTTTGATATGCTGATACCCGGGGGACCAGCACAGATGGCACCTGTTCTCAGAGGCTCTGGCCACTCTCGCTGACTACCCAGTGTGTGATTTCCGCCACAAAATATCATACATGAGTCTTCACATTTGCATTGGGGGGTCCGAGTGGCATTCGTCTAAATGAATAAATAAACAATTATCTATGTGTTAGTTCAGTACCAGACTTCTGACATATGTTTCTGTTTAAGGTGGTAATGTGAGACAGTTGGTGTATCACAAGAGACGTTGGTTACTTTGTTGGGTATGATTAAGCAAGTTTATGTTACTCAGAAGGCCTCTTTGATGCCTCTGTGCATATTAAACAAAACAAATATGATGCATTTGACTCGGCATAAAAAATGGCAATTTGTCATTTAAATACAATGTAATGTTTGTGTGTAACGTCTGATCTACTGAGATTGTGGGCATTGGACAGGCCTGGGTCAAGGAGTATCAATAATAGAATTATTTACAGTGAATATGTATCGTATACATTATACCAAGATATTTAATTTTACATAACTTATGTACATAAGTTATGTAAAATTAAATATCTTGGTATATATATATATATATATATATATATATATATATATATATATATATATATATATATATATATATATATATATATATTTACCAGTTGCCACGTGTAGTATAACATGCAAGACTCAGAATGAACACAGAAAGTCTTTTTTTTTTAATAATCCAGGAGAGAGAAAAAAACCCAATCAGGACAAATACACTTTAACATAATACCAGAAAAGAAACAGAATAAAACATAGGGTTTAAGTACAAGGAGCAAACAAAGGGAACCAATCAGGACCAGCTGAAAAGAATGATTAATTAATGAGGTAACCTAGGTGACAAACTAGGAAATCAGATCAAATAATGACAGGGAAACAGAACAGAACTGAATAAAATTTCATTATAAACAAAACCATGAACCTGACACCAATACATTTTTACTGCATTATTAAAAGTATAATGTACAAATAACATTTTAATATACAGACTGAAAAACTATTTAAACTCTTATCCTTATTCTTGTTAACAGAATGTTTTATGTTAATTTTTTAAAAATTATTTTCGGCATTATGTTACTGTTACTCTCACAGCATTTATGTTTTATTTTTTATTAACTGATGACTGATAGCTGCTTCGAGGCTGCAGATAGTCTACCTAAATTTTAATGTAACAGTGCGTTATCTTTAGGCATATGTTCTTTTTTTAGCCAAACGTGTAAACATTTGATTGTTAAACAGAACATGAATTGAACTTAAAGTGTTAGTTCACCCAAAAATGAAATTTATGTCATTAATTACTCACCCTCATGTTGTTCCACACCCGTAAGACCTTTGTTCATCTTCTGAACACAAATTAAGATACTTTTGATGAAATCCGAGACTTTTTTTTTTTTAATCCTCCATTGAAAGCAATGAAATTACCACATTCAAAGTCCAGAAAAGTAGTAAAAACATTGATAAAATAGTCAACGTGACTAGAGTGGTTATACCTTAATATTATGAAGTGGTGAGAATCCTTTTTGTGCGCAAAAACAAAACAAAAAAATGACTTTATTCAACAAATTTGTCTCTCCCCTGTCATTCTGCTATTCTGCTCCAGGTCGTGCTGCTCATGTGACCAGAGCCAGCCAATACTGAGTCAGCATTGGGACGTAAACATGGAAGCTCTGCAACGTAAAAAGTGTAGCAGAATGACGGGACAGACAAATTTGTTGAACTAAGTCGTTATTTTTGTTTTGTTTTTGCTTACAAAATGTATTCTCATCACTTCATAACATTAAGGTTAAACCACTGTAGTCACGTTGACTATTTTAACAATGTTTTTACTACTTTTCTGGACCTTGAATGTTGTAATTGTGTTGCTTTCAATGGAGGATAAAAAAAAAAAAATCATCAAAATATCTTAATTTGTGTTCCGAAATTGAACGAAGGTCTTTCGGGTGTGGAACGACATGAGGGTGAGTAATTAATGACAGAAATTTCATTTTTGGGTGAACTAATTGACCGAATATTATTAAAAGGCCTACAGAAATTTCATGGCGATATACATGCCAACCATGAGATGGCGCTGTTGCACAGCTTTAAATTGAACAGCAAAAAGTTTACGGTTCCTCTTGTAAGCATGAGGGTTATTTAATGTCATGCTTTGAGCGAATCTAAATAAAGCTTGATGATGAGTCGGGCTGTGCGCAGTATATTCCTGGTCATAGGGTAAGTGTCCATGTAGCGTAACTGCCCCCATCACTGCCCCTCCCAACCGAAGCTCAGAAAAACAGCTCAACCCTCTGTCCTTCTGGGAGGAAAACATGATGAACTGTGAGGATGCACAGCACGTCTTCTTGACACGCGTGAGAAGTGTTTAGGATGCTGCCGTGACTCCACACGCATCCAGGGAGCAGCAGCAGCATCCCTCCTCCGGTCCGGATCTGCTGTCATCGCAGCGCGGATGGTGGGAAAGGACCCTCCCAAAGGAAAACAGACGAAAGAAAGATGAAATGTTTCTCCCGGTACCTGCCTTACCTTTTCCGACCTCCGAACACCCTGCTTTCCTCGAGCTGTCACACGGAAGGTAAGACCCGATCCGCGCAGACAGCTGGAGATTGATTTTGCTGGGTCACAGCGTGCTGAAGGGATGCTGCGTAATAACAACTTTCCTGTCTGGAAGTGCAAGGGATGTTTATGATAAGCAATGCTTATTTTACAACTGAATATGTGGTCAAAAATGAATGAAAAAAAAGAGGTTAGTTTTATTAAAGGAAAATAATAATAATTATATATATATATATATATATATATATATATATATATATATATATATATATATATATATATATATATATAAAATAACATTTAACATGTTTTCCAATATAGTTTCCAACTTATTCTAAAGTAGATTTGGATATATACAATAATTTCTGAGTGATTGAGATAGAAGAGTTTATTCCCTAGAAAGTTACAGGATGTTCAGATGTAGATTAAAGAAGATGATTCTGATGATAATTGCTAGATAATATTTAACAATCATTGCTATTTAATAAGCCCCCAGTTTCTGAGTGAATGAATGACCTTTTCAGTTATGAATCAATGCTGTTTTGTGACTGAACAGTTTTGTACAGTCAAAAGCAGCTTTAATATTGTCTGGTTGTGCAACGTATCTAGAGCAAACCATATTATTTGGTCCAAGAAACATCCTTGTATGTGTGAATTTTATGTGCCCTACATCTTCTTTACAACACTGTCAAACAAGCAGAGCTTGTCGACCACAAAAGTCTGATTTATTTTTGCCCTCTGTTGCTGTTTACCATTTATCAGGAAAATGTGACCCTCTTTATATTCACAAAAAGAACACTGGCTATTTATATAACACTGTATAGACAAATGTTTGTGTTTTTATTGATCTGCACTGTGTAAGAATGAAAACATACTCAAATGCAGTGCCTGAGGCTCCGCTTCCTCAGCCTGATGTTGTAAATCAGTGTTAGATTATTTCTTTTGACACTGTGGTCAGATTTAGTGCAACAGAGGTCAAGAAAACTGATGCTGTTATTAAAATTATCACCTGGATTGGCCTTATCTGAAGAGCAACCTGGTGAGCAAACAGCCATGTGATAACTTCCCATCCTGAATATAAAGATTAAACTGGTCTATTATGTCAGAACTGTTACATCGGGCAGTGCATGTGCTCATTGAAACATAAAGATTCATTGTGTTGGTCTGAATCCGGCCTGCGTCATGTCATGATCATATTCCGCTCCCTTTCCTGTTTGTAATACAATAAAAGGCAAAAAGCCAAAACCTGGACTATAGCAAAGTTCATCCATCTAAGGCACCTGGTGTGTCAAAGTTCCTTGTAGTAGATGATGCATAAAACTAAGGGGTCAAGGTTTGGTTGGTTAGAACTGATAGATGCCATCATTACACACTTTTAATGTCTTCTCAGTTTAATACAATGTATTAATTAAATTAAATTGAAAAATGAAAGTATTATATTGATATTATTATTGCATTAATAATATAATTTAAATTTTATATAAAACAAAACATTCTCCCTGTATGATGGCACCATCATGTGATCAAGATGTTGACTGGAACTTGTTGAGGTTGGAAGTGGGAAATTTTTGGGGTGGGAACTTGGGTTTTCCCAGCACTTCTGAATTCTTTTAAAATGCAATATGAGTCACATGGCTTTTTTTACTGCTCGAGTGATTTACTCAAAAAGCTCAGTGAACAAAAATGGCCGATTGTAAATCCGAGGGTCCATTGAGAGAGCTTTCTTCAAGTATTATAGTGTTATTTTATTATACAGTGTGGTGTAAACATGTCACATTAAAGTGAGTCTTTACAGTGATTGTGCTAGATTTAGCTATCATATGCCTCAGTATAGAGCAGTGATAGTCACAAATTTATTGGGCAGTTTTAATGATACAACAGTAGATTAATTATTCATCGCTGACTTACTTTGTTGCCAGCCGTGCCAGTGAGTCTGTTTTAGAGAAGCCTTGTGCCTTGTGCTTGTAACCTCTATAATCCAGCATTTCAAAACACCAAACAGGGTCATGTTGGCTTCCTGACCCAAGATGACAAAATAATACAGCTGACACACAGTTTGAAAGACGCTGTATGCTGACCAGCATCAAAAGCTCAGCTGTAGCCACCAGCAAGTGTGCAGAAAAACTGATGAGTGAAAGAGCTTGTGCTTGTGTAACAGAGGTCAGCGGCGATGACTCTGAGGACGTGAGCCTAAAACGGGTGTTATGGATCTTTAAAAAAGCTTCATCAGGCTAATGAAGTGCACTTTGGCCCTTCTGTTCACCGAGCAAATAAATTGGGAAGGTTGGGAGCCGTACTGATCCGATTGGAGCGAAGTAGTCTGTCAATGCCCAGGGGTCCGGCTGAGCTTTCAGCGTTCAATATCCGGTTGTTCATTAGCGAAATGACCCGGAGGGCCCGAAGTGAATTTTCTCAGTGATCCATCCAGCCCAGCCGCAGATGCAAACTTGTTTTGAGGTTGCTTGTTTGTGTTTGTCGGACGAACGGCTAATGTAATATCAGGGTGTTGGCCTAGAGGCCGCGCAGCAGATCGTTTATTTCAGCATGAAATGGGGATTGAACCAGAACCGCTGTTATAGCACCTACAAGCAAACGGGGGCAGAAACCCGGGTGTGTGGCCACTGATAAATTGGTTTTTCCGAACCCCCTGTTGACTTGAGGAGGAACTCAGCATGCTTGGTCATTGCATGCTTTTTTGATGGGTTATTCATGAGTTTGTGTGTGTATATGTGTGTGGTGGACGATCAATAACAATTTTTGATGGATTAACTTTTAAACACTTATTTTGCTTGCGTCAGGGAAAAACAAGCAGTGGTGTGTTATATGCACACACACGAGAAGCCTGACTGTTGACGGGAATTATACAACATGAGAGCATGTGCGTGTGTGCGGGCCTGAGCTATAAAGTAGATATCATGATATGAGAGGAAGAGTTAAGTGGGGGAGGAGAGACACCAGACTGTAGTAGACACATTACACAGAGATCAGGTCGATGTTTCAAAGTGCTCACATAACCTCCTAAACTAAACAGATTGTATAAGAGAGGCAGTGTGTGTCTAATTTTATTGCTCAGAGGATGCTTTTTCATCTCTGAAGAGACTGAATTTATGTTTCATTTATGTATCAAGTCTCTGATCATGTTTCTTCTTAAAATTCCTTAGGAGAAGTTTAAAAAGGCATAACTGAGACATTAAAGTCCCCTTGAAATCAAAATGTAAGTTTTTTTTTAGCTTTTAGTATGAATATGTTAGCCTTAAAGGGTTAGTTCACCCAAAAATGTATTACTCACCCTCATGCTGTTCCACACCCATAAGACCTTCATTAATCTTCGGAACAGAAATTAAGATATTTTTGTTGAAATCCGATGACTTAGTGAGGCTTCCATAGCCAGCAATGACATTTCCTCTCTCCAGATCCATTAATGTACTAAAACATATTTAAATCAGTTCATGTGAGTACAGTTGTTCAATATTAATATTATAAAGTGACGAGAATATTTTTGGTGCGGCAAAAAAACAAAATAACGACTTATATAGATTTCAAAACACTGCTTCAGGAAGCTTCGGAGCGTTATGAATCAGCGTATCGAATCATGATTTGGATCACATGTCAAACCGCCATACTGCTGAAATCACGTGACTTTGGCGCTCCGAACAGCTGATTCGTCACACTGATTCATAATGCTCCGAAGCTTCCTGAAGCAGTGTTTTGAAATCGGCCATCACTATATAAGTCGTTATTTTACACTAAAAATATTCTCGTCGCTTTATAATATTAATATTGAACCACTGTACTCACATGAACTGATTTAAATATGTTTTTAGTACCTTTATGGATCTTGAGAGAGGAAATGTTATTGCTCCCTATGCAGGCCTCACAGAGCCATCGGATTTCAACAAAAATATCTTAATTTGTGTTCCGAAGATTAACGGAGGTCTTACGGGTGTGGAACGGCATGAGGGTGAGTGATAAATGACAGAATTTTCATTTTTGGGTGAACTAACTCTTTAAGGTTATGAATAGGCTGGTGTGTTCCAAAACAATGACAAAATTTACATTTAGGAGATAAAAGCATTCAAAACTTACAGTCTCTCACTTCCGCTAAAATGGATCACAGATTTTCATGACATCACATCGCACTTCAGCTTCTCATCAGCTCTTCTGTCCAATCAAATGATCTCTAGAATATGAAGTCCCGCCCCTCCTACACTATAAACAGACACTGAAATCGGTCATTTCTTCACACATTTACTAGTTTCTACATGGTCAGTGGCACATTGCGCACTATATAGAGAATAGAGAACGATTCAGACAGTGTAAATATGCTTTCCATTAACATGAATGAAGTCATGTTAGTGCCACGTGATCTGCTGCAGCGCGAGCAGTCTGCTCTGGTCCAAAGACACAAGAGCACAGAGTGGATCATATCCGCGGGCCACGAGTCGGCTCAGACCACAAATGGTATCAGACCAATTTGAATTCTGCACAGAATGCTATATTTTAAAGTGATATAGAGTAGATTAGGAGGAGAAATGGTTAGAGATTAGAAAGAAACAGAGGTTTTACCGAGTTTATCGGCTCTGGCCGAGCTGTGGTATAAACAAAATGCTATTTTTAAAAAGGGCCAGAGCTGTTCGATATGTCCCGCCCTGTCTTCCTATTTCAGTTGAAATTACGTTAACACATTGAATAATGCTGCACGTTTCAAGACACTTCAGCAGGCCTTTAAGGCCATGCTAGGTGTATATGACTATCTTCTTTCAAACGAACACAATCAGAGATATATTTAAAAATATCCTTGCTCTTCCAAGCTTTATAATGGTTGTGAATGAAATGCATCCATCCATAATATGAATAAAGCAAAGTGATGGGTTTTTGTAAGACAAATATCCATATTTAAAACTTTATTAACTATAATAACTAGCTTTCGGCAGACAGCTGTTACACTTCGATTTGCGGCAGAAGAGTATCCTTTGACCCGACGCACGACGTAATGACGATTGCGGAAGTGCAGAGGATAGAACAAAGCAAAACACCTGTCACAAATTAGAAGTCTAAAACGATCATTTTTAAAGAGAAATGTCAGAGGGCTTCAAAAGAGGAGCTTGAGTTTGTTGCTCAACCCTATTTGTTTGAACCGCGAAAGGCATCTAAACTTACGCTACTCATACATCCGTCATACATTGCATCAGGGGGTTACTCATTTGCCGCAAGTTGATTTGCGCAATATGCATTCGGTCTGGAAGCTAGTTATTTGAAATTCTAAAGTTAAATATGAATATTTTTTTTAGAAAAATGCATCGCTTTGCTTCAGAAGGCCTTTATTAAGCCCATGGAGCCATAACCCCGCGGTTACAGTAGACTTTGAACACACAAAATTTCTATGGACATTAAAATGGTCGCAATATGATGTCAAACTGTGATTGTCTTTTTTAAAAACATAATTTAACATATAATAAATCTAATATTATTCAATCTACTCCACTTTAATGCCACGCTGCAATCCTGCAATTGAAAGTTTTCGTTCTTTTAATTCTTTCGTTCTTGAACTTTGGAATGCAGTGAAATTTGCACGAGCTGTCACGTATTTGTATTCTGCTCTAGTGCTACCTTTGAATTGGAATAATGATTGTTTTCAAACAGTTTCTCAAACACTACCCCCTTTTGTGATTGGCCGGCCAAACAGGCAGCCCCACCCTCGAACTAAAACCATTGGTTAAGTCAGTGTTGCTGTATTGGAGAGGTTGTGGTGCCTTAAATAAATGTTTTAAGAGCTCAACAAAGACACAAGTTTACATTTTTAAAGGAATCGTCCTACAAGAGGCTTACTTTTACATATTGTAGGCCTTTTTTAGTTTTTATTTGTATATCCAACTGCATATAAATCTGAGATAGGAGAAAGTATTTTAATACAAAAAAAAAACACTTTTTTATATTTTTATGTACTTGTAATTTTGTTATGTGCTTTTGTAATGTGCTTTTTGATTATGATTGGTTGAGCAGCATTCAAAGTCATTGTAAATTACTCTACAAACATACACCTGTGACCGCATTACATCAGTATTACTGCGCCACTGCTTCTGTTGCTTGGCAAACATTGCACTTCTGAAACATTTTTTAAGTGTGGCCTACATGTTCAAATATGTTTTGGGGCCACTGTAAACTGAAGCCTCTCACAGTAGACCGAGGTGCATCAGCTCAAGCTTTGAAATCCTCCAAGCCAGGTGTTTGTGCATTCACACTCACACACAGACACACACACTTTGTCTTTGTCTAAATCCTGCATCAGTTTCCTTTCTAAAGAGGTGGATGCATTAGTCTTCCGTCCACTCTTTCAGCGAGAGAGATGAGAAACCACAGCAGCACAAATCCTGCTTTGTGTTCTTCAGACTGAGGGCAGGTCAGCTGATTCAGATCTGTGAAGAGACTCCAGGAAGAAGGCAAGAGAGGGAGTGGAGAGAGAGAAAGAGAGATTCCTTAATGCATGTTACCTATATTTATGCTCAGCTCCCAGACGCTTTTGGAGCTGAAGTTTTACAGTGTTCTCAGATAAGCTCTATTGTCTTGGCTATATTCTGCACATCCAGGAAACTGAGCTAAAAAGAAACCTGCTGGATCAATTACCTTTTTCTCCCTTCTGGCACATGACTAAGCAGGGAGATGCAGACACGGGCCAAATGAATCAGCACCGTTTCTGTATATTTCCTTGTTGGATGTTCTTGATTTTTGCAATGATGTGTCATTGTGATAATTCACACATGCATATTTTTGTTCTTTCTTTCAAAGGAAAGGCAGTGGCACAGACGCCAGTTTTAATTATTGATGTAACATACGAGCGTACGTACAAGTTGTGTTATTGCATAATGCTGTGTGTGTTTATGCGTGCGTACTTGAATAAGTAGGCCAGGAAAATCCATTAATATGCTATGCAAAAAACATACATCCTCTCTTCCCTCCCTCCCCCTGTAAAATTATTTATACCCAGGATGGCCGTACCGGAGTAGGCTTTTCTTCACGTTTAATGAAAGTTCTCGGAGAGGCGCCAGGCCCATTGCAGCTGATGAATCACGAGCGGCTCACAGTTTGGAGAAAAAACATAGATACCAAACTCCCACACTACTGAAAGTGACAGACTCTAAGGTCATTTCGCTGTACCACTGATGTACCAAAGCTGGAAATTTGTCATACACGTCCTTCAAAAGGGGACATATTTTTACAGCTTTTTATTTTTCACTTAAGTCCACTAATACTTTTAGTCAACATTGTAATTTAGTTTTCCACTCTGCAACTGGATGTATATAAATATATATTTTTAAATAATTTCTTTTTCAAATAAATATTTTTATATACACTGCCGTTCAAAAGTTTGGGGTCAGAAGGTTTTTAAAATGTTTTTGAAATAAGTCTCTTATGTTCACCAAGGCTGCATTTATTTGTGCAAAAATACAGTAAATATAAAAATATTGTGAAATATTATTAACATTTGAAATAACATTTTTCTATTTTAATATATCGTAAGATGTAATTTATTCCTGTGATGCAAATCTGCATTTTTAGCATCATTACTTCAGTCTTCAGTGTCACACGATGCTTCAGAAATCATTCTAATATGAGTTTGCAGCTCATGAGAGACTGCTTAATATTTTTATCGAAAACTGTGATCAATGTTTTTCAGAATTCTTTGATGAATAGAAAGTTCTAAAGAACAGCATTTATTTGAAATAGAAATCTTTTGTAACATTATAAATGTCTTTACTGTCAATTTATTGCAGCCTTTCTGAATAATAGGGATATGATTTTTTTACAGATACCCGACAATTCTTTACATTTGAAAGACGATAACCGATATATTAACCGATAAATCTAAATCCAAATAATTTTTGAGAGCCTGATTACAAAAACAAAAGTCTCACCATTAAAAGCCAATTACCCAATTAATTGTGTGTCCCAAGCACACAATTATAATGTTCTTATTATAATATTATGTAGCCTATATGACAGACTTGCGCTGTACATTGTACTTAACTGTATTTTCCTTTTTGAAGTGATTTCAATCATATTTCAAGCAATTCAAAACCATAATGGCAGACAATGCGCATCTGAAGTATCTCAGCTAAAGGAAATAATCCATTATTTATTGGCTTTAATATATTGGCCAAATTTTCTTGGGCCGATAATGATAACATTACAAATGAACATATATCGGCCGATACCAATAATGTGGCCGTTTTATTTGTCTCTTGATCACCCTGTTGAGGCTAACATCTTTTGCATATGGCGGTCGTATGTTAATGTGCATGTGAGGACAACCATGATGATTTCTGATTAAACCAAATTTTTTTTTTTTAAGTCTCCCTGTAGTCAATAATTGTATCCCTTAAAACTAATCTTTGATTGCCAAAATTACATATTTAAATTTTTTTTTTTTTTTTTTCTGTGAAAAAAACCCTTTATGCCTCAAAATAGCTTGAATGTAACTCTACACTCTTGTTTATTTAGTATACGTGGATCTATGAATATGCAAATTAGCCCCACCTCTACTCACTCACATGAGCTCAGAGATCCACTCGGTCAACTTACTGAGGTAAACGCTGCACAGTGATATAGATTTTTTTACAACGTCGGACACATAACAGTAATTAATATGATCAGCCTTTTGCTTGACATCACGTTGACGTGATTGGTTACAAGGTAGTTTGTGATGCCAGAAACACCAGCGATTTCAAACCGCATGTCTTTAAATCACTGCAGGTTTAAAGAGAAAATACTCTGCAATGGTGTTGACATATGAATTTGCACATGGTTTGTCTTAAAGTATATTAAAATCACCACATAAATATGTATATTTTTTGCAGCTTAGTTTTCAAGAGTTCTGGGTGCACTGAGGAGGAGCTTTACATCAGAAAAGAGCATGTCTACATAGTACATCAGACAGATTTATTTTTAAAAAGTTGTTTTACATTAAATATCCACAGGATGCTGGTTAGTACCAAAACTATTGACTACGTTTAAAGCTCAAGCTTGTTCAAACCAGATGGAGAAAGGTGGCATATATCAGCAAGTTGCATGTTTGAAACATTGTGTATTAGGAGAGCTCATCAGACCTGCTTTTTCATGTCCAATTCATTTGACTAATTGAGCGATGTGACGCAAATACCCATCAACTTCCATCGCCTCTTTTTATCTAACAAGTTTTATGCTAATGACCTTTGGCCTGGAGTACTCAGAATAGATCTAACAGGGCCTTGATGAGGACCCTCCTCCTCTCTCTGTTAGTGGTGTCTGAGTCATAGCGAACACACAGCAGCACACTCAAGGGATGCAAACACAGCCTTGCAGCAACGCATGATTGACAGGCTCATGCAGACAGTCTTAAGAGGAGGTTTGGTTTCACTTTTGGCTTTCTCTAGTTGAACAGGACGAATCTGTTAAAGTCCCCTTGTAGTCAATAATTATATCCCTTAAAACTAATCTTTGATCACCAAAATGACATATTTAAATGTTTTTTTTTTTCCTTTGAAAAAAATTCTTCATGTCTCAAAATAGCTTGAGTGTAACTCTACACCCTTGCTTCATTTAGTATACGCGGTTCTATGAATATGCTAATTAGCCCCGCCTCCACTCACTCGCATGAGCTCAGAGATCCACTCGGTCAACTCAAGCCGCACACACACTTAACGATTGTAAGGCTGATTATGAATGTAAATTGATACTTATGACTGATCGCGCTCAAACGCGTCCAGTCAGAGCCAGTTGCATACAGTCTGCGATAGGGCTGGGCGATTCATCTGCGATAATGAACGCGATATTGCGTAGCTTGTCAGCGATCTACGGCTCTGTCTATTAAATGCCGCTCCATTTGAAAGCAGTTGATGGCGATTTAGTGGTATTCAGGGAACCGGCTTTACTGACGAAATTCGCGTGACAATCGCATGCGATATATCGCCCAGCCCTATAGTCTGCGATTACAGTCGGTGTTCAAATTCCATGTGTAAGTATATAAATCAGCTCCAGTCGAAGGAAACAATCGGTATGTGTGTTCAGTTCAGTCTTAGAATGTTTCAGCTAATCGTTAGGTGTGTCCCCGGCTTTGCTGCACAGTGATATCGCTTTTTACAACATCAGACACATAACGGTAATTAATATGATCAGCCTTTTGCTTGACTGTTATCAAACAGCTAATAATGTGTTGCTAATGTTACACAAACCATGTTCCCGTTCGCCATGTCAGAGTCAGACAGTTGCCTTCTAAAAATCAGTATCCTTACAAACGCTTTGGACAACTTAGAACGTTGGTGGAGTTCATCATAACATCGTAATCTAGATCATACACCCATTATATTGCTAAATCTACCCGATTTTTCATATTAACCTTCTCTTGAGGCTCTCCTGCCTCAGATCGGTCATAGTTAATGATATGCTAAAGCCCGTTGGCATGTAGACGTGATTGGTTACAAGGTAGTTTGTGACGTCAGAAACTGCGTCACCACAGAGTGACTTTAACAGTAAATCATACACTTTAAACTAGACATATTGAAAACAAGATTTGTAGACATATTGTGATGTTCACAAAGCTCCCTCTATAGTCCATTCAGAACATTGATGGAAAAAGTTGCAAAAACTGGTCATTAGGTAATCATCACAATCACAGTGATGTCACAACAAGGACATTAGCATACGACCACCCATATTTACACATCAACAGTATGCAGAGGTTTGCCAGTTATAACAGTTTGTTTATATATAGATGTCTTAAAGCTACAGTAGCAAAAACAGGGGGTTTAATTCTAAATTTCAGAGAGAAGATGGAAAATTGTCACGAAAAACTACATTTCAAGCATATCATATATTCTAGAAAAATTGCATATATCATATATATAATTTCTACCACATACTACTACCATTCAAAATTTTGGGGTCAGTAAGATTTTTAAAAAAAGAAATTTAAAAATCATTAGAATGATTTTTGAAGGATCATGTGACACTGAAGATTAGAGTAATGGTGCTGAAAATTCAGCTTGGCACCACAGGAAAAAATATCAATTCAAAATATATTCAAATAAGAGTTATTTTAAATTATAATAATATTTCACAATCATTTCACAAAATTAGGTTAGGGTTACATTTTGAACGATAGCATATATATCTAATATATTGCATCAAATAATAGCGCATATGAAATCATGCCACATTATATCACATACAGTAGCATATCATACATTAGAGCATATCATATACCTTATTTCATATCATTTATTGTAGTGCATCATGTATCATTATGAATGCCAAAAATAAGGTTGTTTTGCTTGAAGTAATGATCGCACACGTGACCACACAACTCCAGATTTCTAACCCATTTCTTATCTCATCATTTCCACTGGGTCAGGGAGTGTTGCATCTATTAATCGATATCCGTGTTCATGAATGTTTGTGTACTGAGGAACACTTCTTTCCTTCAGAGATTGCATTTGATCTGAAAAAGTCAACATTTGTGTTTTCATAGGGAAATCAGGTTTTGGAAAGTGTTTTACATGCAAGGTCCCGGAGCCGTGTTGCGTCTGGTAATCCCCCCTTTTACTCACCACTCTGCGTGATTTCCCTCCGGCTAGTGGGATTAGGGACTTGAGGATTGTCCTTGCATGACTGAATGGAATCTCTGGGATCAGGAAAAAATGCACATCTGGGTCATGCATTTCCAGGTCAAAGAGCCTAAAACGTTTACAGACATGTCCAGAGGTAAACAGAGACATGATGAATCAAGGTCTTATGCGGACTTATGCTAATATGACATTCATCTCAGCAAACATTGCTTTGTTTCCTTCAGGGTGCTTGTCAAGTTAATATTTTGGTGCTGTTATGTTGTACAGAGACAGAAATAGGGTAAAAAACGAAAGAAAAAAGGCAATGAAAGCAGCAGAGTTTTAAAAGGACGTTGCTGGTGGGACTTTACTTTTTTATAAAGAAAGTGTGAACGTGAAAAAGAATACATTATTCTCAAAACTCTCCACTGTCTCCATGGGGATTTCCTTTCTGTGGTTCTCCCAAAGACTTTTTAAAAGATTTAACAAAAAAGGTCTAGTAATATTTTATTGGCCTGTCCATTAACAGACAGTAGATTTCTTCAAGACTTGCAAAGACATGTTTATCACTGTAAAAAAAAAAAAAGAAAAGTTGCTGCCTTAATTTTTTTTTTAAGTACAGTCAACTTGGATGTTTAAGTCATATTAACTTTAATTACATTAAAGCTGACTTAAAAAAAATTAGTTGAATCTTGTATAACTTATAAAAAATTTTTGTGAAAACTTAGGCAAGGCATTTTATTTCTAAAGCACATTTAAAACAGCTCCTTCTGACAAGTGCTGTACAATCAGACCGCAATACAATAAAATAAAATACATAGACTAACAAGAAAACACATTCATTCACAACATTATATTGATTTAGAAGCCTGGGGAAAAAAAAGATATGTCTTCAGTGAGGATTTAAAACCATCAACATTGGAAGACAACTTAATGTGAACCGGCAAATCATTCTTAAACTTATTTTGACGAGTTAAAGCAGTGTAAAAACATGTTGTCATAACTTATTGATCATATATTTTATTTAAAGTGTGTGCACTTGTAAACATAAAACAGAATTTTACCTCCATAAGTCACATATTTCAGAATGTTCAATAAGAGAACTATGCAGAACGAGAATATATCAGGAATTGATTCATGCGAGTTTGCAGAGGATGAAAATGTTATCCCGAAAATTAGCCCATGTTTATTTGAGCCTTTACCTGCTGAGAACTGAGATAGAGACCGGGACGTGGAGTCTTAAAGTCAAGTTCATCCACTAGAGTAATGGTTCTCAAACTTTTTAGCGTGGAGTACCCCCTGAAGGGATTCCCATCCCTCTGCGTACTCCCTCTCTTCCACTTCGACTGTAGTCACACCTTTTCCATTAAGGGACAATATTTGCCCCCTAAATTGATTTTCCAGTGCATATTTTTACGTTTATGAATAACTTTATAAAATAAATAATGTTTTAAATAAAAAAATGTTTAATAGAGAAATATGCAATGATGGTAAATCGAAGTGATACTTATAAATATTAAACTAAAACTGCCAGTAGGTGGCAGCAAGTCACTGTTTTTATGAGTGAGTCATCGAGTTATTCATTCAGTAACGAAACAAGTGTCTGTGAATGAATCATTGAATCATTGACTCACGATTCGTTCAAAGCCGCATTCGTGTGTTGTAGTTCTGCTCTGGTTTTCGTTAGAAATATTTTTTCATTGCAAAATAGAGTAAATACTGACAGTACTGTGTTTAAAATGTACGTTTTGTTTTTGACCTGTTGTAGGCTATAATAATGCACGTTTGCAGTCATGTGGATATTTGGGTACAATTGTCTTTCTCGTTATCAACATTAAATACAAGAACTCACACAAGGTATGTTTTTGTATCGAAGAAAGTTTGAGTCTTAAATTGATATAAATCCACTATCTGTGTCTATATTTGTTCTTCATGCAAGTGCTAAATCCCCACTTTTACAAAGGTGCATTGTCGAGAACGACAGTAATTTAGCGAGATTTAAGGCAGCAGACTGCACGCAATCTATCATATGCATGCTGATGGTGTGGATGCAGTCATTTTAGACTGCAAAACATGAGGTAATTTGATTAAATGTAATGTATTTATGGCATTTTGCCAGTTAGAAATACATGCTTGGTTTTAATATTATTATAAGGTATGGTAGAGTTAAATGAACTACTACGCATTTTGTTCACGTACCTCCTTTTGTCACCTCACGTACCCCAGTTTGAGAAACACTGCACTAGATTATCTCGACATTTCCAAAAGATAACTCTTCATTACTCTGCTAATTGAGATTTTTAAGCCACTCTCTTGAATACTTGATTCTGATTGGTCAGTCACTGCATTCAGTGTTTAGATATTTGGCTTTTCCAGGTAACTAAAAGCAATGCTGAGTGAAAATGACCTCAGTGGACTTCAGTTTTGGTATTACTGTAATATTGTTGCAGCTGTGTTCATAGTCTTTCATCAAAAACACAGACAAAGACAAAAATGTTTAATTTTGGTATAATGTGCACTAATAAATTGTTCACAGTAAGACCAGGAACATATTAAAGTCAACATGAAGTCATTTCTTACCTATATTGTGACATATTTTCGAGTGAAACGGCTTCTCAAACAAGAAAAAATGTTGGGCGGGACTTGATTTTGTCTATGGGGAATTGATTGGATGTTGTGGTTTGCTATTGGTGGATCTCATGTGAGTGATAGGTTGTCCTGAAGCTAAATGCTTCATAATAGATCTTGCTGCAAGAGGGACCCCTCTTGCAGCAGTTATTTTGATTAAATTATTATTATTATTATTATTTTAAGTGTGCAGATATATAATTTATAATAAATACTGCAAGAAATACAAGAATGGTCCATTTTGATTTCATGGTGACTTTAAGAAAGTAACCAGTGTCAATTTTAATTTCATCTTGACTTTAAGAGAAGAGGCTGTTTCTCTGTTGTAGCACAGGTTGTCATAGAGACACTGTGATTCTGCTGGTATTGATCAAAGCAGAACAAAATGTCCTTGCCCCATTAGTGCTTATTTACACAGCTAATGAGCACTTTTCCTCTTTTAACCTCAATAACACACCATATCTGCTCCAGTCTGGGCTTTTGTTCACAGATTAATACAGCCGATATATCTCTTCAACAGCAAAAGACTTATGGACCACTTCTCGTGTCATGAACTATGTGAGAGGGCTCTAATTTTAAGGTAATTACCTCTCGCATTTCGTTTCAGTTCAGGCAGGTAATTGGACTGAGGTATCTGAGCTCAAGTCCTGCTGTTCTGGTTTATAAAAAAAAAGTCTTTTTAGATGAAGAGTTCTCTCTTTCAGTTCTCCATCAAAGACACAACATCAAAACTCTCAAGGCTGGAGGAGGTTGGTTTTGAAATGTAGTCCAGCTGATGTATGGAAAAGAGTTATACAGCAAATTTTTAAAAATTTTTGAAAATACTGCTTCATTACAGTTATACTTCAAAACCTTAATTCGAAGACTTTCAAACACATTCTTGAAAGAGGAATTAAAGAACTCTGTATAAGAAACAGAAGTCCAGAATCAATACATGCTGCTCTTTAAAGAACATCAACTACTCGATTTGTTGCCTTAAATGAGTCACATAATGAGAGAGATTTCAACAATTCCTCCACAGTCCAAAAAGTCCATATATTTTAAATAAGCTGCAAAAATTCCTGCACTTCTGCAACTTTGACAATACACAATTGAATTCATTAACATGTGACTACTAGCATTTACATATAAATGACGCCTGTTCACTCATGCATGGTTTTGAGAACATGCTGGAACAGAAGAAGCCACATTTCTGGAGCTTTATGCTTATAGGAAACCCAAACAAAATGGTTCTAGAACTGGCGAACATTTTGCATTCATAGCAAGTCAATAAAAACTGTTGGAGTACATGTTAATGTCTTATCAAAAATCAAAGTAATAGCAAGTAGATTCTCAATCAATATCAAAACCAAAACTTGCTAAAACTAGATTCTGCACTTAATAAGGAACCATCTGTGTTGGACTCGCACACTGGTCCACCACATGCCAAATGGCTTTTATCAGCAAAACAAAAGGGATTCATTGTCATCTCTGACGTTTCTGGGTATCTCCAGTGCAGGCAGATTTTTTTTGACGTTGCTCTGATGCAGTTTAGAGTGGAACAGTTGGAGCCTCAGGACTGCAAACAGTCCTACAGCAGAGCATTGATCCAGCTCTGTTTCCTCTCCAAAGCTCAGGCTCCAGGCACTCATGGGTAGACTGGGGACACAGACTTGTCATTTTGTTTAATATGACATAAGATGGGTGGATTTTAGTTTAGAATGCTTGTGTGCATGTATATGTGAGGGTGTGTGTCTCAAAGAGAGAGAAATTACTGGTTTGTTTGGGCTTGGGTTTTATTGGACAGTGAAAGTCTGCTTTGTTTTGCAAGAACAACATTTGAACAAGCATGAATAAGGGGTATGGTCTCTTTGAGATCTTAATTGTTTCTCCTAGACAGCAATCAAAGAGGCTTTCTCCTGAGAACAAGACCTCTCACATGTGTCTCGAGTTTCAAAGGAGACTGCTTGGAATTGCCAAAATAAGTGATCTCAGTATTAAACATTCATTAAAATCTGAGCTATGATATTCACATACATTTTGTACACCTTAAAAAAAATCCCAGTAAAATTTACGGTAAAAAAAACGGCAGCTGTGGTTGCCAGAACTTTACTGTAAAAAATACAGTAGCAGCGTAAAAAAAAATCTGTTAAATTTACGGTAAAATAACATATTTCATTAACTGATATAATGTTAATTTACCAACCTATTGAAGTACTAATATCTGTTTTGTACCTTTTTTAATACACTGACAGTCACCAATCACAGTGGTGATAAGAGTCACATGATGAATCAAAGTTCATCACAAGCAGATGTTCCACAAGCTGAGGACAAAACTAATATATAGAAGGTGCACACAGTCATTCACACACACTAAACACCATCATGGTAACATGCATGAAATTTTAAAAATGCAATAAACATTAATTTAACAACATTAGATGTAACATAAAACCCTAATGTACATAACTGATTAGAAAAAATTAGAAAAAATAAGAAGAAACAGAGTTATTTCAACGAAAATATATCAAATGTGAAGTGTCACGCAGGGAATTGTGGGAATGTCAATTTACATTTTTTTTTCCACTGTAAATTTTTACAATGAATTGTTATTTTTTACTTCCAAAAACTGTGAATTTAACGGTATTTTACCGTAAAATTACATTAAATGTACTGTTAGATCTATTACAGTTATTCACCGTATATAGTACGGAAACTTTCTGTAAACCAATTGACAGTTTTTCACCGCAGCATTTTTACAGTCTTTTACTGTTAAAATCACGGCCATTTTTTACAGTGAAGCTCTGCACTCTTATGCCATTTATATGTCATTTGTCTCGTTTGTATATCATTTTATTTCTCATCACAGTTTTTGCAAGAAACATCTGAGGCAGTTGTTAATTCTTAAATGAAACATGACTGAAAATTCGATTAAGTGTTGTGAGCTTTGAAAGAGAAAGTTTTGATCAATAAGATTTTGTGTGTGTGTGTGTGTGTGTGTGTGTGTGTGTGTGTGTGTGTGTGTGTGTGTGTGTGTGTGTGTGTGTGTGTATTGATTGGCACAGAAAATGTTTTGTTTTTTTACTCACATGAAGACTGGTGGATTGACCTTTGACTGAAACTGTGAGAGAGTAACAGCAGTTCATGAAGATGGAGTAAATATTTGAATGAGCTGTATGCAGTATGAGCTGAAGAAAGTGCTTCCATCTACATTCATCCATCATAAACATGTACCCCACAAGGCTCCGGGCAGTTAATAAAGACCTTCTGAAGTGTTGCGCCAGACCACCTTCCGTATTGAAAAGTGTAAACTGGCATCACGTCAGTTACACTTTTTCTGTAAGTTGAATAGGGAAGGCGTAGGATGTAGCATAAGCTTTGTGAACTGCAAGAGTTTTACACATTCTGTGTAACTTATGTTGAATACGGAAGGCAGCTCGTGCGGAAGCTAGATGTTTTACTTCATAACTTAAATATGGATTTTTTTTTTTACACAAATGCTTAGCTTCAGAAGGCCTTTATTAAGCCCCCCCCTGAGCCGTGTGGAGTGCATGTTTATGATGGATGGATGTAGATGGAAGCACTGTCTCTTTGATACTCTTTGATCCCTATCACTGCCATTATAAAGCTCGGATGCGTCAGGATATTTATTAATATTTCTGCGATTATGTTCATCAGAAAGAAGAAAGTCACGTACATCTAGGATGGTTTAAGGGTGAGTAAAGCTTGGGGTAATTTACATTTCAAAGTGAACTAATCCTTTAAGTGATGTGAAGTGACTTACAGTCTATTTTTTAGGTGTGTTACAGCACTCTCTGCTGCTCAGTTTGGAGAATTACTTCAAAATTTTATTTCCAGGACAAGAGAAAAAAGCTGCTCTCACTATAAAGAGTAACTATGGTATATATTCATTTTTGCACATGGTAGGGTACACTCTCAAAAGTAAAGTTTTATTTTTGGCATCTGTGGTTTCATGAAGAACCTTCAAAATCCATGGAACCTATCCATTCACCTAAAGGTTCTTTATAGTGGAAAAAGGTTCTTTTAATTAAAACATTCTTCACTCCAAGAGAACTTTTATTCATTTAAGAACTGTTCACTGAAAGGTTCTTCAATGACACAAAAATGGTTCTTCTATGACATCGCCATGAAAATACCTTTTTACTGTAATACTATGGATTTTTGAACATGTACCATTGAAATGTATACCCTACTATAGTATTCTTTAAAGTGTGCATGCTAACAGCATGATTTCGAGTGTATGACACTACTTTTATGCAGCAGTTAATATTGATTCACTTATATTTTAGACATAATATTGCAAGTTACTTTAGTCTATTTAGTTCCAAATGAACCAAAGCAAGATCAAATGCTGTATCTCCACACATTACTAGTTTTTTGTTCCTGAATGAATCAGTGTTTTTGAACAAATCAACTGAAAGTAAATAATTATTCATTAACTCACTTATAAAGACAGTCAGTTGTTTTAGTTTTTTTGAATGAATCAGTATATAAATACCTCACCATGCTACATGAATATAGTAAAAATTCAGTACCATGGTATTGCAGTTGTTATCACTGTACCATGGTTCACAGCATTGTTGTATGAAGTTTAAGCCAGCAGATGGTGCTGTGACATCAACAATTTTTGTTCCTTGTTGTAAAAGCTGAATAATACTCTACATATTACAAATATATTTGTTCAAATGTCATGTATCATTAACTAGCAAGCACCACTAATAAATAAAGTGAAGGAAATTAAGCAATATTAAGGGGGAAAGATGAAAATAAGGGAACAATAACAACAACAAAAGAATACAATAAGAATAAATTTAAATGCAAAATATGGTTTAAAGTAGGCTTAAATCTCTCTCACGTTCGGTATCACTATAGATGACAGGATTGTGTCGCTGACTGCCACATGGCCATCACCATATGTTACCAGCCCATCCTATCAGCCAGACTCGATGTAGCGTGCAAAGCCTGCTTTCCCTGGAGCACCTGTATCCTCCTCATGCTCTACTGTCACAAGCAGCTCAATGTCTCTCACAATGAGGGTTGCCAACCTCAGAAAAAGAAAATGAGAGACAATCGTGGTTCTTTATGGGAAAATAAGGGACAGAATAAGGAACACTCAAAATAATTGTATTGTACCACACAGTGTACTGTATGTCATTTAAGTGTCTGCAGTTAAAGGATTAGTTCACCCAAAAATTAAAATTCTGTCATTTATTACTTACCCTCATGTCGTTCCACACCCGTAAGACCTTCATTAATCTTCGGAACACAAATTAAGATATTTTAGTTGAAATCCGATGGCTCCGTGAAGCCTCCATAGGAAGCAATGACACTTCCTCTCTCGATCCATAAAGGTACTAAAATATCTTAATTTGTATTCCAAAGGTTAACGAAGGTCTTATGGATGTGGAATGGCATGAGGGTAAGTAATAAATGATAGAATTTTCATTTTTGGGTGAACTAACCCTTTAAGTATGTGTATAAAAGATGTAAAAAAAAAAAGGTTCTTAGACATAAACAAATTTGTTTTGCTTAACCTAATTATGTACAATTTAAATTCAAAAACTTGTAATGTTATTCAAAAAATGTCATGTTACACACAAATTATCGTCCAAAATAACAGCATTTATCTGAAATAGAAAGCTTTTGTAAAATTTTACACTACTGTTCAAAAGTTTGGGGTAAGTAAATATATATATTTTTTTTAAAGAAATGAAAGAAATTAATACTTTTTAGCAAGGATGCATTATATTCAGTGTTGCCAGACGTACAATAATTTTGACCTCTGTACGATGTACGATCAATAATGAAACAAAATCCTATAATGTACGATAATTTCAGTATTTTGTGACACTTAAAATTATGGTCATTATAATCGGCTCATTGATCTAGCTGTGTGGATCCTAACTTGAACTTTGTTAGGCAAGTCTTCCATCTCATCTCATGTTACGTCTTCTCGGCCAATCATTATGGAGAATGAATCTCTCTCACGAGCTCAACCCTGCATCCCAGTGTGCATACTGTCCACCCTATCCGCCCAAAATATTTACACTAAAAAAAAAAATGCTGGGTTAAAAACAACCTAAGTTGGGTCAAATATGGACAAACCCAGCAGGTTGGGTTAAAGGGCACATATTATGCCCTCTTTCACAAGATGTAATACAAGTCTCTGGTATGGTCAAGTTTCAACTTAAAATACATAAATATATAAATAGTGATAGAGGGAACATGATTTTGTACAGCAGCAAAAATAGTGTGATTGTCCAGCTTAAGTTAGTTCAGTATTGATTCTTTCTGTTGTAAAAATCATTAGTTATTAATTTAGCTCATTTGCCTATACTAAAAAGTCATGTACGATAATTTTCTTCCAAATACGATAATTTTGAGCTTCTGGTAGGATAATTGGATATTTCCAATCTGGCAACACTGATTATATTTGTCGAAAGTGACAGTAAAGACATTTATAATGTTACAAAAGCTTTCTATTTCAGATAAGTGCTGTTCTTTTGAACTTTCTATTAATCAAAGAATCCTAAAAGAATCCAAAGTGTTTTTAACATTGATTTTACCAGAAATGTTTCTAGAGCAGCAAATCAGCATAATGATTTCTGAAGGAAATCATGTGACACTGGTGACTGGGGTAATGATGCTGAAAATTCAGATTTGATCACAGGAATAAATTAAATTTGACAATATATTCAAATAGAAAACAGTTTGTAATAAATGGAGGTCATGCAGTGCTTAACAGAACTGAGAAAACTTTACTTTTTTATGTCTCTTTTGCATAAAAACCCAGAGCAGCATACAGCAACTTGTTCGCTTCACAATGCACAAGCACACTCATAAAGTGGCAGCATATCATAAACTAGAACTTTTCGTAAAGGTACCATAACCAATTATCATAACATCTCTACCCCTTGAGAATCAGCGTTACCAACACCGCACAGTCCAGTCAGAACTTTCACTTTTTCCCAGCATCCTAGTACATGCTATTTAACTGTGATCCCCACTAATACCCTCTTCCCACCAGCACGAACTGTGTGCTAGTTCAGAGCTAGTGCTAGTGCCAATTTGGAGTTGGTTCAACTGACGAGCCTTCTAAGAACCTTTCCACAGGCTAGAGAGCCACCACAGAGCCAGGTTTTACATCACTGTATACATATCATATTTCACAGCAAAAGCTAGCGCTGCAGCGGCAAACACAAACACACCAAGCTTGTTCTAGATGCATCGGCTTTGTTTGAGATGCATCGGCTTCTCACAGAGTGATCGGCACATTACATCAAAGCACTGTGAAAACGTTACAAAAGTATAAGGAGTCGTATGCTCTACAAAATCTCCCACGGACTTGTGGCACTCCGATGTCACCCGCCGAACGGTCTACGCTGCTTCGATGCATCTCGAACAAGCCTTTGATCAACAATGGCGGATGTTTCACTACTGTTGGTCACAAGTTTCTTGTTGGTCACGGTAACCACACCCCAGCCCCTGACGCAAGCGGTTCTTACTTCTAGCCCAGCAATGTTTTGGTGCTACTTATGAACCACTTTACCTGGTTCGGAGCTGGTGCTTTGTTACCCCCTTTCCACCAGCACGAACCGGGTGCTAGTTCAGAGCTAGTGCTAGCACCAGTTTGGAGTTGGTTCAACTGACGAGCCTTCTAAGAACCTTTCCACGGTCTTGAGAGCCAGCACAGAGCCAGGTGTTACGTCACTGTATACGTCTCATATTTCACAGCAAAGCTAGCGCTGCAGCGGCAAACACAAACACACCAGGCTCGTTTGAAATGCATTGGCTTCTCGCATAGCGATCGGCGCATAACATCAAAGCACGGCGAGAACGATCCAAAAGCACAAGGAATCGTATACTCTACAAATGTTCCTGCGGATCCGTGGCAGCAAAAACGACGGTCACAAGTTTCTTGTTGGTCACGGTAACCCCGCCCCCAGCCCCTGACGCAAGCGGCTCTTACTTCTAGCCCAGCAACGTTTTGGTGCTACTTATGAACCACTTTTCCTGGTTCAGAGCTGGTGCTTTGTGTGTCTAAAGACAAAGAACTGATTTGAAACTAGGCTCTGGCTCCAAAACAGCACTCAAACTACCTTGGTGGAAAATGGGTATATGATCAAAAGATTAAGCCTATTTGGTGCTTTCTTTTGGCATTCTGATCTCCTTAAAGTCTCTGAAGTTTCCCCTGGGGAGGTTGGTACACGTTCTGCCGTTACCTCAGAGCTCGGGTGACAGTTGTTGAGGAACCCGCCTTTCTTCTAACTCAGAACTCTCCATTTTTCCAGACCCTCCCTTGATCGAGACAACTCCACTCTGCTCTGCCACTTGATGGCTCCTCACATGATCCTCCTGATGATGATGGACATCACTTCCATCACTACACATGACCTCTGGTGAAATTCATGACAAAGACAGTCTCACCTTCCCCAAAACTCTGTTCTCTCGCTTAAGCCAAGCTTTCTGCATCTCTTGCTGGACTCTCACTTTCTCCCCAACATCAGGATGTAGCAAATCCAGGTGAGATTTCAGTTTCCATCCCAGCAACATCTCTGTTGGCGCCAGGCCTGGCGTAGTCTGCGGAGTAATCCGATACTGAAACAGAAAATGAGAGAAGTTGGTTTCGACATTTGCCCCAATGTCTGCACCGCTCTTTCGGCCAGCCTGCTCGATGCAGGATGGAAAGGCGCTGTACAAATATATCTAATTCCATTCCGTTTTACAAATTCTTGAAACGGCTCTCTCGTAAAGGTCGATCCATTATCAGTTACAACAACATCAGGCAGTCCATGTATTGAAAACACTTGATGCAGTGTGTCAGTTGTCACGGCAGCTATCATGTTTTCTTCCAGCCACTTGGTGCGGACATCCACCATGGCCAAGAACATCAAGCCCATGACAGGACCTGTGAAATCCAAGTGCAACCTGGTCCAAGGCCTGTCTGGTTTTCTTGGCACTTCCTGCAGTGTTGGACCTTGTTTTCGAGATGTTGATCCATATTTGGCCACCAGATGTATGCCCTCACTAAGCTTTTCATGCAGGATGGGCTATGTGGATCTCCTGTAACACTCTGGCCCATCCTTGCAGAGGTACCACCACCTGAACCCCACAAAATGCAGCCATCCTGAATTAGTTAAGCTTTGACACATTTCCCTGCTTGGGGGGCCTCCTTGATGGCCCTGACTGTTTCTGGCACTGGATAGAGGCCCTGGGCTGATATATGAAGGTTTAAAGTAACAAGGCGTAGCATTGGGTTCCACACAAAGTTTCATTGTGGTGCCCCTCAGGGTGCCCAGTTCATCCTTAAACACATCTGAATACCTTGCAACCATGTCCCCTGCATAAAGCCCTGTTATAAGTCTAATTTTACTCAGCCAATCCTGCCCCAGCAGGCTCGGGCTTGTTCCCTAGACAACGAGTAAGCAACCATCAGCTGCCTGACTGCCATAGGCAATGTTCACTTGCACTGCACCAACTACCGAAATAATCTTTGCAGTATACGTTCTCAGTTTAATGGAAGATTCACATAATGCCGGTGTCTGATCATTAGTCCATAAATGCTCATAAGTCTCCTCACTGATGATCGATGCTGAAGCTCTTGTGTCTATCTCCATCTTAAGGCTTGCTCCATTAACTTGAATTGTCGCATAAAGAGGGTCTGAACGAGTTTCACTCAAGATAAACTCACACTCAAGATAAACTGTTCTTATTAAACTTGTTCAGTCAAAGCTCGGCCACAAACTTTGAAATAGAGTCTCCAGACTTATGAAAATGGCTGTGGAACTTAAAACGCTGCACAGTCACTGAAGGTTTAGGACTGTGGTGGTTCTGGATCAGGTCGATTAAATCTTTATAAGCCAACTCTCCTGGCTTCTGCGATGTTGCCAAGTTCCTCATGAGCTTTGCTCCGCATACACTTAAGCACTTCTTATCTTCATCCATGATCTCTTTGGTGGCGAAGAAATGCTCCAGACACTCCATATACTCCAGCTTTAATACAGAATGCTTCTTTGATGCCTTAAATACAGGACGATTTAGTATTATATGGAACGGTTGGCAACCCTTCTCACAACTTATAAGTTACACACAAGCTGTTTACCAATATGTGTTCTTTTTTGTACTTGTGTTCTTGGGCTGATGATGTTTCACAAGTCCACAAGTACTGTTCAGATCCCTAGATGTGTTTCACAAAATGTAGTTTTAGGCATGTAGTTTTTCAGGCGAGAATGTAGTTGTTTAAAGCTCAAATCTGCGGTTTATTTATAAAGATGGTGAATTTTATCTGATGTTTCTGGAGTTGTGAGATCCAGTGAACAGTGCCGCCTGAACAGTACCCACCAAGAACAGCCTTACCTCGGCTAGTCCTTCTGACATTTCCTGCTGGCTCTGATGTCTCTGAGGTGGTTAAACATGAGATATAATTTGTCTTGTTTATGTATACTTTTGACTGAATTGTTTGCTTGTCTTTATTTCTTATTGTAAATCTTCTATTACTTTATACTTTTATAATGGCTCTGACTGATCATTAAAACTCACATTTAACAAAAAGGGGCAGGGTTGTGTCATATTTCATTTTATTATACAGGTACATAGAGTGAAGATAATCAGAGTAGCCTACATATGCACATACTGCCCGAACCACATATTAATGTTTAATATTTAAAAAATGTAAACTAAAAGAGACAGGGTTGTGTTTTATATTTCGTTTTGTTAAATATACATGTTTTATTGTAGCCTAAATGTATATGTATAGCCTACAGAAATAACTGGAGCCAGAGTCAGCTGAGTCATGCTATCAAGAACGCTGCTGTTCCATTTGCGGAATTACTGGACTTGCGTCCTCACATCCTTGTGAGTTCAAGTAAGATCAAGGACGCAAGTCTGAACTTTGGTTACTTGGTATTGAGAAACACCTGCAGTCTGTGTGTGATCAAAACCATACTGAGCAGTATTATTGGGCCATTGTATTGATGTGACCTTCACAGTAATCAATAATAGCTTACTTAAAAGGTGCTTTATAAAGGAATAGGGCTGGACGATTTTGACCTAAAATCAAAACCTCAATTAATTGAACTTTTTACCTCGATTAATGAACGATTATTTTGTTTGTTTGGTCTTTTATGGTTGTTGGTTTTTTTTTTTGGCCCTCATAGTTTACTTACAAGGTTTGTACTGTAAATTCGTTTGACTATTAAAAGTGAGATATTTTTCTGACACAACAGCTGACATGACAGCTCACTTTCAGCAGTTATTTTATCTACTTTTTTCAGGTCTTTGTCTGGTCTTGGCTTGGTTAAGTGGATGTTTCCTGTGTTTCCCTGTGGATTTTTGGATTAAAGATGGTTTCCTTGAATTATTCTTGTTCTGTGCTTCATTGTACCACAGCCACGTGACAGAAGACCAGGCCTAAAAAATCTGGTTTATTTGAGTTTTCTTTCCCCTTTTTATTTTCTTTTCCCCCCCATGGACCTTTCTGCAGTTCCCCTGTTATGCCTGGAGCAGAACGACTCCATTTTTTTGGAGTTGACATGCCAAATGCACTATCCTGACTGCTCGATCTGTGTGTTCTACATCTCCAGCCTCAGTGAGCGGTCCAGGGCATAACTCCCAGGGAGCAGTCCTCATGAGGACTTCGCCACATTTGTAGAGTGGGTGCTAGTGAACAACAAGTCGGCGTTTACCATCGGCCATGCGGAGGACGACACCAGCCCCACCCTTAACCCTGAGCCCAGTCAGCCTTCACCCTGCCGGATGGAACAGAAGCCTATGCCCACCACAGACACAGTGCCCCCCTGGTTCCACCCAGCTCAGAATCTCCTGTGTCACCTCGGTTCTTCCAGTCCTAGCTCCGCCTAGGCATTAGGATTCTCCGCCTCCAGCCACTGAGCCCTGGACTCCACTTCGGTCCTCCGACCCATTGGCTCCACGCTCCCTCATGTCCACCATGCACCATCATTCCACCAGTTCCGCCGGGCTCCCTCGTACCCCTGTCTTTGCCTTGGTCAGGTTTCACCCTGGTTCCACCACGGGTTCAATTCTCAATATCAGCAGGAAATGACTGAGGTGACCTGGAGCAAGGCACCTAATTATAGAAAAATATTTTAAAAAACATTGTTTTTGATATTTCATTTTCATAAAATATATCAAATTCATTTATATTCTATATGAAAAACATGGCAACCTATTCTAACCTGACATACTGTTAAATTTAGGTTAAAATCTACCTTAGTTATATAGTTAACACTTGCTTGAATGATATTGAAATTTTAATTATTTATTTTTCTAGAATTAATTTCATTAATCTAAATGTTGTCATAAATATAGTTGTTCTTTGTCACACCACAACTCCATTGAGCTCCATTTCTTTTGTGATTCATTTCAGTGTTTTCTACTTCTAATGGTTCTGTCATCACGCTATCAGACGGTAACCCTAGATCTGTGCCAGAGAGCAGGGAGAGGAAGACTATGGTCCTAAAGCGCCCCTGGGCACAGAAGCGTGAAAGGGGGGAAGGGGGTGTGAATACGTGAGAGTGAGAGATTTGAAGAGCGAGCGAGAGAGAGAGGATAGAGTGATTGAAGAAGACAGGCAGAGAAGGACTGGGAAAACAGAGCGGGTGGCCCGTGTGGGGTTCTCGGTGGACAGCTTGGCATCCCCGCGGGGGAAGACTGCTGCAGCCTGCCTGTGATCAGTCCTGGCAGCTGCTCGGCCAAATGGGATTGTCCTGCAGATTAAGGGTCTGTGTTGGGGCAGAGGATAGGGGAGGGGTCCGGAAGGGAGGGGAGGGGTTCTGGGCTGGGCAGGGCTGTGTAAAAACCCGCCAGTAACTCTAGTGGGGCTTGTTAGGGCTCTGGCAGAGCACAGTTGTTGAGACAGACTCAAGAGATCTAAACCCCTGTTTTCACCCAGTCTCTATTAAAATATTCATCATTGGAGTAGAGTTATTCCAGTCATGCCAGACAGAAAAACCCTGGAGACTGACTGCCAACATGAAGAGCTATGCTTTTTACACCATAATTGGCTGACCGAAAAATACTTCTTGCTGGTATAAAGCAGAGATGCCGGGTGATGGTGCAGCCATTGTAGATAATTACTACAGGCCACAATTAAATGATTACACATAATTACAATAATGGTGCAAATTTGGACATCATGCAGACATGGAAAAAAAAACATGATCTGACCTACAAGCCTAGTTTAATCTCTTATCTTACCTCTTATCTTATTGCTTTTTTCCAGTGGCACAGTTTTTTAATGGTCACTGTGGGCCAATTAAAAGTCTAGATGACAATATAAGAGACAGTAGTTTCCAGGTCTGTCTCAAATTGTCCTGAAATAAGCCACAAGGATGCTTGTATCTCCCTGTAGTTTAGATTTTATTTCTGTGCATGGAAATATTCTCAGATAAACCTTAAAGGTGCTAAAGAGGATGTTTTGTTTTATACAGTTTTGCAATATTACTTGAAACTGTCTTTACTAAATGATAAAAGACTATTTATTAGGTGCACTAAAAGGAATATTATCATTGCGATTGGTCCTCTGTCTTGTCAATCACTGCCGTGACGTTCTTTGTGAGAGACGTGCACGGATTGGCCCTTTGGCTTGTCAATCACTGCCGTGACGTTCCTTGTGAGAGACGAGAGCGGCTGCGCGCTCCAGTAACTTTCCACACTCCACAGGCGCCGCATGCAATGTTTTTGTCAGGAGACAGGAGTATCAACTGCAGATTATGAGTTACATGCGGTGAGTCCGACATAATGAATCCACTAATATGATACAGCGAATGCCGGTGGTAAACTCGTGTGTTCCAATACTTGTTTGAGTTTTGGGAGGCATTCCCTTGAAATGAGCTGTGAAGGAGGGGGGTTGTTCTTACGCATGCGCTCATTTCAAAAACTCACTAACAGTCTTTGGTTTCTCAGTCGACGAAAAGATCCTCTTTAGCACCTTTAATGTGTTAAGCAAAATCATATTAAAGTACTATTGGTCTACATACGTAGTAAATCACTTCCTCACCTAAAATAGTTCATTTCAGCACTCATTCTTGCTTGGACAATTAACTTTCATGTTAGGCATGCTTGAACTGCATTAGAGCAGCTATAGTTTAAATTATGACGTTTAGGTTTTTTAATGATCCAATTACACAGACAGCTGTTGTGCTACATAGCAATGTTTTGTTCCATAAGCAGTTTCCTAGCAACTGGTATGATATCTTCCTTTCAATCACAACAACTGGGAATGGCTGTGAAATGCTGTGTTTTCTGTATTATTATTCTGGGATTCACATTAATACTTGGAAATGAGTGAAAACGGGTGTGTGTGTGTTACTGGGGCACAAACAGAATATTTACACAGGTCTTTTGAGATTAGCACACACTTGTTTGTATTTGCTCTCTTCCTTTCTCTCTTGGACTTTATTGTTCTTTTATATGTAAAATTTATATTCAATTATGTAAATATTAAGCAGCACAACTGTTTTGAACACTGATTATAACAAGAAATGTATCTTGAGCACCAAATAAGCATCCTAGGCTCACACTTGAAGATGTTAAGCCTAATTTTGGGCCCGATTTGCAACCCCCAATGATCTGAGCTGTGTGTCCCAATTCGAAGCTTCTCGCATCTGATTTTTTGTCCAAAAATCCTCAATTGTGTGGTGTCACACACAATTATTTTACTGCTCCCGATCACGTCAAACATGTTTGATATTTACGACTTTTGATCTCGCTAAAGACCAGTATTGCCTATTGCTTTTAGCTGAAAGTAGCTAAAACTGGTCGCTAAATTACATCAAACTGGCGAGTCCACTGATCTATAGTAATATAAATATAGATCAGTGGGCGAGACATGTCTAGATAACGTTTGTCCAAGAAGTTGCTGGATTTGTCACTAGGCTTTTGAAAAAAAAGTCTCAAAAGGGGTGGGAAGTCACTAAATCTAGCGACAAAATCGCCAAATTGGCGATTGTCGCCACCTACTGGAAAGAAAAAGTCACTGAACAATCCCCGCCACTAAAGCTGCATTCACACTGGTATGTGGTATATATAAAATTTAAATATTGTATTAAATTATGCCACCCTACCATCATAAACACCACTCTTCATAAAATGTAAAAGTGTACTTTCTCTTTTATCTAATTAATCAAGCCATTATATTAATTATTTGTGTATATGTAAATATTGTTGTGTAACTGCCCTGTCTGTCTTATAAATAATCTACCCAGTATGCAAGTCTTTGTATCAGTGTGTTATACGCAATGATGGAGTGAGCTACTCAGTCTTTTAATTGGAATGGCTTCACATGTAAACTGGCCTGACAAAGGCGCTTGCCTCTGGGCTGGTTTTAAAACGTTCAGCCCAAACTATGCATCCATCTGGTTGTCTCTCCCAACCCCCATCTTTTTCTCTCGCTCCATCTCTTTCACTCTCTTTTCATTCTCTTCCCATGATGATCTTATTTTCTTTGTTTATAATATTTGTCACCTCTGTCTACATTGATAAATGTCACAATTGGTTTCATATACTGTATATTCATGAAGCGAAAAAGCACATTTTAGATACAAAGATCTTGTTAAGTCAGCTGCTCTGAAATGGATCTCAGTCAGTATTGGTTAGCACTTACAAGCACCTTCAACAGATGGACCCATTGAATGAAATACCCAATTTGTGTACTATTTTATAACATTTTTGTATAGTGTGAGTGGTGTTCACACTGAAAATTGAAAAAGTGCACTTCAAATACCTAGATGATGCCTTATTTAACCTACTTCTTGCAGTCAATTATCTGAGGGAGGAGCTAGAGCACAACAATCAGTTTCCAGAAGTAAAATCATTTTCTCCAAGTAAACTGATTTTTATTGATAACTTATAAACCTTTAAAGCCCTTATGTGAGCTACAAGGTTGTTAATCGATGGTATTTGCTTCTGTTGAAGCTATCAGCCCACATTATTAACTTGTTTTTAAAATAATCGTGTTTAACAGCAGAATTTGTGGTGAAAACCTATATTAAAAAATTTCACCAATCAGAGAGTTGCGACAAGCAAAATGAGCCAAAACAGCTCTTTATCTCACTGCCATGAAGCACTGGGAATAACGTAATTGAGCATATACTCTCAAAATGCTTAAATATTATATATTTTGCAATAAATTTTAATGTATTGTTTTTATATATACAATCAACATTTTTAAATAAATAGTTTTATATTTCTACATTTTTTTGTTTCCGATTATGCTGTTTGCAATGCTTCATGGGATTGTAATTCTTACCTTTTGTGTTTTTGTCGGATTTTCAAATACTTTTTTGCTTCAAATCAAAGTTTGTAATGTTATGATTCACCTTGTTTGATTTATTTTTAATGAATAATTTTTAAAAATCCCTATCAGAGAATTGAAAGAACGTAAAAAATACATCCCGGAACCAACATTACTGAAAAAAATTGGAGGGCACTGTTGCACTCTGATGTTGAATGACAAAATTTCCTTATTAAAATCATACACTTGATGGTAGAGTACACAATCCAAATAGTGTACACAGTGCGTTATTTGGGACACAACTCAAGTGTTTTATATCTTTCTTTTTGTTCTTTTTTTTTTTAATTCTATTTACTGAAAAAGCCACTAATCACAGCCCAGCAATAATAATGTTCTGCAGGATGCATGATTGAGAATTAAGAATCAATAGCGCTGTATTGATTAACCATTGTGAAATTACTATGACTGTTCTCTGTTACGGCTTCAGTGATTGGTCTGTAGCGCTGCAGGCTTTCAAGGACCGGCGTCCTCAGGCCAACACAATTACTGCACATCAGTGCAAGCAATTGGCCATGAAGATATCACAGCATTGTAATTATCTTCATGTTTTGTGTTGTAGCCTTGATGCACACCACTGCATGGGCTAAGCTGCAAGAGAAAGCCCCAGGCCTTGAGTGTTTTAAATGGCATCGTACATCTCTGTGAGACCAAAGGTTTTCCAGGAGCACAGACATTTAATTTGTGAGAGTATATATTGATCTTTTCATATTTGATACTGCTGTTTTAGTTGTAATATGCAATTCAGGAAGCAAAGACCAAAACCTTCATTGTTCACGGAGTATAAACGCAGGGTGGAAGAGAGTCTCAGGTGGCCTTGAAGAGATGTGCACAGGCAGACAAGTACTAGAGCTTTTCTTAAAGGAATATTTGCCCCAAAAAATGACAATTTTGTTATCATTTACTCACTTTCATGTTGTTTCAAAAATACATGCTGTTATTTTTGGGGGAATTAATTTTTACACTTCCTGTTCCATAGAATAACAGTTCATAGACCACATCTGTCAGACTCAAACTCAAAAACGACAAACATTGAGCAACATTATTTAGGGGAAAAAACCCTTAAAAGTTGTCTATACAAATTGTGCATTTCTTTCTTCTTCTTAAAGTCTTCTGAAGTTGCATGATTGTTTTGTGGGATGAATAAGTCATTACTGACTGAAAAACTTCAAACATCAGTATAAATATGCTTATTTAAATAAAACTTACTAATATAATTGAAATTTTGGTAACACTTTATTTTAGTGCCCTTGTTACACGTGTTACATGTAGTTACTATAGTAATTACTATAAATTGTGCATAATTACATACAACTAACCTTAAAGGGTTAGTTCACCCAAAATTGAAAATTCTGTAATTTATTACTCACCCTAATGCCGTTCCACACCCGTAAGACCTTCGTTCATCTTCATAATACAAATTAAGGTATTTTTGTTGAAATCCAATGGCTCAGTGAGACCTCCATCACCAGCAATGACATTTCCTCTCTCAAGATCCATAAGGTACTGAAAACATATTTAAATCACTTCATGTGAGTACAGTGGTTCAGTATTAATTAGGGATGTCCCGATCACGTTTTTTTGCCCTCGAGTCTGAGTCCGAGTCATTTGATTTTGAGTATCTGCCGATACCGAGTCCCGATCCGATACTTAATAGCCTACATAAAAAAGAATAAAGAAGAGCGAAAAAACAGATCCAGGAACAGTGCTTTTCAGGTTTTTCAGGTATTCAGTTTTCAAATAGTTATCAAATATAAAATATCACTGCATATTATCTTTACTGTATAAAATAAATAAAGATTAATCATTATTGAAGTTACAAAAACTATTCAGTCAAGAGCAGTGAGTGATTTCTTTGTTTTTTGTTGTTTGATTTAACATTAAATACAGGCAGCAGGAATAGTTGATTTCCCTTTAAGACATGCACGATCCAGTACATATACTGTTCCACATGCGCTGTCTTTCTCGACTAATATACGTTCACTTAAGACATAACCGACTATGTTTGCTAGGATACTCGCTAGGACGGGCATGTTGACATAATTTTTGTATGAATGTGGCCGCCGAAGCGCAAGACTTGAAAGAGAACTCAGTATTTGCGCGCTGACTGGAATAAGCGTGTGCGCGCTTCGGATGAGCGCACACAAATCTTCTCACAGCGCATGCGAGTTCTCTTTCGCGTCTTGTTCTTGAAGGTTTAAATCAGCAAGGCTTAAATGGGTTTAGTTTAAATACAGACAGCAACGTGTGCTGTTCAGGTCTCACCTGCGCTCGCACGCTATCAACACCCGGGTGATGGCGGCGTAAATGACTGGACATTACAGCAGACGGCACTCGCAGTTAACAGTTTACAAAGAGTGACTGTTTTGTCCACGCTTTCTGATTATCGTTGTTGTAACGTTTTGTGCATCCATCGACTGAAACATACATTATCTGAACTCTGTCTGTTTTCCACGTTGCTATTTTAAACAAACCATATTAACCAATAGATGCGTCGTCATTCGAAATGGACCGCAGTGCAAGTGCGGTCCGTAAGTGGAGAACCGTATGGTTCGATTTTTTACCGAGAACCGTTGCACCCCTAATACATATATATCCGAGTCCTGATCGGGAGGAAATGTCCGATTCCGATCGAGTCTGAAACCACATGATCGGGCCCGATTTCCGATCATGTGATCGGATCTGGACATCCCTAGTATTAATATTATAAAGCGACAAGAATATTTTTGGTGCGCCAAAAAAACAAAACAAAATAACTTATATAGTGATGGCCGATTTCAAAACACTGCTTCAGGAAGCTTCGGAGCATAATGAATCAGTGTATCGAATCATGATTCGGATCGTGTGTCAAACCACTAAACTGCTGAAATCACATGACTTTGGTGCTCCGAACAGCTGATTCATCATCGCTTCATGAAACAGTGTTTTGAATATAAGTCGTTATTTAGTTTTTTTTGGCGTACCAAAAATATTCTCGTCGCTTTATAACATTAATATTTAACCACTGTACTCACATGAACTGATTTAAATATGTTTTTAGTACATTTATGAATCTTGAGAGAGGAAGTGTCATTGCTGCCTATGCAGGCCATCGGATTTCAACAAAAATATCTCAATTTGCGTTCCGAAGGTCTTACGGTTGTGGAACTGCATGAGCGTGAGTAATAAATGACAGAATTTTCAATTTTGGGTGAACTAACCCTTTAACCATAGCCTATAGTAAGTACATGTATTCAAAGGGATAGTTCACCCAAAAATGAAAATTATCCCATGATTTACTCACGTCTTACACATGATTTACTTACATCGGGTCAGAGGTTCTCTTCCGCCACAAATCGAGGCGTACAGCCATCTGTTGGAAACTAGTTATTATAGTTAATACAATTTTAAATATAGATATTTTTTCTTACAAAAACCCATTGCGTCACTTCAAAATGCTTTTATTAACCCACTAGAGCCGAATGGATTTTTTAAAATTATGGATGGATGCATTTTATTTTTGCTTCAAAAATAAAATTCACACCCCCCATTCACAACCATTATAAAGCTTGGATGAGCATGGATATTTTTAAATATATATCTGATTGTGTTCATCTGAAAGAAGATTGAGGCTGAGTAAATCATGGGATTTTTGTGTGAACTAATCATTTAACTATTATTACTCGGTACTTAAATGTATAATTACACAAAGGAATGGGTAAATATAACACAATTTCATTTTTGGGTGTACTATTTCTTCAGTGCTACAGAGGAATGGAAAATCAGAAGGGCTGGACTTTAATTAAAGCACCACCATTGATCTCAAAGCAGACTGCTGATGCTGTTGGCAATGCGCAGCTCTCACTCCAATTATACTGTGTAAAACAGTCTGCCCCATTCGACTGTCTCCCTCTTTCTTTTTTTATTAATGCATCTCTGCATCTCCGTCTTTCCCTCCATATCTCTCGCCCCCTCTCTCCCTCTGACTGACAGATAGCTGCTCTCCCTGTTGATCTTTAAAAGATGCCAACTGGAATTTTTGTCATCGTCCTGGTCCTCCCTCTCCCCTGACAGAAAATCATTGATTTTTGTCGCCCTGTTGGAATAATGATAAGGATTGCTGTCGAGGGAGAGGAACGGCATGCAGGTTTTGGACTTAGATGCTTCAGACACGTTCAGTGAGGTGGAAAGGTTTGAAAATCACACGAAAACAGGTGCAACGCAATATGCCTGATTACAGCTCATCCAGAGATGCTGCACACATGCATTATAATGGAAACTAATGGGTGATTAAGTGGAAAATGGCATGTGATGATGGACTATATTTATGAAATTGTCTGAAAGGGCCAATACACAGATTTTATCGGTAAATTGGCTTTTGGAATTAAATGCCTGGTGCATTTAGGATCCTCTTCATATTTATTATGCCTGTGTTTTGGTTTTGCATTTCAAAGCAGATTTGTTTTAGACACTGGCATCAGGTAGATTACAGTGGAAAATATGCTTAAAGACAGAATGAGAGTAGCAGGGCAAAGTCCCTGCAGAGATTCATATTAAAATCAGCATGTAAATCAAATCTATCCAAAATGAACGCGCCAGCGGCTGGGCCTTTATCGAATTAATCATCGTCTGGTCTGCACACTTAAGGAGAATGAGACCCTAAAGGGATCTGACTAGAAACCGGTGTGACAGATTTGTGAATCCCCTGTTCATGTATCACTTATCCAAATCAAGTGGATTTTCACATTTGAAAGCAAACTAGATTTGTATTTCCTCAAGGACATATCAGTGATTCAAGGCAGCCAAAGAATAGTGTTGAAAGTAACTGCAGAAAGTAAAGTTGATGATACACGGGGCAACTTTTTGAGCAATGTTACCGAGCAATGTTGTTTGGGCACTTTCCCGTTGAGAATGGGCGACAAATTTCTATCTCTTATACTTTGGATCGAAATTTGTTGCCTCTTCTCAATAGGAAAGTGCCCAAGCAATATCGCTTGGCAACATTGCCCAAAAAGTTGCCCTGTGTATCATCACCTTAAGAAACCAAGAGAGAGGGAGATTTAATAGTAAACTGCTTATATATGTAATCAATATCCATAGTTTTTAGGTTTAAATACAAAATGTAGGCCTAATTTAGACCCTGTAACTTGCTGCCTTTACTTTTATGTTACTTTTTTTGTTCTTTTTATGAATTTTTATTGTTTTATAAAAATGTATAGTAATTTTAGAGACCCAAAATGTTTCTGGTTGATCTCGCAAAACATTTAGTCTTTTTTTTCCTGCAGCTAGCATCATTAGCTAACAGTAATGTATTCTAAAGGCGTTTCCATCAAATGCTTTGTAATTTGCCTTTAAGACGTTTTAAAGGGGTGGTTCATTGCGATTTCATTTTTTTAAACTTTAGTTAGTGTGTAATGTTGCTGTTAGAGCATAAACAACATCTGTAAAGTTATGGCGCTGAAAGTTGAATGCAAACGGAGATATTTTCTTTTAAAGAATTCTCTCTTTAAGGACTACAACAAACGGCTGGTAGGGACTACAACAAGCTTCTTCCCGGGTTGGTGACATCACTAACCCTAGAATTTACATAAAATGTCTCCGGTTTGAACATAAAAGGCTGAAATGTTTCTGACTTTTTCAGTGAGTCTGCCTGAGGTAATGTGAGGGGCTGCTAAGTGATAACAGGAGCTCCTGAAACTCCACCCCCTTTTGAGAGCAGCAGCTCATTTGCATTAAAAGGGACACACACAGTAACGGAGCGTTTTTGTTCACCCTCAAAAAGTGACAAATTTAACATGCTATAAAAAAATTATCTGTTGGGTATTTTGAGCTAAATCTTCACATACACACTCTGGGGACATCAGAGACTTATTTTACATCTTGTAAAAGTGGCATTAAACAAAACATTTATGCTGTTACATTTTTTTGTGTGTGTGATATATTTGTTACATGTAAATCTACAATAAAATGATAAATATTGACCGGACTTTTTGTCAATGCACTGATCCAAGAAAAAACGTGTAACTGTTGCTATGGCTACCTCATCAGGCGCATGCGCCTGTTCAAGAACGCCAGAGGATTAGTGAAACACTGTTTGTAAAAATTGTTGAAACGTAGATATTATTATGTTTAAAAATAATATATAGGCCTACTTTAAAATTAAAAACCTTGTTTTGATTTTTATTTTACCCGTCCCCAAAATTCACACTTTTCCATCAGCTATGCATACGTTAAAGCTGAATTCACTGAATAAAGGGGACGGGGATTTTCATTCATGGTATATTTTGGTTTCAAGACCTGTAAAAGTGCAACCAATGACATATAATGTATAATACATATAATGTATTACATCATTTGCTCGCTGTGGTAGTCAGAGAACATTCGTATTGGCTAATCACAAATAAAATCAAAGAAATTTCTTTTAAACTTATTTATAAATATTACCCTTGTAAATACTATATTGTAAACAGATTTAATTTTAATATTGAAATATTTTGTACATTTTGTGGTTTACATATTGAAACATTGTATCATTTATTTTGTAGTTGTGCTGTCCTTTGGTCAGATTTCTGTCTTTTATTAAGGCTCACATCATGCCCAGCTTTGAGCTGTGCTTTAAAAATGTTTAGTTTTTTTTCTCCTATAACAAATGTTATCATAAGGAATATTCTTTAATTAATCTGCTGCTAAATTTAGCCTTCATAAATCTAAATTTGGGGGAAATAAGCCTTTGTTTTTAATTTTAAAATCAGAAATCAAACAATACCTAAATACAATGTTTTGTTTAAAAAATAAGAAAGCTGTAAAATGTGCTTCTATTTGTAAACATTTCCATATTATTTAACTTAATTTGTCTGGTTTATTTTATGTATGTATTTGTTTTATGATTGTTTATTGAAGTTTATTTAATGTACCCCCCTGACTGTAATTGTAATTCGTTAAAACAATTTAAAAAAAAATCGTATTGGCACGTGCTGTGATTTCAGCACTGGACAGCGCCTGTGTGAATGGGAGGAGCCCGCGCTCAGGCAGAACTTCTAGAACGACAGAACCACATGAAACAGACTGTATGTCCTCAGCAGCAAACCGAGAGAGAGAGAGAGAGAGAGAGAGAGAGAGAGAGAGAGAGAGAGAGAGAGAGAGAGAGGTGGACGGATCGAGCGCTTGACGCATAACCCCGCCTCCACGGCTCAGAAGGTGGAAATCCTGCCCTAGTTTACCACATTCAGCGCACCTCGTTTACCACGGTGTCAGGGTTCCTTACACCTTTACCTATTCGCTCTCCATTTATCTGCTTTCAAGATAGTAGAGCTTTTACACGGATTGGCCAGTACAGTACACCTGTTTAAGAAGTGCTTCACATGCGTCAAGTATGAATTGCTGAGGGGTTTGTTGGCAATCGAGCTCCAGCTGCATCACCCCGGGCATCAGATCTTCCGTCACGTTCATGAGAGGGGCGACAGACAGCGCGATGGACCCGCAAACCGCCTGCTGATGTTCAGGGTCCACGATGGATTCCTGCGTGTCTACTTCAGCATTCCCATATAACGGAATCATAAATGGAGGAGGAGAGTGACAGCCGCAAAATTAACAACAGCTTCCTTCGGGACCACAACTATGCAACCGAAGGTATTTGGAAAATCGAATTGAATTCGATTCTCACTTATATTAATGACGGTGGGGGTGGGGGACTTATCTTCAAGACCCCTCCTGAATATGAATGTGTTGCATGAACATTGGGCGTTAGTGCTTGTTGGTGCATTGATGAATCTTAGACTTGGTGATCTGAAAGTCTTACATTCATGCACTGTGCCCAGATGCTTCTCCTTATGTTTTTATGGGCTTATGACTATATATAGACCTTGCATTAGTCTGAGCTCTGGTTATAAGTGTTACTATGGGGCAGTGGCCATTGAGGTGTGACGTGTACAATGAGTCAGATATGACTGGCATAACAGAACACCGCAGACATTTGTTCGAGTGATTATTAAAAGGCAACTGAGATTCAAAACAGTACATTTGGCAGAATCAGCATTGAAATAAAATAATAATAATAAAAACATTTAATATAACAGATAACTGTAAATAATAATAAAAATATAACTTTTGTTATGGTTTGGAAAGTGAGGGTGTGTCTGAGAAGGGCTTTTTAAGATATAATATAATCTACATTAACAGTACATTGGAAGTTATGCATACTTTAGTTTCACATTTAGTTTCCAGCCACATGTTAAAAATGCAGGTGCAAAAACTTGGCACAATTTATGCAAACACACTCCAGCGCAGGTTTGAGGTGAACAATCTCCTATCATGTTTGGAATAGATCTATAGTGGAAAAGCAAGCTAGGCGTGGTTGTGGGCATCTTCCTGGGCAGTGATTAATGGCTGTGGGAGGTTTTGCAAAACTGACCTAATGAGCAGAATCAATCTTTAGCTGTTGGACTCCCATGCCCCTGGTTTCCTTGGTTTATGACCTGTCTTGTGCCCACCCCGGCTTTTCTGTAAATCACAATAGCAGTGGAGCGTTTGCTCAGATGCACAAACTATAAACCGCACAGCGTCTTTCGCCGACAAATGTGACTTTCTGCCAAGCAAATTTATGATGCATGTACAGTCTTCACAGGAGTGTGCTGACTGCATTCTGTTTGCATTGAGATTGGTACCTGCAATCATAGGCAGTTTATGTTAATCACTGGCAGTTTGGAATTTATGTCACACAACGTGCATAAATTAGGTTTAAAAGACCATCTCCAAGCATACATTTTGGAACCTGCCAGTTCTCTTTGCAGTATATGGGGCTTCGCCCATCATTCTAAAATTTGATATCTATTTACACAGATTCACATTTGGTGCTTTAGAGTTGCATGGCTATGGGTACAAGCCAGGATGTAACCAAGTATTCAAGATTGGGGAGGACCAGAGTTTCTTGCAATTGCGATTGACCATTATTCTGAATAAATGAGGATGCAAATCCCTTACAATGACTGTGCTTACATGCACAAGAATATTAACTGGAATTTGGTCATATACCAATGATGTGAGTGTCATTTGAACATATTAAAGGGTTCACCCAAAAATGAAAATGTCATTAATTACTCACCCTCATGCCGTTCCACACCATTATTAATCTTAGTAACACAAATTAAGATATTTTTGTTGAAATCCAATGGCTCAGTGAGACCTGCATAGCCAGCAATGACATTTTCTCTCTCAAGATCCATTAATGTACTAAAAACATATTTAAATCAGCGTGTCGAATCATGATTCGGAGCGCCAGAGTCACGTGATTTCAGCAGTTTGGCGGTTTGACACGCGATCCGACGCTGATTCACAACGCTCCGAAGCTTCGTGAAGCAGTGTTTTGAAATCGGCCATCACTATATAAGTCGTTATTTTGGCGCACCAAAAATATTCTCGTCACTTTATAATATTAATATTGAACCACTGTACATATTTAAATATGTTTTTAGTACATTAATGGATCTTGAGAGAGAAAATGTCATTGCTGGCTATGGAGGCCTCACTGAGCCATCGGATTTCAACAAAGATATCTTAATTTGTGTTCCGAAGATTAATGAAGATCTTACGGGTGTGGAATGACATAAGGGTGAGCAATAAATAACATTATTTTAATTTTTCGGTGAACTAACCCTTTAACCAATTAATTTATCCAAACAAAGGTGATTCTGGGTGATTTTAGATTCAGACAGAAAAGTCAAACTATTTTTGAGAGAAGACTCGTAACCTTGCTAGAATTTTAAAAAAATCTTGAACTACATTTTGAAAATTACCATGCTCTTGTGTTTTACTGTTAAGAACATAAATGAGAAGTTATGAGTTGATCAAGTTACTGACCAAATTTACAAGAACGCATGAAAGAACATTCTTTACTGGCATTGATGGTTCCATGAAGAACCTTTAATATCCATGGAAATTTTTCATTGCACAAAAGGGTCTTTATAGAGGAAAAAGGTTTTTTAGATTATTAAATGGTTAGTTCATCCAAAAAAAAATAAAATAATGTGATTTTATTACTCACACTTATGATGTTCTACACCCGTAAGACCTTCGTTCATCTTCGGAACAAAAATTAAGATATTTTTGATGAAATCCGATGACTCAGTGAGGCCTCTATCGCCAGCAATGACACTGAACCTCTCAAGATCCAGAAAGGTACTAAAGACGTATTTAAATCAGTTCATGTGAGTACAGTGGTTCTACCTTAATATTATAAAGCGACAAGAATACTTTTTGTGTGCCAAAAAAACAAAATAACGACTTTTCAACAATATCTATTATCTAGTGATGGCCGATTTCAAAACACTGCATCGAAGCTTTACTAATCTTTTGTTTCAAATCAGTGATTTCAGTAAACGAGGCTTTGTTAACGCGATCCGAACCACTGATTCGAAACAAAAGATTTGTAAAGCTTTGAAGCAGTGTTTTAAACTCGCCCATCACTAGATATTGTTGAAAAGTCGTTATTTTGTTTTTTTGGCGCACAAAAAGTATTCTTTTCGCTTTATAACATTAAGGTAGAACAACTATACTGACATGAACTGTTTCAAATGTGTCTTTAGTACCTTTCTGGATCTTGAGAGGTTCAGTGAAATTGCTGGCAAAAGAGACCTCACTGAGCCATCGGATTTCATCAAAAATATCTTAATTTTTGTTCCGAAGATGAACGAAGGTCTTAGGGGTGTAGAACGACATGAGGGTGAGTAATAAATTACATTATTTTCATTTTTGGGTGAACTAACCCTTTAAAATGTTAAAAGAAACTGATGGTTCTTTAAAGAACAGTTCACTAAAAGGTTCTTTGGGGAACCCAAAATGATTATTCAATGGCATTGCTGTGAAAACCTCCTTTTGGAACCTTTATTTTTAAGAAAAAGGAAATTACTACATTATGGATCTTAATCATAAAATGATGTGCATATAAAAATGGTCATTGTCTGTGGTTTTTACAGTCCTGGCTTTAAGTATTCCTCGTTTTTGGCACTGAACAACTCTTGCTATCATCTTTCTTTATTTATTTAAAACAGACAGCATTGTTTCATATTTTATCTGCCACTCCCAAAATCTTGCACAAATCCGTTTGCATTTAACTGTTACAATCTAGGTTGCTCTAGTCTAGACTGAATAAATGTGTGTCGTTCACCCTGCCCCCCTCACCACTATGTACATACCCATACTGCCTTGCCCACGTGATGCAGTAGATGATGGTGGTATTTCCCCACTGCAGACATCCTCAGAGGCGTAATTGAGGTCCAAGGTTACTCTTGCTCCATGCTTCTCTCCCGCAGGCTGTAATAGACAGAGTTCAATAAAGCAGCACTATAGACCTTATGTAGCCCCGCCCCTTTTCAGTGCTGTGCTCAATGTGTTTGGTTTTCCGGTTTGTATTTCCACAGCATGAAGGTAAGATCTTACGGATTAATGAATGAACTGCTTGCTTCTTATGACATTTGCTTCAAACATTACAAAGCTCATGATAACTTCCGTTAACTGTACAACAAGTAAATCAACTTCACCAGCTAATTACTCTTCGACAGTGATACCATAAAAATATACAGGGATATCGCAAAAAAACAGAAGTTCAAACACAAAATTCTAAACATGGCTGTGCGCTTGTTTTTCTAGCACATAAAGTCTATAGCACTTGTGTGCTTCTGTCTATAGACCAGGGGCATTTCCTCCGAGGAGGCAAGGGAGGCTGTGCCGCCTCAAAAAACCTGGATGAGAAAATAATCGATATTACAAAAATAAAACAGTGCAAATGTTACAAAATTTGACATTAAAAGTGTAAAAGTCACTCGTTTTTCTAAAAACACTGTCAAAGAGCGACAACCTCAGGTGAAGTTACAGCGGGGAGTCCGCGTCTCTTGTGTCTCCTTTCAGCTCATAGAAACAAAGCAGAGCCCCCAGAGCATGCGGTGGGTTTAGTGGGGGGTAATTGAGAATGAATGGGGGAAAGTCACGTGAGAGGAGGTGCCTCCATCGCGTTATGATTGGATATGATCTGTTACGATTGGACATGATTGGTTCATGCGATAAATCCCGCCTCATGCACGTTCTCGCCGAATTGGAAGTTAATGGGAAGACTAATGGACCCTTCGCTAAGCCCCGCCCTCCTTAGTTACTGTTGCTATGCCTGTCAAGCTTTCGAGCCTGGCAAGACATTTACAGTATGTATGCAGCAGTGTCAGACATTTTCAAGGAAATAATTAGTCATTTTTGGCGAACAGGGGAAATATCTGAGAGAGCAAGACAAAAAAGACTGCAGTATGTATTCGAGGGATATATCCACAACATAATATGCAACTGATTAGAAAATAATTTGATCAAAATTGAAGCTAAAGCTCCCAGTGCGAGCAGCAGCCACCTCATATGCTGACCATTCAAATGGGAAACACACAATTTACTGAGGAAAAGCTTTGTTCATCCACAGCAGGTTAAGTGAAATTTGTGAAAATAACCTAATAATAACCACAAGTCTTGTGGAATAAACACAAGACGTTAGCCTGGCCACTTTGCAATGATAACATTCTCCCGCTTATATTTTTAGCAGACCAGGCTAACGTAATTCCGTCTTGCCTTTAATCATTTTATTTCACGTCCAAATATATGAATTATGAACAAAGAACGGTCATTATTTCCAAGCAATGATGTGCTGAGTTAGCTAGCTAGCTAACCTAGCCGTCAGATTGTCCTACCCGGGCTTACTGCAGTTGCATACATCAATATTACATCATTGTTGTCATGATAAATAACACAAAATTACTGTATTTGCATTATTGTTAGGGTAGGTTTAATGTTGGGTAGGTGTATATGTTAATAAAGCCATAAACCATCACGCTGGAAGCACAATCTGATAGGTAACGTTAGCATTTTTCGGATTTTGTCAGATTTTGCTAACGTTAGCTACTGTTTCAATGGGAGGTGGCAAAATCTGACAGGGTAGCACAAATTGTCAGAACACCGGCATTTCTCCCTTTGGGTTTTAGGTTTCGGGAAAGGAAAAAAATTCAACCACCCGTCCAAACTTTTAGGATACCGGGTATCAGGTTAACACAATCTATAAGCACAACGCTTCAGCATGTTCCCTCGCTCGAAAGCTTGACAGACCTAGTAACGGTTGCTAAACCACGATTGGCCTGTGGCGGTTTTTGGGCGTGGCTTAACGAAAGGTCAATTAAAAAGTAAGTAAACAACTGTCACTTAGATATCACTGCTTTATTTCATGTTAAAATCAAACTCGAAATGGCCTGAAAACATGATGGCTGCAGGGTTTTTTAGTGAGCAATCAGCTTGGTAAAATTAAAGGTACATCTTTGTGTCTGTGATCAGTGTGTACAAGCTTGATGACTGCTGAAAATAAAATGACTATCAAAAATAAAAGCTGAATATTAGTTTATAAATAATATATATTGTTTAAATTGGTACTGCCTTTAGTTATTATTTTGAAATAAATGTAAAAATGCATAAAAACACTAACTTAATTAAATTTATTAATGGTTTTAATAAATAGAACATTAAATAGTGTAAAAATACAAAATAGAATTGTATTTGGTCTCTCTTTTTATGTAATGCTAACTTAACCAGGAAAATTGTGTAACAGGGACATAAATGAGGACATTGCCTCCTCATTTTAAAACACCACCGCACACCACTGCTATAGACACACATAGAACATGGGCATCAGAGTTTGGAGTGGTTGGACTTGGACTCCATTGGGATTACTTCAACCAGAGAGTAATGTGTGTTGATGCACATTCCAGGCACGGTTTGATTTTGATTATCGAGTAGACTCTTTTCTGAAACAACCAGAGCTATCTGCCCTTTGACCTGGCAACGTGACCTACTAAAGGACCTCTTCTCTTCTCCAATTTGTCTAATTCACTAAAGTGCCATGGCTGTTGTAATTGGATTTCTTAGGGGTAACTTTGTAGTCCCAGTAGTGGTTTGTTGGGTCCCAAACCTAATAAAGCCCTGACAGATAGGTGATAGAGGGGTGTTTCAGGAACACCCAATATTGGCATCCCCTTTCTTACGCTAAAGAGAAATATCAAATTACGCCATAGGGGTTCATAAAAACCTTTTAGGTATGGAGTTAATATTTCACATATGCAATGAAAACTCATGCATAGCTGACCTGGATATGAATTTTTTAATAGCTCCTTGTATATTGCGTCTTTCCAAATGATGTCCACGGGAGCCGTGTTCGCTCACACTTGGGGAACATTCAAAGTGCAGCAGCGTAATTCCTTCCGTATTATATTTGCACAGGGAATCCCAGAGTTTCACACCTTTCCTGCATTGAAACACAAGCAGAACATATGCAGTGACAGACATCATCTCTAGTGGAATAAAACACACTGAAATGAATGAAATTTAGTTTCATTAGCATAACACAGATGCTTTCAGCATGACAGCACTAATAGCTGGAGGATGGATGCGACCATGCTGAGAAAGAGAAAGAGATTCAGTTCTTCTTTTAGGTTGCATGGGAGTAATTGACCAGAACACTCCCCCCTACTTGCTTACACATCAGTCCATTCCACCACCCACGCTACACAACACACTAATGAATGAGAAAAAGCCCTGAAACACTGACAAGATCATCAATCGCTGTAAGCTAGCAAAGTAGCTGAGCTCTGAAACTCACAGGGAGAGAGAGAGCACGAAAGATAAAATATTGCCTGGCAGAGAAAAAGCTTTGCGGTACTCCAATCTGCACTGCAGGGCCCGAAGCCAACAGAACTTAGCCTGGATAGACAGTAATGGCCTCACGGTTCTGCGCAGGCAGCTGGCCCAGGCTCAGTTACATTACTGCTTATGTGGGCACTAGTGAACTAAATGGAGGAGATTGCAGCATCAAGATATACGGTTACCTCATTCTAGGCCAATCTTATCTTCGTTTAATATAGTCTAACCTCACCACAGTCTTACCTCATTCTTACCTCACCGCAAGAATACCTCACGACATTGTATTACAAGATTACCTCAAACAGGGATGTTGATGGGTACATAACAGGTACATTAGTCACAACAGACACATGAAATCACACACTGATTGTGTTGATAAATATTGTTTTGGACATAATATTTGATCTTTATATATTATTGTTTTGATGACTGTACTGGCAATTCCAAACCAGAGGTTTGTGCACTCCAATAGCAGGGTTTGGCCAGCGGCAAAATTGTACATTGTTGGGTGGGTGGAATCAACCTGTGGAAAAAAATCAACCCGTAGCAGCAACAACAACAACTTAAAAGTAGCCCAATTCCGCAGGAAAACTGTAGACTTGGCAACACTGTCCAATAGGTTCCAGAGGGTAGCTGGATAAACCTATAAAACAAAAATGACTTAATAAAAATTCAGGGCTGTCAGTAAATTAAATTAATCTCTAATAATCCGATACAATTGCACCCAGAACTGTCAAAACTTAAATGAGAGATACAATCTCAGATTAAAGAGAGAGAAAGCTATTGATGAGTGTTTTCACCCACAATATTAAAGGGGACCTTTAATTATGCCATTTTCACAAGATGTAATATAAGTCTCCCAGAATGTGTCTGTGAAGTTTCAGCTCAAAATACCCCACAGATCATTTATTATAACTTGCCCCTCATTGGGTGTGAGTAAAAACACACTGTTTTTGTGTCCCTTTAAAAAATGCAAATGAGCTGCTGCTCCCAGCATGCTTTCCAAAAGAGGGTGGTGCTTTAACGGTTGGTGCTTTGGTTGCTCAACAACAACAAAGCTGGAGAATCTCACGCAGCCTTACATTGTACATGTCGGACACTGATGGAGAGACTCAGGAAGAAGTTACAACTTTTAGAATGCAACTGAACGTTTCTGAATGGTTAGTGGAAAAATGTATGTAGTTGCTGTGGAGTTGATTCAGCTCATCGACTAGCATGTGCTGTCATGTTAAACTTTTGTGCAAAACCAGCGTTGAATTGACCCTCGTTTGTGAATCAGTCCAACAACACTCTACTACAACAACTCTATCTCTTCTCTAAAGCAGCCCAACATGTCCTCACCCCCTTTGTTGCATGATCCCGGGGACAGGGTTTTTGTAAATTTTGGGATTTGGGATTTCACCAACCCAGGAGGAAGCTCATTGTAGTCCCTACCAGCCTTTTGTTGTAGTCCTTAAAAAGCAATTTCTGTAAAAGAAAATATCTCCCTTTGCATTGAACTTTGAGCGTTGTAACTTGCTGAAGTTGTTTATGCTTAAACAGCAACATTACACACTAACTAAAGTGAAATTATACTCAAAGGCCCTTTTAAAAGAATCATTGTAATTATGGCCATTTTAATAATATTAGTACTGTGAATGATATCCAGTATAACACATTCCTGTAGCTCAAACAGTAGATCATGGTCATGGTTCGATTCCCAGGGAATACATGAACTGATAAAAATGCATACCTTGAACACAATGCTTGTTACTTGTTACTTGTTACTCTGCCAAACGCATAAATGTAAATAATTCCAGTAAATAGGGGCACATTTTCTGTTGGAGTATTTGAACTTTACTTGTAGGGAAACACTGCACTTTGAAAAAGATGAATTTAGATGCACTACTTTTAGCAGCCAGTAGCTGACAGTTAGCGGCACACCACAACAGTTTCTGAAAGGTAATGTCTATAAATTTCTTTCCTTTAAAGCACCACAGCTGATCTAAAAAATAAAACAACAAATCTAGATAAACATACTAGCCAGCCATTCCCAACCTCAATGCAATCTCACCACACTACTATAATTCCATTATAGTTAATGGAATTGTTGTTGAAATTGGTGGTTTGGACATTATATGTTTGCCATGCCTCGCATAGGGAATAAAATGGTCACACACACACCAAAAAAAAAAAAAAAAAAGTAATTTTAACTATAAACCTTATAACTACACATTTTTCCTTGAGGGCATCTAACCCCATTTAATTTTCTATGTGTTATCAAATGTTTGTCTCTACATTGTACCACGTGTTATGTTTCCCTCAAACGGTTCATAGACCTCTCTGCTGTCACCATGTAATGGCCTAGTTTAAAATATCTGTGCAGTTCATCAGTAGGGAGGACGCAGCACACAGTGGCCCAGCAGGGGTGACCCTGCCACTCTAACCCCTGCAACACAATTTACACCCCCATGCTCTTACATCAGGGATAATGACACGCACTACCCCACACGGGCCTCGTGCTATTATTCAAGACACAGAGAGAGTGACAGACAGACAGAGAGACAGCATCAGTAGTGGTTGCCAACACAAACGGCCCCAGGCTTCACTTTAAGACTTTAATCATAAAAAGAAATATTTCTCCAGCCCAAAAGGGCCCATTTATAATTCAAAGGGAAACAGTGAGGCACTAATGTTGTTCCCCAGCGTCAGGCTGAGTGCAAGAGGAGGACAAACAGCGAGGGGCCGGTCGCATTAAACATTCAACTGCTGTCAAACTTGGATTGAGGATTTTATTGAGGGATGTAGTCAATGAAACATGAGGAGAAACTTAAACTCATCAACTAAAGAATGACTTACAATTCATCTCTATATAGACAGTTACATTCAGGCTCTTTGACAGTAGGATCTACATTCACATATATGCAAACACAATGGCTCTGTTAGTGAGCTAACTTACTATCTACTACCTACATGGGAAGCTGCCTTGTAAGATTGCATTCTAACTGAAATAGAACTTCATAAAGATTTGGAACACACTAAATAGGCAGCAATTGTTACAAAAATATAAATGGGAGATTAGACTTGCATTGTATTAAATTAGCATGTTACTGTGATAACATCACAATATTTTAATGTGCATAAAATATATACAGTAGTACACACAAATATTGAGTAAAATAGTATATTTTAATTTAGAATTAACTGTTTTTTGTTCAGTACTTTTCGGTACCGAATAAAATAGAAGCATAAATATAGTATAGTACAGCATTTCTCCCGCTTTCTCCACCAACTTGGGTGACTATATGCAACGTTATTTGCAGTGCATTGCAAACAAAACATAAAAAGCAAAATTAGCTTGCCACCTTTTAGAACTGGTTTAATGTTTAGGTGCGCTACCATTTAAAAAATTTTAAAGATTTAAAGATTTTATACTTAAATTAATACTTTTATGTAGCAATGACAAATTGATTAAAAAGTAACAGTAAAGACAAACAAATGCTGTTCATTTGAACTTTCCATTCTTCCTGAAAAATTGTATCATGGTTTCCACAAAAACACTAAGCAGCACAACTGTTCATTTAATATTGATAATGATAATAAGAAGAAATTCTTCTTGTGCACCTAGTCAGCATATTAGAATGATTTCTGAAGGATCATGCGACGCTGAAGACTGGAGTAATGATTACAGGAATAAATGACATTTAAAACATATTCAAATAGATTTTTTTATTGTAATATTTCACATTATTACTGTTTTCACTGTATTTTTTTAATCATATAAATGCCTTGGTGAGCATAAATAACTTTCAAATAACCTAACCCTAACCGATTAAAAAACATTAAAAAAAATCTTACAGACCCCGAACTTAAACAGTGTAGTCGGCTCACTAGGTTTTGGACCAGAGCTAATTTATCCTTTTACATTTTTACTATCCCAATGTACTCCCTTTTAGTATCCTGGCAATGAGGAAAGACGCAGTAAATGTAAATGAGGTACTGTAAACACACACAGTCTGTCTCTTTTCGTATGTTCTCTGTGGTGTCCTACGGCTTCAGTTCTCCACATCTGTAGTTAAATTATGTATCTGTTAATGACGTGTGAAATTCAAACCAGTTTCCCCCACTTGAAGTTCAACCCCCTACATGCGGCCTTTCTCTCAGACACACGCACAACACATATTCACCCTCCCCTCCCATTCCCCGGAGGCCTACGCCACCTCTCTCTCCCATTTCCACAGGGCATTTTTCCAAGAAATAAGGTTAATTAGCTTTTTTTTGGTCTCGGTCTCTCTCTCTGCTGTGGTTGGATGCAGGCAGCGCTATGACTGTGCGTATCAGAGAGTCACTGACATTGTTGTCGATCAGCAGGTGGTCAAGCTTATTATAACCAGCTCAAATCACGCCCATGTCTGGTGAAATTGGTCCAGACCTGCATCATTTAGCAGCGAGCCAAAGGCAAGTCTTTATTCCACTGGCTTTGAAACTGCCAGACATCGACTTGAAGCAAGTCGATGGAGTCATCCATCGATACAATCCAGGCACGTTAACAAAACAGCAGGCACAGTCTACTGCATGTTGTTTTGTTTGCTGTTCTGGCTGTAAAGTATAGATTCAACAATCAATATGATTTGATTTTCATGCTGAAAAATCAAAAGGAAAAGAAGGAACATCAAAAACTGTCTGTGTTTACTCTCTGATATTAATTGAATCTAAGCGATTATGACTGTACAGTATATGGTTAGTTTTCACAAGAGAACCCTGTTGGAAACATTTTCTGCATCTTTTGGCCAGCAGTGAAATCTGTAGTCTAAATAACAAGGCAACAGTGCATGGAGAGTGAATATGAGGAATTTTCTGGACACAGATCCATGAAAATTTAATTATTAAGGCAGATCTGGGCACACTTGACCAGTCTCACACACAGTCTTTAATTTGCGGGGGAAGTTCAGTGTGCATGTTGTACAGTGTAGCAGACATTTAAAGAAATAGTGCATCCAAAAATGAAAATTCTGTCATTTTTTAACGCACCCTCAATGATAATTAATTTTGTATGACTTTCCTCGTTACATAAAACCAAAAATGAATGGTTAACAATGATTATATGACTTCATAATAATGTTATTTAATTTATAAAAGTATATACTTTATTTTTACATAAACTACCGTTTTTGGTCGGAAAGTCTCTTATGCTCACCAAGGTTTTATTTGATCAAAAATTCTGTTAAACGGTAATATTGTCAAATATTTGAAACATATTGAAAATATACTGTAATTTATTCCTGTGATGCAAAGCTGAATTTTCAGGATCATTTCTTCAGTGTCACATGATCCTTCTGGAATCATTCTAATTGCTGCTCAAGAAACATTTCTTGTTATTATCAATGTTGAAAACAATACTGTTTAATATTTTTGTAGAAATTGGATTCATTGATGAATAAAACATTCAAAAGAACAGCATTTATTAAAATATATTTTATAATATGTCTTTACTGTCACCCTTTTTTAATTATTAATCCTTGCTGAGTAAAAGTTTTTATTAAAAAAAAAAAATGAACCCAAACTTTTGAATGGTAGTGTACATTTTATACTTACTATAACATAATAAAAATGAAAAACATCTTAAATATTAAGTGTTCCTTTAAATATTAAATTACCTTTTGTGTGAAAAACCATATATGTGACCTTGGACCACAAACCCAAAGCTGAATAAATATTCATTCCATTGATGTATGGTTTGTTAGGATAGGACAATATTGGGCCGAAATACAACTATTTGAAAATCTGTAATCTGAAGGTGCAAAAAAATCTAAATATTGAGAAAATAGCCTTTAAAGTTGTCCAAATTAAGTCCTTAGCAATGCATTTCCACTCACAAAAATACATTTTTGATATATTCACTTTATATAATGATTTTTGGCATAAAAGGAAAATCAATAATTTTGAGCCATACAATGTATTGTTGGCTTTTGCTGCAAATATACCTGTGCTACTTATGACTGGTTTTGTGGTCCAGGGTCACATATAATGCGGAACCTATGTATCCTGGTGTCAGCACAGGGTTTTTTGAATGAATATATATGGACTCAAATGAGATTGAGAGCTGCTGCAGTGAAATTTTTCACTTATAATGACTTGAATGTGGGTCAGTTTCACATTTAAAGCTATTTTTATGTGTTTAATAAGTTTATTCCAGTTGAGTCTGATGCCATCCATCCCCATTCGCTTTTATTTTTTATTAAAATGAGTTTTTGCTTCTTTTCTTTTTTTTCATGCTGCTCTTTTGTTTCATTTTTGGCTGTACTAACCCTTTAATTACTCTCATACAATCTTGTTGCACACTGTTTGCTCACCAAACCAATCTATCATTCTGAATAGATGTTAAACATTTCTGATAGGTTAAGGCAGCTGTAATCTTTTTCGGGCTGATCCGTTGAGATGCTGAACTCAGCGAAAGAGCTCTAATCTCGCAGACATTGCTGAACGTATAACCGTGCGTTACAACACAGTGCTCTATCAGGTCCTGTGATAATTGCAGATTCCATTCAGACATGCTTCCACACAGGCTTACACAGAATCATTTCATTTTGGCTTAACTTCAAAACAAGCATTGATTTTGTCTTTTGGAAATGATTGGATGTTCTTTAGCCCGAGACTGGCTCAGCAGACTCAGACTGACCTACTTTTCCATGAACCAGCCTCTCTTATGTTGCAGACAGCTGTGCTATGCTGAAACCTCAATGCTATCTTGACTGTGAGGGCTGACAGTAGAAGATATACTTTAAAACATATTCCGCTTGCTGTTTTCCCTACTAATCGTTGTTGACCTACTGTCCCCTTTCACTGCATAGTGGCAATTAATGTCTTGATATGGTGGATCATCTTGATCTCATTCTCATTTTGTCTGTGCGAAGGCAAAGAAAATCAATTTGTAAATCAATATAAGCTAAGTGCGACTTTATTAGACTTTGTTCCGGGGATATTCTTAGCATGCTTTGAACAGTAGGACATTATACATCGGCTGTGTTCGGAATGGAATACTAGCTGCATACTTTTCAAATTATACATACTGCTGAAATGGGATGCTAATATGCTATTCGGAACATTATTTTTTTTTTGGTATTTCCCATGATGGCTTTGTGATGGGGAAGCCATGATCATACATGTTCGAGCTGCCGAGGCTGCTGGGATTAGACAGGTTGGCACGGTAACCCACTTTATGGTGTGTGAGTAATGACAGCGGCTGCAAATTACTGCACGGTAGAGATCAGTTCTTTCCCAGAAGCACTTTGGGTATATGAGACCCTGACCTTTGACCCTGCTGTTGCAGACATGGGTGCCCGCAGGATTTATTAACTGCACTCTGTAATGCACTGCCCACTTTATTTGTCATAGGGAGCTAAGTATAAAGACATTCAGAATAGATGACTTACATGAAGGACGACAAATCTGATTCCCTCTCAATCTCACAAAACAAACAACATGTCTGGATGAAACCTGAAAAAGAAATAAGAAATCATATATATATATATATATATATATATATATATATATATATATATATATATATATATATATATATATATATATATATATATATATATATATATATATATAAATATATGACGCTTTAGGTTTGGGGGGGAAAAATATGCAAATATTAGCTTAGAATTAGTTCTTTTTTATATTATGGTAATAAAAATTTGTCATGATAATAATGTCACAATGCAAAAAATACCTAAATGACCCTAAAATAGGCTTTTTTTTAGTTGTGATCTGAACATTTTTGTGACAATCACCTACATCCCTACTGTTCTTCGTAGTCACTGAAGCAAGTTAAACAGGGATATCATATTGTGAAATACTCTTTGCCTGGATATTTCCTTGTCAAACAGTATCACACAAGGGAACGCTGGACCAGAGGGCCTTGAAATTGCTTTTATGAAATCACTTTCTCTTTCTAAGTCAACACATGCTTTGATTATAGGACACCCCCACTCTCTCTCTGTCTGTTGTCTTTCTCTATGTCCCTTTCCTTCTCTGCTGTCTCATTTATCCTTTAGAGAAAGATGAGAAATAACATGTCTGTAATTGAGCAAACTCATTAAAACATTGTCATCAGTTTTCTCCCCGTCTCAGACTGCAGTGTGCTAATGTGTTTATAATGAGAGAAAGGCCTGCGTTATTGCCAAGCAGAGGGTGTACGGTCAGGTGCATCTCAACGATTGATGAAAAGTTGCCGTTTCCAAGAGCTATTTCTCTGTCATTACCTTTTGCAACATCCATTGTTGCATCTTTTTAAGAGCCGCTCACTGTTGAGAAACAAAGAACAGCAAGATAATTAGTAAATGAATAAAATGTACTCTGTCTGTAATGATTTCAAATCGCCCTCCCTCAAGAAGCAGGGGGTTTCATAGTCTCTTTCTGCGCAAACGAAGATAAGAAATACAGCATCAAGATCAATGGGCTTAGACATTGAATGTTTGCTTTATATGGGCAAGGGAAAGACAAATCTTTATGCTGACTATTAGACAATTAGTAATGTGGCTGTGAAAAAACAGTCTCACCATGTTCGAATCCTCCCAATCGACATTAAGGACAGCAAGATTTTCCTGATGCCCCACCCATATGACACCACTGTACACCGTATTAAAACTGAAGAGAAAACACATTCATGCAGTTAATAGATTAACAATCCAACATTAGATTGTCCAATATCTATCTATCCATCCATCCATCCATCCATCCATCCATCCATCCATCATCAAAACTGAAGAGAAAACATATTCATGCAGTTAATAGAATCCAACAATACAACATTAGACTATTATCTATCAATCAATCAATCAATCTATCTATCTATCTATCTATCTATCTATCTATCTATCTATCTATCTATCTATCTATCTATCTATCTATCTATCTATCTATCTATCTATCTATCTATCTATCTATCTATCTATCTATCTATCTATCATAAATAATAATTCTATATAATTTTATGTTAATATTTCATTTATTTATTTTTATCATTTTAATAATCCATCCATATAATTTAATATAATGACTTAAATGAAATAAAAATACTTAATTTTATAAATAAACCACAATAAACAGAGATATTAGAAATAAAATCTGTACATCAATACATAGACTGTCTTAGTGTGGGAATCATCACAGTGTACAGTATGCAAGAATGTGCCATTGTGAATAAATCGCACTGTTCCGCAACTATTTGTGCAATATTTCAGGACTGTGTATTTCAGCTTTCAGCAGCCATGTTCAAAAATAGACAAAATTTTCTCAGTCTCTCCCCCACTGTGCCATTGACCGGCATCACACGCTGTAAACCACGCATTCAGGCTGTTTAACATACACAGCTAAGTCTTCCAGTCAAATGTAGCACAACAGTATCGGAAGGGGTCTCCATGGCAACCTCTTCCTCCTGTTTTCAATTCAGCAAGCAATAAATCCACTGAGGGTGTGTGGCTTCTCAAAAAAACAACAAAAAAAATTGAATCACGCTTTCCTACTTGTTACATCTCAACCCCTTCGTCTTTCATAAGCGGATGCCACTAAAGACGCAACATCTATGAAATCATTGTCTGTAGATTTCTACTGTATGCAGAACAATACAGAATAACCAAGCAATGTAATCTGCTGTTTTGAGCTCCTCACCCTTCAAACAAATGCATCTTTTAGAGGAAGATAAAAGAAGATTTCTTAAAGGTAGGAAACCCTCCTACAGATGTAAATAGCAAGCTAAGATTCAGAGGTTCAGAAACATTTGGTTGAATACAATCAATCACAAACTTTGTGGTATTTTATCACTATTGCTCATTTTGTATTGTCTGCCTGGAAAAGATGAAAGACTTGCTTATCTTTCTCTGTGTACCAGCATTAAAATCAATCTTTCGAGAAACTGATTTATTAGATGTCTCGAGTTAATCCTGTCGTATGTAAATTATGTGGCAGTTTCTGTCCTCAGTGGTGAATCCCGTGGATTTAGTGTTGAACGTGAAGGATGTTGTGTATTTCTGTGTCAGATGATAATGAATGGAAGGATAATCATAGTCGGAGGAGGGGAGCGTCGGCTCTCTCTGGAGGGGCGGAGGATTCTGAGCTGTTCATGCTGTGGGAATGGCAGCTCTTGCTCTCTTTATCTGTTTAAGTGCACTGAATGTTTTCAACCCTTTGGTCTGATTCAGGGCTTCCATAAAAAGGGTTACTGTAATTAATCTTCTGCTAAAAATAATTTTTGAGGATTATTTTATTTATTTGTTAGCACAAAAAAATTCAGTACATTGCCTAAGTCTGTTTTAACCATTTTCTCACAAATGTGGGGCACTAGAACAATGCCTTTTTTCCCCCAAATCGGTAGTGACAGCTTAAAAAGAGAGGTAGGCATTCAACATATGCAGATTTACCACGTTTTTAAGATATGAGAATTTAGATGGACTAATTGCTGTTTTTCAACAAATCATTTGTTTGACAAACAAATGCATTTTATAAACGCTAACCACTGTATAATTCTGCTGTGATTACTAGATCCGACAGAGCTTATCATTTACTGTATTGTGGTATTGCAGAACACAATAGCCCTGTCCTAATATTTCATATATAATCCTAACCCTATCTTGTTTTAATTGTGTGTGGATATTAAGAGTAGACCTAAAAATAACTGTACTATGAATTGAGATTCTTCTGGCAACCTGCATTATTTTAATGGAATAGTTCAGCAAAAAAAATCCTTTACTCACCTTCATGTCAAACCTGTATCTGCCACGTATGGAATTTTGCAGAATGTTCAATGGTGTCAGGTCTCATACAATAGCTTTGTGTGAAGAAAAAAAGAATAGAAATTGATCATATTTTCCTTCATTGGAAAATAAAAAAATGAAAATTTTGTCATTTATTACTCACCCTCATGCCGTTCCACACCCGTAAGACCTTTGTTAATCTTCGGAACAAAAATTTAGATATTTTTGTTGAACTTCGATGGCTCCATGAGGCCTGCATAGGGAGAAATGACATTTCCTCTCTCAAGATCCATCAGTTCATGTGAGTACAGTGGTTCAATATTAATATTATAAAGGGACGAGAATATTTTTGGTGTGCCAAAAAAAAAAAACTAAATAACAACTTATATAGTGATGGCCGATTTCAAAACACTGCTTCAGGAAGTTTCGGAGCATAATGAATCAGTGTGTCGAATCAGCGTTTCGGAGCACCAAAGTCACGTGATTTCAGCAGTTTGGCGGTTTGACAAAAGATCCGAATCGTGATTCGATATGCTGATTCATCATGCTCCGAAGCTTCCTGAAGCAGTGTTTTGAAATCGGCCATCACTATAGAAGTCGTTATTTTGGGTTTTTTTTTTTTTTGGCACACCAAAAATATTCTCGTTGCTTTGAAATATTAATATTGAATCACTGTACTCACATGAACTAATTTAAATATGTTTTTAGCACATTAATGGATCTTGAGAGAGGAAATGTCATTGCTGGCTATGGAGGACTCACTGAGCCATTGGATTTCAACAATCTTTTAACAATCCATGTCATTACATTCATATATAGGGTGCAGTGGGGCTAAAGGCACACCAGGGTAAAAGGTGCATTTGATTTTATTCTCCTCTAAACCGCTAGATGGCACAAAAACATCCACTTTTCAAGATGCATGTGGAAATTTGGCTGATCCTTAATGAAGATTTTTTGAGACAAAGGTCTTCTTAATGATTTTCAGTCTCCTTAAAGCAAGAGTTTTTTAAATAATGGAAGAAAATGTAAAAGTGTGGTATTTCGGGTAAAAAGCACCCCCTGCTGTTGGAGCTAAAGGCACAATAATTAACATGATAATAAATAGCTGGCTGACTTTTCCATTTGTTGACATGACATGATAAGATTCAGATGGTAAATATCATATATTAAGTTGGGTGTCCATCTTAGAGATAATCACTATATTTTTTTAATGAAACCATCAAAATGATATTAATCATATCACATAATAAAATATCATTTATTGTTACTACTGTAAATCTATATTAAATTTCCTTCAATGCTTTTAAAATCTTTTTTTTTTTTAAATATGTTTTTCAATATTTAAAAAAAAAATTTTTTCATTAACATTTTGAATGACAGTATATTTAATGAACAAAAATGAATTATTTTATTCATCAAAATACACAGAAAATAGTACAAACTTTTTTCCAAAACGTGATTGTTTTGAACTTAGACATTATTAAAAACATATTTTAGCTAAAGTATTTGTATAAATAATGTGCCTTTTACCCTATGCTGGTGAGCCTTTTACCCCGTGTGTGGGGTAAAAGTCCCACCTTGCCACCTCATAAATACCTCATAGATTTTTAAACAAACAAACCACTTTTATGATTTATCTTCACACAAAATCTGTTGCTCCATCCAATCATATACTGGGAATAGCGAGAAGCACATTTTTCTTAAGGTGTGCCTTTAGCCCCATTGTACCTTATTTAAATTTGGCATGCCAAAACGTGCACACAAGGTCTGATGACAATGATGCCAAACATGTCACTGGTTTTTATTTTTTAATGTCTCTTGTGACCTATCGCAACACACCATCGTAATACACATGCATATTACGTGTGTTGTTTGAAGATTTATAATTACCAGCCACTGGAGAGTGGGCTTTGTTTTATATTTTAACTTATTGATTGATCAGTTGCAGCATTCTGTGGTTTAATATGTTTTAGATAACTAAACTGTATAATTAGCCAATTTCCTGCCTAGATGTTTCATATTACTCCATGGTCTCTTTCTTCTTACATAATAAAACAGTTCAACATTTCATGTCTACTTGTTTGCTAAGTAGCTGTGTAATAAGTGGGATAATGTACAGTGAGCCAGTCATTAATCACCAAATAAACCCCTGAAGAGAGATGCAAGATCAATCTTTTGTGGTTTATTTTATGATAATGACCAGATAACTGTACATTATCCCTTACAAAGAGTGGTAAATCCTGCATACATAAAGGCTCTCTTGTGTTTCTTTGCAGCTGACATCATCTCTACTGTGGAGTTCAACTCTACTGGAGAGCTCTTGGCCACGGGAGACAAGGGAGGAAGAGTTGTGGTTTTCCAAAGGGAGCAAGAGGTAAGACGAAACCATGAAATCTTTCACATACATTCGTTCTGTGAAATCCTCAGCAGGTCAATAAAATCTGTACTTTCCTTAATGTGTGAGGAAAAACCACAGGGTCGCACCCTGTACCACAGCTTCCTGTGGCTTTTAACAAGGTTTCAATAAATACACAATGGTAACATAGGTGAGGTCTCGATAAACCTCAGCTGCACATGCTCAGACGTGAAGATTTTTCCAGGATAGTTTTGGACAGCAAAGACTTCTTTAAAATTAGATGTTACCTACACTACAAGCTACTAACAATAAGTAACTAAGTACACTTAAGCAACTTAAAGGGAATGTTCACCAAAAAATGAAAATTCTGTTATCATTTACTCACCCTCATTATGTCATTCCAAATCTGTATGACTTTCTTTCTTCTGTGGAATATAAAAGAAGATATTTTGAGAAATGCCTCCTTGTTTTTTTTCCCCACACACTGGAAGTCAGTGGTAACCAAAACTGTTTGGTAACAATAGAACAATTGATAATTAATTTAATCAGAGTTGTATTTTTAGGACAAAAAAAATTAGAATTTTTGAATAACCTCAATTAGGATGATGACATAAACAGATAAATTTACATGATATACAACTAGAAACACAACTAGATAAATATAAAAATAAACCACACATAACAGAGTTAAAATCATACAGTAGTATTTAACAGAATCATTTAACAGTACAGGTAAAGTCACACACTTTGGAAGTCACTTATCTGGAAGTGTTACTGATGTAGCTATTTGAATCACATTTTTAAAACAATGTCAATAACAAATTATCAGAAAATGTCCTGTATTCACTGTAAATATTTAGCTCTAAAAGGCCTAAAATGCCAAATCAGTGACACTTTTTTAAACTATTCATGTAAATAAACTATCCAAAAGAACCAGATGTACTAGAATAAATTGGACGTTCCAACATACTGTATGAGAGGGTGAACCATTTAGTACAGTACAACAGTAAAGCTGTGTGCGCAATACAATGTGACATTTAAACAGCAAATTAATGTTTGGTCACGGTACACAGCTACTCATTGGAAAAAGTAGCTTGTTATTGAAAAAGAGTCACTACTAAACTAGTGTCACAACTAAGTAGTTACTCCTCAACACTGAATTAGGACTGTTCTGTATAATTCAGTTTATTCTGCCTGTAGATTATATGCCTTGCTGTCAGCAAATCCAGACGCACACGAACATGTCCGTTTCTGCACAATACCCTAAACATTAGTACTTCACACACGCACACACGTGCATACACACGCGCTCACACACACACACACACACACACAGATTCTTATAACACCCTCTAGAGAGGGACTCCTCTGTTTACTTTAATTTAACTGCATGAGCGGTTTTCACAATTATTGATTTTGATGGTTCCCAATGTGAAAACTTCCTTATTTCCATGCTGCCATTGATTGTGAATGCATTAATGTAATAGCCCAACCGTGACCAGGAAACCTGCAATTAACTGTTAACAGAATCAGCAGTACATTACGGGATATTCACAAGCAGAAAGCCCCGTAGATTTCCATTAATCTTAATGCTCATTATTAACAAAGTTCTACACATACTGTGTCCCTTGGAAGTTCATTTCTTATATATTTTTTGGCTAATTAGATTGTTTTCTGTTACCAGTAAGAAGGTAGTCATTCTGCAGAGTACTGCAGATCTCCCCCCCATATTTGAAAGTGATGTCTGTCCTAGGAAATGTATTATCTTCACCCTTTATTTAAATGTTAATAAAAATTGTTAAAGAATTTGTAATCACGTTATGTAGTTATGCAATTGTTTTATTTGTGATAACGCAATGAAATATGCCAAATTGTGCAGACATATTTTTTGGCCAGGCTATCAGACAAAGAAATTATGAACACAACAGAGAAAAATTAAATATTAATTACTGATTAATTTGTAGTCAATGTATCCTTTTTCCTGCAAGCTTTTTTTCTGCATAGTAAAATAAAACCTGTAGCTGTAGTTTGCCTTTTTTATGCCAAATAATTTTGTCAGATAAATACCTTGACCAAATGTAGTGTTTTGCTTTTCCTTCAGATTTAAAATATTTAAAAAATATATATATAAAATATTTTCCTCATATTTTGATCATTTAATTGAACTTGTACAAATATCCCCTCTGGACATCACTTTTGACCACTACTGTAGATGAGCATAACAAAATAAATGTTCGTAGCAAGCTCTGTTGGTCTTTGCAACTGAACAAACATCCTTTCTGTCCTCTCACCCACAGAGTAAGAACCAGCCTCACAGACGTGGGGAGTATAATGTTTACAGCACGTTTCAGAGTCACGAGCCGGAGTTTGACTACCTGAAGAGTTTAGAGATTGAGGAGAAGATCAATAAGATACGCTGGCTGCCTCAACAGAATGCTGCATACTTCCTGCTCTCCACCAATGGTGAGTGACAGTTGAGATTTCAGTGCAAAAAATAATGCATTGTAAACATTATAATTCACCCAAAAATGAACATTCTGCCATCGTTCACTCATCCTCACATGTTCCAAACATGTATGACTGACATTGTTGTGTGGAATACAAAAGAAGGTACACCAAACAGGTATAACATTATGAGCACTGACAGAAGTGAATAACACTGATTTACTCTTCATCACGGCACCTGTTAGTGGGTGGAATATATTAGGCAGCAATGAACATTTTGTCTTCAGAGCTGATATAATGGAAGTAGGAAAAATGGGCAAGCGTAAGGATTTGAGCGTGTTTGACAAGGGCCAAATTGTACAACTGGGTCAGAGCATCTCCAAAACTGCAGCTCTTGTGGGGTGTTCCCGGTCTGCAGTGGTCAGTATCTATCAAAAGTGGTCCAAGGAAGGAACAGTGGTGAACCAGCGACAGGGTCATGGGCGGCCAAGGCTCATTGATGCACGCGAAGGCTGTCCCGTGTTGTCCAATCCAAATGACAAACTACTTTAGCTCAAATTGCTGTTCTGATAGAAAGGTGTCAGAATACACAGTGCATCACAGTTTGTTGCATATAGGGCTGCATAGCTATAGACCAGTCAGGGTTCCCATGCTGACCCCTGTCCACTGCCGAAAGCGCAAACAGTGGGCACGTGAGCATCAGAACTGGAACACGGAGCAATGGAGGAAGGTGGCCTGGTCTGATGAATCACATTTTCTTTTGCATCACGTGGATGGCCGGGTGCGTGTGCGTCGCTTACCTGGGGAACACATGGCACCAGGATGCATTATGGGAAGAAGGCAAGCCGGCGGAGGCATTGTGATGCTTTGGTCAATGTTCTGCTGGGAAACCTTGGGTCCTGCCATCCATGTGGATGTTACTTTAACACATACCACCTACCTAATCATTGTTGCAGACAATGTACACTCTTTCATGGAAACGGTATTCCCTGGTGGCTGTGGCCTCTTTCAGCAGGATAATGCACCCTGCCACAAAGCCAAAAATGGTTCTGGAATGGTTTGGGGAGCACAACAATGAGTTTGAGGTGTTGACTTGGCCTCCAAACTCCCCAGATCTCAATCCAATCGAGCATCTGTGGGATGTGCTGAACAAACAAGTCTGATCCATGGAAGCTCCAGCTCGCAACTTACAAGACTTAAAGGATCTGCTGCGAACATCTTGGTGCCAGATACCACAGCAAACATTCAGGGAGTCCATGCCTCGACGGGTCAAGGCTGTTTTGGCAGCAAAAGGGGGACCAACACAATATTAGGAAGGTGGTCAATGTGATGCCTGATCGGTGTATTTGAAAGTCTTTGAGGTCCAAACAACATCAGACCATTCACATTAGTCTACAAACTATGATCTCAGTATTAATCCAGACTATTATTTATTCATAATAGCTGCTTTTATTTCAACAAAAGATTGTTGCAACATTAAAGTGTTCTAATGACATCATACGTCTCCCCATGTTCAGATGGTATGGCTACGGTTTATATACTCTGTTGGTGCTGGATCTTTTCCAGCCATGTGCCAGATTGTGTCCCACAGACTGCTAAATTTCCCACTGCCCACCTTTTTATTTTCTTCTCTCTTTTAATTTCTTCTCCTTTTATCATGTCTTGTTCCCTACAAATTGTATATTGAAGCTGCTCTGTGTGTAACTGTTTATTTTTAGATAAAACTGTGAAACTGTGGAAGATCAGTGAGAGGGATAAGAGACCGGAGGGATACAACCTGAAGGATGAAGATGGAAGAATCAGAGATCCAGCCACCATCACCACGTTACGGGTCAGCATGCTTGTATTATCACCACCTGCAAATTGACAATAAAAACAAGCAAAATGTTTAATATGGATACACAAATTGTATTATATTTGTTCATTAGATATGTCAGAACATCTAAGGATGATTTTTAGGATGAGAAAATAAAGAAATATATTTTACATAAAGAACATGAAGCCTACTTCTAAGAGCATTAATACATTTTCATTGTGACATATTTTACATATAATTCATAATTTAATTTTCATTACCATAATTCTCATTATCATTAAGTTTCCATTAGTGTAGTAGTAGTATAGTTTTTTTTTTTATTATTTAAATCAGCATAAATTAAGGTTTGTACAACAAATTATGAATACTTCACCATTGAACTAATGTTTTATTTATTAATTTTACATTACAGTAATAATGAGATTTCATCCATTACAGTAATGAGAAGAAATCAAAATGAGGATGTCCTAATTGTCATGAAGATGATGTCACAATGTAACGTTTCATTTTCTTTAAGCATAATCTTATTTCTTTTGATTTTAGAATTTAACACAAATCAGACATGTTCTTCAAAGGTTTCTTAAGATGTACTCCTAGAGTCTGAACAGTATTTCAGTAGTTCAGCTGATAGTTAGCTTTTATAGAATCTTGTTTTTAAGCTGGAATGGCACATAGTTGAGCAGTGATCCACTGAATCGCGTACCAAGAAGTCAGAGATTTATTATAAAACTGCCGGTGCGTGTTCTCATTAATGCTTTGAGAAGTTGCTGCTGTTCGCTCAAATTCTCACATGAAAATCTCATTCTCTGTGTTCAGCACTGATGCTGACAAATGATGAGCTGTCAGCGACCAAAAGGCATTCATTCATAATCAAGCAGCAAGGACAAAGAGAGATGATAATGTGCAGTGAAGGGGCTCACAATCATTCCTCCCTCTGCTCTCCTTCTCACTCGTTCTCCACTCATCCCTCCAAATTGAATACAGATACAAAGAGGGCGCGACTCCGAGTGCCCATTAATGCTTGGTGCGGTGTCTGTTTTCTGCTCCATGGCCTAATGGATTAAAGCACTCCACTACTCCACCATTGTCTGTCCGGGCAGAAGATTAGCCTGACACAGAGGTGATGGCATGGAGCGGGCGGCAATCCCATTTGGACCGTGAAATGTATGTGTGGTAGAGATGCAGAGACGGATTTATCGTGGAGCTCCGGTAGTGAGGGAGGAGGGGAAGGATGAGATACACATGTCATGTGTTCTGGCAGTCTCCATTGCCAACGCTGTGATCTTACTCTTGTCTCAGTATGCAATTTTTACCCCTAAGGTTTGCAGTGGACTGGTTTCTAAAATCTGTGAGATGACGTGATACAAGGTGTGACCGCCGTGGCATTTAAAGCCAGCGGTTACCTGACCTTTTATAACAATAGAGCAAATCAAAATGGATTCTTGTGCTGTTTGACCTACTAATGCTGTCTGTGCCATAAAAACAGAAAGCTAGGTGTTGGCCAATCCCCCATCCCCCTGCCTGTCTTAGCAGTAGATAATGAGCATGTTTTCTTATCTTTTCCATGGTCTTTCACTCTCTCCTTTCCTCCTGCGTGATCCGTTTGCTCTTTGAACTTCTATGCGATTGCTAAGTTTGACACAGGAAGATATTTTCCCTCAAGATTAGAAACAGGGATCTCCTTAGATTCTTTTATACATAAAGAAAAGGACAAATTCCTTTAGCAAGACTTATGACTAATGGCATGTTTACAGCTAATTCTGGCTAAAAAAAAAAAAAATCACCCACTATCATGAAACTGACAGTTAATGTAGTTTTAAAGCAGTGGTTCTTTGCTGTTAGAGCATAAACAACATCTGCAAAGTTACGACTGAAGAATTCACTGTTTAAGGACTACAATAAATGGCTGGTAGGGGCTACAACAAAGGTTAGTGACATCACTAACCCTAAATATTACATAAGCCCTGCCCCCGAGAGCACACAACAAAGGGGATGAGCTCATGTTGGGCTGCTTTAGAGAAGAGGAAGAGTTGTAGTAGAGTGTTGTTGCCATGCCGTCATTTAACGCTGGACTGCTTCACACATGAGGGTCAATTCAATGCTGGATTTGCACAAAAGATTAACATGATGGCACGTGCTAGTCGATGAGTCGAATCAACTCCACAGCAACTACGTAAATGTATCCACTAATCATTCATTAACGTACAGATGCATTCTAAAAGTTGTGACCTCTTCCTGAGTCTCTTCATCAGTGTCCGACTCCGGTTTGAATAATGTAAGGCTGAACACCGTTACTGACAATCGTCATTTTGGCTGCGTGAGATTCTCCAGCTTTGTTGTTGTTAAGCAACCGAAGCACGAGCTGTATCAGGAGTATCAGCTCATTTGCATTTAAAGGGACACAAAAATGGCATGTTTTTACTCACACCCAAATAGGGGCAAATTTGACAAGCTATAATGATCTGTGGGGTATTTTGAGCTGAAACTTCACAGACACATTCTGGGGACACCAGGGACTTGCAGTATATTATATCTTATAAAAGGGGCATTATAGGTCCCCTTTAAAATAATCTAATCTAATCTAATTAATTTTCTAAAAATAAAATAAAATAAATACATAAGATATAGGCCTAAATTAATTCATTTTTTGCCCCTCAATAACTACTGAAGAACACACAGTTCTTGAAACTTCTAGAATCACAAAATGGATCATGGATATCTGATTTAAGTGCCTCCTCTTTCAAAGAGTTGATGATACCCTGGTAAATCCATTGACTAGTTCTTCCTAAAAGACAGATGTATTGTACCTTTACTCATGAAAATATGCATCAGATGGTCAGTGAATGAACTGTGGGTGGTCCATAGATGTGCCATCTTATGCTAAAAACTAATAAAAGGATGACATATAAATCTGTCAGCATGATAAAAAAAAAAGCACATGAAATGCTAATTTGTGCATATCATTTTAGCTCAACATTACAAAAGTGATTTAAATGCCTCTCACACAAGCCAGAGGTGCTTCTCAGAGGTTATGTGGTAATGAGTGACACTCTTTTGGAACGGTACACACTGCCTCTATACATCAGTATCAGTTAAACAGCCCGCATCTGCATACTGCAATTAGGACCTGTGGGTGGGGCGCTGGTGCTGTTCTGGGCACCAGCTAACAGCAGGAAGTGCAGTACAGTGGACTCTTAGAAATGTGTCCCGCTGGATGGTCCCAGCTCACAAAATGCCAAACGCACATTGAGCATCATCATAATGGTCATTAGCCCCAATTAGATGCAAGTCGGCGCCAAATATAGAACTCTAAAAAAGGTTAATCATGCATTTTTAATTAGTTATACCAATTATTAAAACCCCCACGAAATTGTTTGAGAAGCTATGTTTTCATTCCTCTGTTAATGTATGTAGTCAATAGCCTTTTGTTTGCATTTCAGACCGGAATATCACACTTAATGGCTTGTACTATGGATGAAAGCAATGACAGAGAACAAATATATAGTGCAATATGTTTTTGGTGCATATAAAGTTAATTTTGTTAACTTTTTGGAGCGCACTAGCATATGAATGTTGTTAAAGCTAATAGAAATATGCATACGTCCACAAAACTTGGGTTCATGGGGTCTTTTAAAATAGAATATAAAAATAAGCAAAACTGTCTCCCTGTTCTGACCTGCTGTTCAATTCAGCATTCTTTAAATAGAGTTGTGGATTATTATGTATGTCCTAGTTCTTGCTGATGAACGACAAGAAGGTCCCTAGTGGTCATATCACCAACAATCTTTAAAAAAAGGATGACTTTGTTGTTGCTGTTATAATTGTGACAGCAGATTTTGACCTTTTTTTCTGTCTTTTCATTTCTTTAGGTGCCAGTACTGCGGCCCATGGACCTCATGGTTGAGGCCGCACCTCGGAGAGTGTTTTCCAATGCGCACACGTACCACATCAACTCCATATCTGTCAACAGTGACTACGAGACCTTCATGTCCACCGATGACTTAAGGATCAACCTGTGGAACCTGGAGATCACAAACAGAAGCTTCAGTATCCTTTGTAACGTCCTTGAAGTTGACAGAAATATGTTTTTGAAAAAGAAAGTTCACCTTCAGTACTAGGCCCAACACATTTGTAACCACTGTTTCCCCCATTTGCCGATTCCTCATTATGATTATTATTTATGATCAGTGTTGGGGAAAGTTTCTTGTAATGCATTACAATATTGCGTTACTCCCTAAAAAAGTAACTATTTGTGTTAGTTACTTTTTATGAAAAGTAATGTGTTACAACAACAAAAACTAAAAACAAGTTCTATTTTTGGCAAATGTTAAGGCCCTTTCACACCAAAAGTGAAATCAATAAGCCTCAGGCTGAAGGAAATGCATATTTATGCCTGTACAGTAGAGGGCGCAGCTCAAACAAACCTTTCAGCTGTGCTGCCATTCTGGATTAAAAAAGAATAGGATACAGAAGAAGGAAGTTCAACACCCTTATTAATAAATCTAATCTAAAGTAATTTTTTGCTATTAGTATGGTTGAATTAGATAATTGAAGGTCAGCAGCAAAGACACTGGTTAATAAAGTGAGATTAAATAAAGTATATTTGTGTAATTTTATATAGTTAATTATTACAGGTTTGCATAAAATTCTGAGATTGCACTTCACTGTCTTTATTCATTTTGAGGAAAACTGAATGTTTTTGTGCAAGTGAGATGAGTAAATGTTCATATTTAGTCTAGAACTACAATAACCATCATGTTTACACACAACGCACACAACACCTCTGCCCTTTATTTCTCTCAACATGGGGGCAGGAGAGCTGTCAATAAATGTGAAGAAGTAACTTGCGTTACTTATTTGAAAAACTTTTTTGTTGTAAATTGAAAAAGTAATGCATTACTTTACTAGTTACTTGAAAAAGTAATCTGATTACATAACTCAGTTAAGTTACTTGTAATGAGTTACCCCAACACTGTTTCTGATTCATTGTGCTACTACTAGACCTACAAGTTGAGAAGTTTTTCTGAGCTGCTTTTTCAGACATTGTAGACATTAAGCCAACAAACATGGAGGAGTTGACGGAGGTGATAACGGCAGCAGAGTTTCACCCTCACCACTGCAACACTTTCGTCTACAGTAGCAGTAAAGGCTCCATACGTCTGTGTGACATGAGGGCAGCAGCGCTCTGTGACAACCACTCGAAATGTGAGTCAGTGCAACCCTAGAAGAAAAACATTAATGAGACAATAGTTGACATACACTATCGTTCAAAAGTTTGGGGTCAATAAGATCAATTAGATTGGGTCAATAAAGAAGTTAATAATTTTATTCAGCCAGGATGCATTAAATTGACGGCAAAGACATTTACAGTGTTACAAAAGATTTTTATTTTGAATAAATGCTGTTCTTTGGGGTAAAAAAATGTAAGCGGCACAACTGTTCCCAACATTGATAAGAAATGTTTACTGAGCACCAATCAGCATATTTGTAATGATTTCTGAAGGATCATGTGACACCACCTATGTTTCCATCCAAAGTTGCTAATTTAACTTGCGTGCAAAATTGGAATATTGCATAAAACATTTGTGAATAAATCAGCATTTCCATTACATGTGTTCAAGAGAACAAAATTGTCACTTCCTGGGAAATTGGCACAAATTATCTGTAATAAAAATTACTGTTTTACTGTATTAATGATCAAAAACATGCAGCCTTGGTGAGCAGAAGGGACTTCCTTCAAAAACATTTTAAAAAAAAATCTTACCAACCCCAAACATTTGAACGGTAGTGTACACTTATAAAATGAATGTGCATAGCTTAGTTTAGATACCTTGGATTATAGAATAATTTGATGAGAAATGTTTGAGTTCATATTGAAATCTCAGACTTTGTAGACAATTGAGATTAAAAATAAATGCAGCTAAAGGAAACAAAGGCTGATTGCTTAGAAAAGCAATAGCACACATCTCATCACCATACTGTAGGATTTGAAGTACCATTCAGGCCTCTAGCACTAATGGTGTGGAATGAGTTATGCACCGACATTTAATACTTAGGATTAGGGATTTGAACAAGCCCCCAATAGGTAGGTAATAGAAAGCACCACTAATAAAGCTTCTTTGAGGTCCTTAATATACTTCAGACTTTTTTGTCCCAGTTTAAATGAGTGCTTACTTCATTCTACCAACCTTTATTGTAAACATTACAAATTCAAAATTCAAAGGGGCAGTACAGCTCAAGAAACACTGTTGTCTCTAGAGAGCACAGCCAGTACATACGCCACGACAGGGATTAGCTACACTTCCACCTAGGGCGAGGGCGTTGGAGGTGAGGATTATGCTAATATTTAATATGATTGCGTCTCCTTGAGCTTAACTGGCTAATTTCATTTGGGGATTGGACACAGTGCAGACTGATGAACCTGTACTGGTGGAATACAGTGGCATCCCCTTTGGCTGCACATGGCTGAATTGATAACCACAAATTGACACATTTCCATTTCTTAAGTCATAGATGCTCAGGTCTCCAGTTTAAGATGGGAAATATCCATATGCATTTGATGATCAGATTGAATGCATTGACATTTAAGCTTGGCATAAAAATCAATGCTCAAGGGCAGATAGCCATGCCTATAGTTTTCTCACCGCTCAAAGAATTTGGTCATTTCCTTAGTTTTATCGACATGCTTACTGGTCCATGTTTTTGCATCCTGTTGAATAGACATTTACATACTGATGCTGAATTTTAAAAGGCTAGATTAGCTGGAGGGGGGAACAGCTGTGAGGGCTTCAGCTTTAGCTAACTTGGTTTGTATCTCCAGAACCACATTGACCTAAATTATACACACATCTGTCAATTTTTTCCCTGGTACATGATCTCACAGCAGGCAGATCTGCCAGTTTGCCTCAGGAAAGACCTCCTCAATGTCTTCTCTATCGCATAGTGTGTGCTGCTCCTTCCATCCGCACTAATAAATCTACCAGACATCCCAGAGAATATTCTTAAAAATCAATCTGCTGTGGCAGGCGGGGGAGGCTAACCAAGCCCAGCAGGGCTCCGAGCAGCAGCAGAGTCTGGGCGGAGGGTCCGTATCCCCTCATATCACTCCCCAGAGGACTCATTAGCCCCCTCTGAATGACACCCAGCAAGACTGCAGGTGGACAGGCTCACAATGTGACAAGACACACTCATGACAAACACCTGCAGTCCACCAGTGCCCAAATATCACCGCAAGCATTGATCTGTTTCCTCTCCCTCTGCCCGTGTTTTTCATCCGCTGTGTAGACGCCTGCCGACACATCACAGGATAATCCGCAACTAAGTCAACAAAACAGTGAGGGGATAATCAATAGTAGATGATAAATAGCTGTTTCTCTGCTCTGACAGGTGTATTATTTCCCTGGCGAGCCAGACAGATTTATGATGTTTTGTGCAGCAAATGGTGAAACTGATTCAGAAAAACTTTCTTTGGAAGTTTCTGCCAGGCTCTTGTTATTAAAACCAACATGAAACAGCACTCGCAATCTATTTTACTTCTGTAATGTGACATATTTCTGAGCAAGATGGGATATTCAGTGTGGACTGGACATCTTCTTATCCTCATATTAAAGTGTTTCTTTATTTGATTTCTCAATTATTCTCATTTAGTTTTCGAGGAGCCAGAAGACCCAAGCAATCGTTCCTTTTTCTCTGAAATCATCTCCTCCATCTCTGACGTAAAATTTAGCCACAGTGGGCGGTACCTGATGACACGTGACTACCTGACTGTAAAGGTCTGGGATCTGAACATGGAGAGCAAACCACTGGAAACCTATCAGGTAAGGCAGTTAGTCATGTCATTGCATTTAACAATATATTGACTAATGCCCAATTTTAAAGGCCTTGTGAAGTCAGATTTGGCTTTTGTGGCTTTTAGTCCATGTCTGTTAGCATTCAGGTCATCTATATGCTTGTGTACACCTAAAAGAAGACAAATAAATCTTTTTGCCATTCAAAAGTTTGGGATAAGTAAAAGTGTTTAATGTTTTTTTTAAATAAGTCTCTTCTGCTCTCCAAGGTTCCATTTATTTGATCAAAAATACAGTAAAAACTGTAATATTGTGAAATATTATTACCATTTACAATTAAAATTTTTCCTATTTGAATATATATTAAAATGTAATTTATTCCTGTGATCATTACGCCAGGCCTTCAGTGTCACATGATCCTTCAGAAATCATCTGATTTGCTGCTCAAGAAATTAATAAATTAATAAAGAAGTATTAATTTCTTTTAAAGACTTTGACTTTCTTAATATAAGACTTTCTCATCTTGAACTACACAGATGTTGCCCAATAAAATGCCCTCTGAGAAGGTCATCTCCCCAAATGATAAATTCCACCTACCTCCATTCAGCAGTAGCAAGTAGCAAAATCACGCTTCACTGGTATCTTTGGTTTCTCAAAGTCTTAATTTACTTCAGCCTGTTAGACACAAAACGGGACATCTTCCACCAATGAGCTGGAAAAAACGAAATCAAAAGATTCTCATCAAACAATATATCATGGGGTCTTTAAAAATCTCACACTGTCTAAAAACAGAGGAATTTGTCATAACCTGTGTTTACTAAATTAACAGTCAGACTTGCACAAAAACTGTCACCGTTTCCTCCATCCAGGTACATGATTACCTAAGAAGTAAGCTCTGCTCGCTGTATGAGAATGACTGCATCTTCGATAAATTTGAATGTGTTTGGAATGGATCAGACAGGTCAGTGTTTATTTTGATACACATACTTGTCTTATTGTGAATGGTAATTCGGTGCACAGTTATAATGATCTAATTATAATAAAGATAAAAAAGGATCTTAATGCATATTGTTGATTTTTCATTTTGTTCTATTTCCAGCGTGATCATGACTGGTTCCTACAACAACTTCTTCCGAATGTTCGACCGTAATACGAAGCGTGATGTGACACTGGAGGCGTCCCGGGAGAACAGCAAGCCTCGGGCAATTCTGAAACCTCGTAAGGTGTGTGTGGGCGGAAAGCGCCGCAAAGACGAAATCAGTGTGGACAGCCTGGACTTCAGCAAGAAAATTCTCCACACCGCCTGGCATCCTTCCGAGAACATCATCGCTGTGGCAGCCACCAATAACCTTTACATATTCCAGGATAAGGTCAACTAGCACAACTGTACCACCTCCACATGTTCCAGAGAAGAGAGAGAAAGAGGAAAAAAAACGCTGTAGCCCAGCAGGATATTCCAGGGTGTGTTTTGTGATGAGAAACATGAAGTTACCTATGATGTGGGCAGAAGTATGAACAGATTGTGCTGGGCAAGAAGGCCAAGTTGTGCAAGGATGCTGCCAGACTTTCACAAACAAGAAGCATCCTGCCCTGCACAATCATTCTTCCTCTATTAAGTACCTGCATTTCCTCTTCCATAAACTCTTGTTTATTTATCGTATTTATTCATTTCTCTGCTGGGAGGAAATGCCTGACTCTTTAAATCTGGATAAATGTGCATTTTCATTGCAATGAAAAAGAATAAAGAATCTTTAATAAGGCAAAAACAAACCGTGAATAAGACGGGCCTCCGCTGACATCAGAAACAAAGGGGTGCCTTTACAAAAAAACAATGGATTTTCATTCCCTTTGAAACACAGTGCTCTCCAACTTCCTCAGAAGTGTCTGACTGATCCGTAACAGACTAAGAATGTGACACTGCGATGATTGTAGTGTTGAGACAAACAATCTGTGGATGGAATCACAGTATTTAGTGTCCTGATTGGTCCTCTTGAAAGGAGCTCTTAAGTAAAAGTCAATCCCATTGGTCATTTTTTGTCAGTCCATGTTGTCCTCTTATTTTGATGTAAGTAACCATTAACAAGCTGTGGTGCCTTCTTTTCGTATGTGGGTACTTGGGCGGCAGACGGGGTGGTGGGTGGGCGGATTTTCGGAAGGGTGGTAATTGGGTTGTGAAGTGTGAATGTTTTTACAAGAAATGTGAAGAATAGCTTTGTGTAAGAAAGGAAAAGAATTGCAGCGACATGATTTTACAGTACACAGAATTGAAGTACTTGAATTCTGCATTATAGTCTTCATTTTATCTCAGTATTCTCATAACTTTACAGTATACCCTGTTTTTTTTTTTGTTTTTTTTATTCTTCAGTGCCGTGCTGGGTGAAAAGTATTATTGCATGCAACAGGTCATCTATAATGAGCCACTGAAGAAAATACACTGCCCGGCCAAAAAAAGAAAAGAAAAGAAAAAGAAAAGTTTAATTCTAAAGAGTCTATGATTAGATCATTATTGGTGTGTTTATTATGTTTCTAGCATGTTATATGTTTGGCAAGAGTTCTTCTAACCCTAATTGAACCTATTCTAACCCTAAGTGTATCTATTCATTTCTTGACCATGACCATATTCCAGGATGACAATGTCAAGATCAATCAGGCTCAAATTGTGAAAGAATGGTTGGGAGGGTGCATGACAAATTATTTTCACTAATGAATGAGTCTGAAAAATTGATGCACCTCTTGATGGAAATAAATGTTGTGATGTTAAGAGGTGCATCAATTTTTGGTCAAGATCTTGTATTGACAATGCAAGAGGTGAGCACTCTGTAAAGTCTACTTCAGCACATCCCAAACACTTACAATGAATTTAAGGTCTGGACTCAGAGGTGCCTATTCATGTGTGAAAATGATTCTTCATGCTCCATCCCAAACATTCTTTAACAGTTTGAGCCTGATGAATCTTGACTTTGTCATTCTGGAATATGACCATGATGTGTCTTCCTATATGGTTGTTTAAGAAATAAAAAGCTAGACACTGCAAGAATTAGGGTTAGAAGAACTGTTGCCAAACATATAACATGCTAGAAACATAATAATCAATGCAATTTAATTATCCAATCACTGACTTTTCCTATTTAAATACAAACAGCGACTTTTGGGGCCGGGCAGTGTACATGTTCCACACCATCAAATGAACCTGTAACAATCAGATGTCATATTTTTACATGGTTTCCGCTGCATCTGTCTGAGACTGTTAAAACGTCATCATTCAGTTACGTCACTTTGGCCTGAGGATGACAGGAATGCCGGTATCATAATGTAGCCTATACATGACGTGAAGGTTAAATGATATCAGGGAATTTTATTATGTACAAATAAACCTGTAATGTTCTCTTCTGAAGGGATAAAAACTTCAGTTGTAAACTTCTTAATGAAACAAAGTTTTATAGCTCAGAATGTATCTACGTCCAATTATTTGCCATGCAGTCTTTATGCTTAATGGAATTCGTTGAAATAAAAAGAAACGAAAAGGAAGTTGAAATAAAGTTGATTTTGTTTTTTGGGCTCCCTTTCACCACACGTGAATTAAACAATGGCGCCCCCATGTGACAGTTTAAGAGACACACATGTACTCTATCAAACACACTCAAAGAATTCATTATGCCACATAACTCTGCAAAGCACAAAAGAATATATTTGGCAGAGTATTAGGGACTGACAACTTCAATCCTCATATACTACACTACAAATTTAAGACCCAAAAAAGATTTAATAGCAGAGGAAAATCCCACATTAATTTATGATTTTACAGTTGCAACAGTAATTGATGTAAATATATTTGGTTTTGGTATGTAAGGTATTGTTGGATTCATAATACTTTATAATAACTTTAATAGTAACATTAACAAATATTAATTATTATATCATTCTTAATAAAGTGTTAGTTATGCATACAAATAATTAAAAATGTAATATAACTGCTATAAGGGAGTAAGGGAGGCTACAGCTAATCACACAAGTCTCTGTATGATTTTAAAGTTTTGGGTCAAAAGTCAAATGCTGGTCAAAAATTATAATTCTCTGAATTCTATCCTCCACCTTAAAATGTCAGTATCATATTTTTTCATATAGCTGCTGGATAAAAAGTGAACTCAATAATACCACATACATTCACACATGAGCTTAAACATACGCTCATAGACAACATACAATAAATCCTATGGTTTTCTATGTTCAATAATTTAAATGCAGACCTATGCATTTATATCGTATTCCATACAATCAAACCTAAAGGCTGCCCATAGTGGAAAAAAATGAAAAAAAAAAAAAACTCACTTAAGTAAAACCAGCGAAAACGATCCCCGTCCACCTAATTGGATGAAAGATAAATAACGTTAAGGCAAACATTATAAAATGTGTTAATAATAACGTAATATAAAGTATTAACAGTAAACATGTCATAAAGTAGACTAACATAGGCTACATTATATTAGTTCGAGGAAAGAAGTCTTCGTTACTGAGGTAAAATCTCTCCTCAAAACTCATTCATATTCCTACTCCATATTTCCATTTGCAATCGTCAAGCCTTTGTCTCCGACAGGAAATAAAAAAATCCATAATTTCCAGTGACAATAGAAGCAATAAGTTTAACTGTGTGTGTAGTCGTCAGTGCTTATTACCCGAAATCATTTTAATTGTCCTCGGGATGATCGCGACGGGCGAAATTAAACGCTGTCAGTCAGCTGGGGACGGCACCTGTCAATCAAAAGCGTCCGTTATAAAGTCGCTCCGCTTTCGCGCTGCCTAGTCAAAGGCGGGAAAAGAACGCAGGGACCGATTCATTCCATAAGCACGCGGAGTTTATTCGCGTATAGACGCAGTTTTGAGAGAGTATATATCTTTTCCTCTGCACATAGGCTACTGCCAACTCTGTCTTCATTTACCAATCTATCACAGTGGAAATGGATAAATTACCTGCTATGAATATCAGCGCTGGCAACAGTTCCGTGGATAGACGCTCATTTCTGGAGAGAAGTGGCTATCAGCACCTGGATCACGGAGATCTGAAGGTTTTGATTCCAGTGGTGCTAGGAATCATCTGCGTCCTGGGTTTCACCGGGAATGTAACTGCTATGGGAGTCCTGATTTCCAACGCCCGTAAAGGTAAGCTGTCCTTGATCAACGCGCTCATCCTCAACCTCATGCTGGCTGATGGTCTGGTCTTGGCATTTGCTGTTCCCTTCAAAGCCACTGCTTATTCCCGTGCAAGCTGGACCCTGGGATTGTTTGTCTGTAAGACCTGTGACTGGTTCTTGCACTCCTGCATGGCTGCAAAGAGCTTCACTGTGGCCATCATGGCCAAAGCTTGCTACAGGTACGTCAGTAACCCCACCAAGCAGGTGACCATCCGTTTGAAGACTATCCTGATAGTCCTCTTCTTCACTTGGCTCTTGGCGTGCGTGGTCCCAATTCCCCAGTGGCTTTTTTCCACCCTGCAAAAAGAAGGAAACAGAATGATTTGTGTTCAAGCAGTGCCTGTTGATGCCCATGATTTTATGTCCGTGTACGCCAAGGTGTATCCTCTTCTGGCCTACTGCACACCTTTGAGTTTTGCTCTGCTTTATTTCTGGAAGGCGTATGGACGATGTCAGCGCAGGTCCAGCAAAACCCAGAACCTGCGGACACAGATCCGATCCCGCAAAATCACCCTGATGCTCTTCAGCCTGACAGTGGCCATGGCCACCATGTGGCTCCCGCAATGGGTTGCCTGGGTTTGGATGCGGCACGCGCTGGAGACTGAAGGTGCTTTCCCTCCGGTCCTCTTCACTCTCTCCGCCCAGCTCCTCATGTTCTCCATTTCTCTAGTCAACCCTCTCATCGTTCTCGCCCTCTCAGAGGAATTCAGAGAGGGCTACATTGGCTTGTGGCGTAGGCTCACCCTCCGCAAGCAGCCTCCAAAACAGAAGCCAGGACCACACACCCCGACCGCCCCGAAGTCGCCAACCCCAAGACCGGAGACATCAGCCCACCTCCCTCCACACCAGCCAGGGCGAATAGAGGAGAAGCCTGAGAAGCAACCGGACCAGTGTGAAGGACAGCAGGAGAGCCCGACCAACAAGGATGGAATTGTACTGCAAGATGTAGAGCAGTTTTGGCAAGAGAGGGAAACTGGCTCCCAGTCACAGGAAAATGATCCTATACCCTGGGAGCACCAAAATCCCAAGGAAGGAAAATAGTAAGACAGCATGAATCTACCCTCCACTTCTTTTTCATTTTATCAACATAAAAGAAAAAAACAAAAACAAACATACAACAGATCAGACCTCACCTGAACTCATAATGAATTTGTGTGTATGTGTTTAACTCTTATTAAAAAGAGAGGGGGGAAAAAAGACAAAACTGGTTTGGTATAATTCATTAGAAGTATATGGAAATGACAATGTATTAATTGTATTGTATTATGTTGTTAAAAATTATGTATTATATAATAAAATAGGTAGAGATAACACTAAAATCAGTGTTGTGACATTGATGAAAAGCTGTGCATAGCTCCCTCCTGCCTAATAAAAAATTGATGTTGAAATCTTACTTTTATTGCTACCTGAATCATTCACAAAAAAGATGGCAATAAAATGTCTACTGAATGAATATGTTATAAAAGAAAATATTTAGGGCATGCATGTGTGTAAAATAAACTGTAATATATGACCTACTAAGGTGTTCTTTTTGTGGTCTGCTATGTGCTGTTCTACACATTTGTGCAAACACACCCACAAAATGTAAAATCCAGTCACAGAAGTTAAAAAAATGGGTTGCTTTTATTCAACTTCAGCTGTACATAAAGCAAGTCCGAAAAACAATATCTTTTTATGAAACATCTGAACAATTAAATTAAACCGTAAGACCAGTTGACATGGCCAACTGCCAGTGCTCATACGGTCAGTCATAACACATTGTAAACGAACTAATACATATTATTCATACATATTCATCATCTAGAAACATCTTACATGTTAACCCAACAGTCAGTTAAAATGACAAATACACAGAGAGGCTTTCATAATTCTTGAATATCCCTGTGGGTGACTAACGTCACCAAAAAATGTTCACAAAACTGGGAGGAACTCCCAATTTCAACAAATCACAGTTTCTAAACAGTTTGGAGCAAAAGGTTTGACACGTGAAACTAAATTGATGTTCGTGATTTGAGACCGCAGAAGGTGGATGGAAGAGAAAAAAAAAGGGTCGACAGGCACCAGGTGGCGATTACCTCCAGCAGACGTTCAGGACGGTTACCCAAACACAAGATAGATTCTCTACAATCACCATTTAGCATCTAACGTGGATTTAACCCTTTGGACGGACAAAGTGTTTGTGTAACACAGGATAAGGACATAAAAACACTGACTCGTTATGGAGATGACCTGGAAATGCATCAAAAAAAACAAACGAAAAAAAAAAACGTCCAGTTGGTCCAAATACTTATTCCGTGTCTTATACTCGGCTGATTTGATTGGTCGTCAACCCATGATGTTTATGGCATGAGCTAGGGGCAAGTGGGTCTGTACCATTCACTTTTAAAGGTTTGACAAGTAGAACCTTTGGACTGGAGTGATTTATCTTTATGTTTCTGAGAGTCTATGATGTAAGCGTTAGTAGTGTAGCCCCAAGGTGTGTGAAAATTATCTGGGAGGTGTGTATGGTATCATTTAGTGGAGCGTCGAGCAGGTTCAAAGGCAGTGGGAGGAGGAGGTGGTCCCCTGCGATCCAGTTCCTCCACATATCCCATGAGGAGTTTGTGCCTCTCTTCTGACATACAGTCCAGAACCAGGTACCTTTTATCCTTTTGCAAGATCTTCTCAATGTCCGACAAGTGCTGCTCTGACTCCTGCATCAACTTACGTGACCTGAAGACACAAAATTAAAATTACATTTCAAGACTTAACTGAAATCATTCAACTTGTTGAGGAGATTGTGCCATTACTTTTGTAACCAGACTTTAGACTTACAGTTTTACCTGATGGGTGGTAAAACTGGTGGGGAAAAAAATCCGATAGACGCATATCATAGATTTGCAGGTGGGCTCTATTGGCCTACGCTAATAAATAAACACCAAGAAGCCACTCATAAAACCCTAGCAACTGCATATCTCCCTGCTAAAATACTTCCACAACACCTTAACAGTAAGTGGCATGCCTTTGGGCAGGCAACTTCTTTTAATTTTGACCTACACTTTCTTCTGAAAATAAAAAAATTTAATTCTATTTATTAAATTACAATAGTATTGGCATTATTGTAAGATGGAATACTATGAACATTAACTGTTTTCTATAAAATATAATAAAAATCATTGGATTTATATAGGATAGAATTATATGATTCCTAAAAGTGACCCATAATTTCATAATCATATACAGTATTTGAAGCTTCTTACTTGTAGGTGATGAACTTGGTCTCTTTCAGAAGAGTTCTGAAGTCTGCTTTGGCTGCGATGTACTTGTCTTTGATGTAATCACCAAACTCCCTCTGTCTTTTCTATGGTGAAAAGGTGAGCAGCAGGTACAGAGACTTACTATATAGACTTGCTATGTAGACTTACTATAAAGACATAACTATATACACTCACCATAAAGACTTTTTGACAAAAGGAGTACAACAATTTCAAATAGTTCAAGAGGCAAAGACAGGCCTTACTCTATCACTGCTTGAAAACTTGATGCATCTCGGATCTTCTTTAATGAGCTTCTTCACTTCCTTCCATGAAGTCATCAAAGTGATCTGATGTAGATGAAGAAATGAGTCAGTTGAGTAGGCTGAATACAATAGATCAACTGAGAACAAACTGAGTTAGACATGGTGTCAGGGCACAGGTGTACCGAGGTTGTCTCATCCAGAAGTTGGCGAAATTGCTCCTTTTTCTTCTTTGCAAGGGCCTCGATGTGTTCGTTGAAGAGCCTCTCTTTCTCATCCCTCTCCAACAATGAGGATGACTCCCAGCGGTGATCCTTCCTTAGGGTACGACGCGTCTCTGACCAAGTAGCATCAGGTGTCTTTACCTGTCACATGAAGCATACAATTTTCAGTGACAATTTTATGATATTAGATTTAAGATTAAGGTTTTTCTATATATATATATTTGTAAGTAATATGATAGAGTGGTTAAAACATCACCGTTATATATATAAAACGGTATTTTTTATATATATATATATATATATATATATATATATATATATATATATATATATATATATATATATATATATAATATATATATAATATATATATAGATCGCGATATAATACCGTTTTATATATAAAACGGTGATGTTTTAACCACTCTATCATATTACTTACAAATACAGTGGCTTGCAAAAGTATTCAAACCAAACCAACCTTAATTTTTTCAAACACTAAATTTTATGTTGCTTCCTTGTTAAACTACTTTAAATAACTTTTTTCACATTAATATACATTATAATGACAAAGAAAAAACAGATGTGCGATACTGTAAATTTATTAAAAATAAAAAACTGAAATAATTACATTGCTTAAGTATTCATACCCTTTTCTGGCACTTGAAAATTAGCTCAGGAGCATTCCAATTTTGCTTGTAGTTGATAGTACACTTCGAGAAGAGTTAACCTGTGGCAAATTCAATTGAATGGGTATGATTTGGAATGGCACACACCACTCAATAAAAGGTCTAACAGCTGAAAATGCATCAGAGCAAAAACCAAGCCATGAGGTCAAAGGAACTGCCTGTAGATCTCAGTAGAGCTTGACAATTATGACCTAAAAATCAAAATCTCAATTAATTGAACATTTGACCTCGATTACGATTAATGAATGATTATTTTGTTTTTGTTTTGCCCTCATAGTTCACTGACAATGTTTGTTCTGTAAATATGCTTGACTTTTAAAGGTGGGATATTCTTTTTTCCTAATGAAAGAGTGCTCCAACTTAACAGCTCACTTTCAGCAGTTATTGTGTCTACGGGTCGTAACAGTTCTTACAGATTTCTGCTCATTGTAAATCAAATACAGATAAATTAGCACAGTACCAGTAAATTTATTTTAATGCATTAATGAGAGCGATTGCATGTGTGAATTAGTTATACCTTCTCTCTACTATTTGTGAAGCTGTGGGTTGTAAGTTGTTACTTGAAAAGTAGCAAATATATATGCTATACGCTTTGCATTTCTAAACAACTTTACTGATAAATCGCAGCACAATGTTGACAATGAGTCTCTGCGTGCAATCTTCATGTGATGCGTAGCTGCTGTCTGTATGAGTGTTCGTGTGACAATGTATTAGCGCAGTAGCTCAATATAATAATACACATCAGAGGGTCTAAAATTGCGTGAATGTCCAAACTGGCAAGCCTTAAAACACATACAACTGACAAAGTTTAGTGAAGACTAAAACTGAAGTGATCTCACTGAGGGCTCGCGCTATCTGACTGTTCACTCAGCGCTTCAGAGTCAGTTCGCATCTGTGTTGAGTCACGTGACTACACACACGGTAGTGTTTTTAAGGGGAAAGTATTAACAGAATTAAAAAAAGAAAATGACGTCGGTTATAGGTTCTAAATTTCGGTTTCGATTAATCGTCCAGCCCCAGCTCAGAGACAGAACTGTGTCAAGGCACCGATCTGGGGAAGACTACAAAAAATTCTGCTATATTAAAGCTTCACAGAAGCATGTAACCTCCATAATCCTTAATAAAGTAAGTTTGGAACAACCAGGACTCTTCCCAGAGCTGGCCTCCTGACCAAACTGAGCAATCATTGGAGAAGGCCTTGGTTAGAGTGGTGACAAAGAAACTTATTGTCACTCTGGTTGAGCTCCATCAACATATATGGAGATGGGAGAAATTTAAAGAAGGACAAACATCACTGCAACACTCCACTGATCTGTGCTTTATGGCAGAGTGGCCAGACTCTAGCCTCTTCTCAGTGAAGACACATGAAAACCCACTTGGAATTTGCAAAAAAGCACCTAAAGCACTCCCTCGGACTGTGAGAAACAAGATTCTCTGGTCTTATGAACCTCAATTCCAAGCATCATGTATGGAGGAAACCAGACACTGCTCATAAGCTGCACAATCCCATCCCAACCGTAAACTGTGGTGGTAGCAGCATCATGCTGTGGGGATGTTTTTCAGTGGCAGGGACCGGGGGACCCTTCGGAGTAGAAGGAAAGTTCAATGCAACAAAATATAGAGTTAGCCTTAATTAAAACCTAGTCTGGAGCACTCAGAACCTCAGGATGGGCAGGAGGTTCACCTTCCAACAGGACAATGATCCTAAGCACACAGCTAAGAAAATGCAAGAGTGGCTTATGGACAACTCTGTGAATGTCCTTGAGTGGCCCAGCCAGAGCCCGAACTTGAACCTAATCAAACATCTCTGGAGAAACCTAAAAAAAAAAAAAAAAAAAAAAAAATGTCTATTCATTGACAGTCCCCATCCAACCTGAAAGAGCTTGAGAGGATCTGAGGAGAACAATGGCAGAAAATCGCCAAATGCAGATGTGTCACATACCTAGGGCTGGGTATCGTTCAAAAATTTTCGATACCGAGACGATACCGATACCTTGACTTCGATACCGATACCTAAACGATACCTTTTTCGATACCAATTTTATAAAATCTGTTTAAAAAAGATTACATAACCTCAAAAAAAAAAATATTTGTTTTTATATTTTAATTTTGTTGACTTTTTTTCAGACTCAAAGACTCATCTCCTGAGCCACTGCGGGGAATAAAAAAAGCACAAATTAACTAAATTTACCCAACACAATAAATCAGTGCAAATAGTTTTAATAAAGTTTAGTTTTCAATGCAAAAATTCAGTATGTGAGGCTCTTTTTAAATCACTCTTCTTCAAAAAATTAATTATTAACAAGATCAAAGCGGAAGTAAGAGTGACGCAAGTTCGTTGAAATAAGAGTTCTGTGTCTTTATTAAAATCAAAACATTAATGATTCATCTCTCATCCACCCGCAATTAATTTGAATGTTATTTTTTTTATTACTTGGCCCGACCCGCAGATTATCCGCAGTATCAGGAGGACGCTGATACCCCTTTTTCAGCAGAATTGTTCGCGTTCTGGAGCCAGAGGCAGAGCCAGTGCTCGTGCAGGCGAACGAGCCTGTCACGAACCGGTCGCGTGTTTCCATAGACTTGAGGGACGAACGCTGATGTAAAGCTGCTGTGTGTTGTACCTGTCCATAACTAGTCTAAAAAACATTGCGCGTTCCGCTGTTTCTGCAGGCAGTGCGACACTTTTGTTTTCTGTTAACAGTATCTGCAGTGAACCGGCTGCTCACATAAACATCCGTTTCTCACCCGTCCATTCGGAGATAAACTGAAAACGAAACCGTTGATTCACTCGCCCTCTCGCACATAGGGTCTCTCTCGCGCGTATAGTTTTATATATTTAGATATAAATAATAATGTAGCGCAACGTTACTTGCTCCTCAACGAGACAGCGAAAGCATTTCTCCGCCCCTCTACTCGGCTCCATTCTGAGGTACCGAAATTTGGTACCGAATGACAAGACACTTTTCGATACTCGGTAGTATCGAGGCAGTTCGATCGGTACCTAAAAAGTATCGAGTTCGGTACCCAAAAAGACTTGAGGCTGTAAAGGTGCTAAGTCCTGAGTTAAGGGTTTGAATACTCATGCAATGTACTTGTATATGCAATGTATATAATTAATGTAAATATGTTCACTAAATAATGTTCACTAAATCTAACTTAAATCCAAAAATAAATTAAGTTGCTGATAATGTAATAAATATTTTATATACACCAAATACAGTGTAAATACACCTGATATAACTTTATACAACCACTAGTGAAAATTTTCCAATTTTGAATTTTCTATATTATTGTATGAGATATTCAATCTGGCATCATTACATTAAGCCCTACTCGAACACTTTTATTACCATATCAGACATGAGTGCTTTAAAATGCTGGACAGCCTCCTCCCTCTTGTGTTGCTCTCTCTCACGGTCAATCTCTTTGGTTTGCTCAGAGCGGAATCTCTGCACCATCCGCTCTCTTTCCCTCAGACTGGCCTCTATCCGGGCCTGTTTCTCTAACTCTTTCTCTTTCTCAGAGTTTGGATTCTGGGGGAGAATCAAGATCAATGATCAGAAAAAAAATCCACAACAGAAGAAATTACATTCATCACCAGACATACAGAAAATGCTTATAAATGTTGTGAAGTGGAATGTAGAGTATTGAGTTGTGCGTACATGTTTGTCATTACAAATGTCTTTTATCCATTCTGTAAAAGTACTTATGCTCTAAAGCCCTATGCATCTCTGAATGGTAGTTTTCACTTATTGTCTACAAAATAACAGTGTTGGGCTGGCATCAAACATGGTATAAAGTAAAGCTGCTTCTCTAACCTTGGCAAGACGTTCCACGTAGTTCTTAAAGAGTTCCTCTCGAACTGCAGAGGTTTCCACAGCCTTGTAGCGAGGGTCAGTCTCCATCTTTTCCTTCACTTTGCTCCAGCGCTGCTGACCATCCACATGGTAATCTGACAGGAGCTCAAAAAAGTCTTGCTTGACCTTAAAGAAAACCATAGAAACATGTATAGGGTAAGGGGGCTTAAGGCATAGTTCTTTTTTGTTCTTTGCTTGCTGGTAAAAAGAAGTTTGAAATACCTGAGCAGAGGTATGTTTACCAACATCCCGACGTCGCCCATGCTGCTGTGAGCAGCATTGAGATGAATATGTAAATATGTGCTACGCCAGTGTGTTCTCAAGTGTTCATGTTTTTACTTGCATCTGACCTCAACGGACTGAACAGAAGAAACGAACTGAAGAACATTTCCATGTCAAAGAAGGTGGAGCCCCAGAGCACCAAAATCACATCAATTTATTCTTTGAAAAGTATATCGGGGGTTATAGTTTACTTCAAAATTACTCCAAGCCCAACAAACCCCAACAAAAGTATACTATGGTGGCCTGATTTTGGCCAACTATGATATAGTGGGTCATGGACATGTCCACAATAAGTGTGCAGGCATGAAGGTTTGATTATGGCCTGTGTAGATCTAGCCTGGTAGGCAAAAGGATTGGGGTTTAAATCCCACATGGGATGACAACTTATTATCACCCACCACAATGGAGCCGTTGAGCATAAAAAGTCTGTTAAAGGATTACTTGCATTACTTGTGTAATATTTTGTTGGAGAATGAGACATTTTGAGTACTTCTGAATTATACCTTTACATTAGATCCAAGGCCAGTGATTGATGAGTCACTGCTGCCACCGGCAACTGCAGTAGCCCAAAAATGTGACTAAAATGACATCTGATCGTTAGCCGCGTTTCCACCGCAGGAACTAGGAACTTTGGGGTGGTACTCAATGTGTTTCGACCTCAGGGACCAGGGTCTAAATTAAGTTCCAGGTAAAAATTTTCCCCTAAGAAAGTCCCTGTTCTCGAGGCAGTACTTTTTCAAAGTTCGGGAACTTTCGGGGGTGGAACTTGGCCGCTGAACATGCTGATTGGTGGAGTTCATGCAGAATTTTAATTGGTTGACTCCACGCAGCTTTTATTTCAACCACCATTTTTTAAAAGTCTGTTGCAGTGCATGCAGTAAGAGTAAGACAGATGGACCTACGATGAGGTTCAAGCTTTATTAAGATTACATGTGGAGGGCGAAATCCAGCAGACACTGGAAAGTCGCACGCAGTCCTATGTCCTGGGACAAATTGTTCTGGATAATTTCGGTGGAAACGTGGCTATTGTTAATACAGTTTGATAATCACAGAATTAGATGGGCATCCTCTGGTGAACCCCACCTGGTGAACACTCCCTCCTAACCTATGGCCCCCCCACACAGGTGACATTTCACAGGCATTAATGTTTGATGGCTGACCTTTAGCTGCCAAAGGCAATCAGCCCAGACTTTCTGCACTTAACCCTAGCCACAGAGACTGCCAGTGTTCAGACCAATCGCCAGGGCAGATTACAGCTCATGAACTACTAACAGACACTTGCAGCCTCTTAGTCTCAGCCTACGAGTGCATTCATCTGTGAACGTGCAGTGTGTTTTAAAAAGTTACCAAGACATATTCAAAGTGTAATGTTTTGGTAGATGGTCCTATTTTTTCTTTGTGTAGCCATTGAACACTTTTTTTCTATTGTATTAAATGTCAGTTAAATAACAAGGCCCACTTCTGAATGTTTAATAAGACTGACATCTTTCAGTAAAATAATGTAACAGTTGTGTATTAACTTTAGCTTCTCACCTTCTCCCCACGGTTCTTTGAGTTCTCTTTCTCCTTCTTTCTGAAGGCTGTCATAAATTCTGTAAAAATGGCTTCTCTGTCTTTCATCTTTTCAACAGCCTTAAAGCGTGAATCCCTGGCATGTTTGGCAGCAAACTCACTGAACGTTGTTCTATGAAGAGAAAAAAGTAGTCCTTGTTATGTTATGTATTTAACATATGTACAATCATTGCAATGCAAGAGAAGGATGATTCTTCTCAAAGTTTTTTTTCTTTCCCCTACCTAAACATTTTACAGTTTTTTTCCTTGCCACAGTCGCCTTTGACATACTCAAAGAGGCTTTAAGGAACGATTTTCCCTAAGTTTTACCAAGTTGTTTTGAAATAACAGCTTGTGAAAAGAGCTACACAAATAAAAACAACTTGACTTTGATGTTGTGGTAAAACTGAGCCCTTATCAAGTTAACATTGAATTAAGATTGCCAATCAGTTAAGTCTTTTTAATCAAATCAATTACACTACCATTCAAAAGTTTGGGGTCAGTAAGTTTTTTTTTTTAAAGATATTAATACTTTTATTCAGCACGGATGCATTAAACTGATCAAAAGTGACAGTAAAATCTTTTACATTGTTATAAAGATATCTATTTCAAATAAATGTTCTTTAGAACATTCTATTCATTAAGGAATCCTGAAAAAAAAAAAAAAATTTATCAGTTTCCACAAACATTAAAGGATTAGTTCACTTTCAAATGAAAATTACCCTCCCTCAAGCCATCCTAGGTGTATGTGACTTTCTTCTTTCTGATTAACATAATCAGAAATTATGTTAATCAAATATTGATAAATATCCTGACGCATCTGAGCTTAATAATGGCACGGACCAACGAGTATGAAGTTGAAGAAAGTGCATCCATCCAAAGCAAAACGTACTCCACACGGCTCCGAGGGGGTAATAAAGGCCTTCTGAAGTGAAACGATGCGTTTGTGTAAAAAAAATCCATATTTAACAAGTTATGAAGTAAAATATCTAGCTTCCACCAGACCTCCTTCCATATTAAAAAAGAAAAAAAAAAATATAACTGGCGTCGTGTCAGTTAAGCTTTTTCTGTAAGTTGAATAGGAAAGACATAGTGTAAGCTTTTTGAACTGAGAGTTTTACACTTTCTTTGTAAGTAGAATACAGAAGGCGATCTGGTGGAAGCTATCTAGTTTACTTCATAACTTGTTAAATATGGATTTTTTTATACAAACGCAACGCTTCGCTTCAGAAGGCCTTTATTAACCCCCCCGGGGCCGTGTGGAATATGTTTATGATGGATGGATGTGGATGGAGGCACTTTCTTCAGCTCATACTCGTTGATCCCGCTCACTGCCATTATAAAGTTTGCATGCACTAGGATATTTATGAATATATCTCCAATTGTGTTTATTGGAAAGAAGAAAGTCATATACACCTTGGATGGCTTGAGGGGGAGTAAACTTTGGGGTAATTTTCATTTGAAAGTGAACTAATCCTTTAAGTTTTCTCTAATATTTTTGAACTGCCTTCAAAAATGATAATGAGAAGAATGAGAAGAGAAGATAATGAGAAGAGCACCAAATCACCATATTAGAATGATTTCAATAGAAAAATTAAATTTGTAATATTTTCAAAATATTACTGTTTTTACTGTTTTGGATCAAATAAATGCAGCCTTGAGCATAAGAAACTAACAACAAACAAATAATAAAAAAAAAAAAAAAACAACAACTTGACAACCCGAACGTTTGAACGGATTTATTCAATAATTGTGATTATTTAATGTTTTTGTCTGCCATAATATAATGTTTTTGAATTAGACAAACAACTTGAACACAGTCCACATAGGACATGTTCTTGTATTCTGCTTATGCTATTTTGTAATTATTTGTCTATGTAAGCATGCAGACAGATGCCAATTGCTCTGCAGATTTTTAAGATGCCATTCAAAGCCCAACATTTTAAAATATAAAACCTTCTTGGTTCCAATGTAAGGTCTTTATCAGAAAAAAAAACAACAACACAAAAGTGCACAACGATATTAACAACATTGGCAAATTGGTTTTATCCTAATGGTGTACTGTTTACCTGACCCCAAGTTTAGCTTCCTCCATCATTTTCCTGAAGTCATCTTTGACCTGCATGATTTTATTCTTTTTCTCTTTCCTCTCCTCTTCAGCACGCGTCTTCACATACTGATCGAACACCTGCAGAAAGGACAGTGGCATGAGATGAGTGGGCAAATGTACAATACTGATATGAACCAGTTTTCACATTGTGGATATGGTAGTGGCTAAATACAGTGGAGCATGTACCTGTTTCCTCTCTTTGGGATTGAGCAGTAGATAACGTGGATCAAATACAATCTTATGAAGCTCCTTATCCCAGGTAGAAAATGCAGAGACCTGAAAAGTGTAGAGAGATGGAGAAAAAAAAAAAGTCAGCCATTTCAACCCCCCTTCCTCTTAATTAGGGCCATTATAACAAGAAAAGAGCGTTCAGTAGGTGAGCCCCTCTGAGTGTGTCCCCCTCCTGTAGCGCTGGAGTCAGGGTGTGTGAGCCCACTGCTTTTCATCCTCCATCCCACCATCCCTAATGAATGACACAAGCCCAACAGGTGGTCCTCAGCTTCCTTCTCTCAGCCTCCAACCCTTTCTTTTCCCACCATGCTAATTGGCGCAATGAGAGAGGAGTAATTAGATGGGGGGTGAACAGGCAGCTCGTCTATTGGAGTGATGACTATATGCTGCTGTACGGCACCTCTCAGACACGTGGGGGTCCGAGGATGAGGAGGAGAAGAGGGGGGAAGGGGTCTTGCCTTGATGATGAGACCCTTTGACTGCAAATGTGCCTTTCATCTTTGGCATAGGACGGTGTGGCAAAGGGCAGATAGCTCTCTACTACAGACTTGAAGGGATCTCCATTACATAAATGACATATGCGTTTATCCATATTTCATCGTAGAAACATCAAATCTGTTGCCAAGAGGGGGGGGGGGGGGGGGGGGTTGTTAGCCTCCACTGATCAGTGCTTCTCTGATCACCAGAAAATGTCAGGTGAGTATTTTAATGAGGACCGAAGCTTAAAACAAATGATGGGTTTAACCTTTCAGACCAGAAAATAAATATATAAACCACACTGCATGAATCACGCCCAGCCAAATCTTTCATTATGAAATATCTCAGGCATTAGTTAAACAGTTTGTGTTGATTTCTAAGTATATCAGTATTTCATAACGTATTAAATCTGTATTTAAATCAACTGGATTTAAATCCAACATCCAAGATGTAGGTGACTTTGTTTCTTCAGTAGAACACAAATTATGATTTTTAACTCCAACCGTTGCCGTCTGTCAGTCAAATAATGGGATTGAATGGTAACACTATTTATAAGAGTCAAAAAATATACTTGTTTAGTGATGTCTGATTGCGCTCTGACAATGGCAGTGATGTCTGGCACTCATTGAAGTATATGCACGAGACATCACTGTCGTTGTCAGAGCACGATCAGACCTCACTAAATGAGTGCTAAACGCAGTTGGACATAGTGGTGTTTTAGAGGTAAAAAATTATATAAATACTGTTTGGTTTCTCACACAAACCGATAGTTTCGTGTCTTAGGACATCAATGTGTCGTCACGAGCCGCAGGGTTTAATTTGGATTTGTCTAAGCAAGTTTTATTTACTCTTATAGTAGAAGTTCCCATTCACTCCCATTATTTGACTGTCAGATGGCAACGGTTGCAGTTAAAAATCATCATTTGTGTTCTACTGAAGAAACAAAGTCACCTACATCTTGGATGTCCTGGGGGTAAGCAGATAAACATCAAATTTGCATTTTTGGGTGAACTATCCCTTTAAGTAAGTTTAGAAAAAGCCCTAAATATAATATTTGAGGAGTAAAAGTTCTGCCTTGTAAGTGTTGTTACGAGCAGAATCATCTCACGATTCATGTTACACAAAAAAGACATTTTCTCAAAAGTTTGGGGTTGGCGTACTGACCACAAACCTTTGAACTGGAGTGTATATATTACTTAATCAGTCCCTCCAGAAAAACGCAGATTTTTTTTGTGATTGTTGCGGACAAAAATCCTTGATTTTGCGGCATGTTTTCTTAAAAAATGCGATGGAATATGTAGGATATTTTTGCAATTTTATGCGATGAAATTGCGGGAACTTGCAAAAACTGCAGTTTGATGAAAAAGAGAAGAAAAGGTGTTTCCCCAACACCCTATTCTCACTAGGCTACTACCTTAATGTAAAGAGTCATGTCTTATTACTTCCTATGATAAGCAAGCATACTAAATCACAGAATATTTAAGTTCTCATTCTGTTTTATTTCAGACCTTAATTAACACATGGCTCAAACTGGTTTTCCAGCATCGACCTCCGTCTGTGGTCCAACACGCAGTTGCACAGAGTATATAAAATAATTTGCGCCTACTGTCATGTAACACACTGGGAAACTGCTTCGCGCTGTCTTTTGCGCTTATTTTTGTTGGCAAATGAGAATGATTTGCCTGCTTCATCATGGTTTCACTGCGGGGTTTGCAGATGATGTTCACGTTGCGTAATTACGTCCCTTCATAAGGCTCCCATGGCAATGGGGGAAAAATAATGGCGCTTTACTTACGCAACATTTTTCAACTTTCTGCTAAGATATATTTGACTTTTTTGCAATGAAAATACAGGGATTATAAAATCATGCTAGCCCCACATATATTGCTTGCTGAAATCGGCAATTTATGCAGCGAAAGTGCGACGTATTTGAAAAAAATGCGACCCCCGCATAAATATGCAGACTTTGGCTGATTATGCATTAAATCAGGCGATCGCATAATCGCGTTTTTCTGGAGGGACTGCTTAATGTGCTTGTATAATTAATTTGTAAATATGTCTTACCCCCCGCTCAAGCAGCATGTCTTTAAACTGACTCATCCGAGCTTCCTGAGGTACCACGGCTCTCTCACGTGCTGCCTTCAGCTCAGCCTCCATGGCTGCCTCCTTTTCTGAGTCAACCTCCTTCTTCTCCTCTATCCTAAAACACAAAACAACTAATTAGCCAGAAGACATGCGTTTGAGCATAAACAGGCCTATTCACATCAAGCCTGAATTTTCAGCATGAAAAACATGCACAAGATGTCTTTGACTTCCTTCACACTGAGTCGATAATATCATAATAATCTGCTGTCTTTGTTCACATTTTTTTTTATTTTTAATGATGACAATTTGGCAAAACCAACCCTGTTTACTTTCTTGATACAAGTTCCCGGGGCCTATACCATAAAGGAGGTTTAGGTGGATAGACAGGTATGTTTCAGTTTAGTTTGTGCCAACCCTGGGTTTTACGCACCATGAAAGTGGCTTGGCTTTTAAACTCACACTCCACCACTAACCTGCTGGTTATGTTCTGGGTAATCTCAAACCTGCTTCTCTCACGAGAAGTGAATCGCATTATCTCTATGTTTCAAGGCATGTGATTGGCTGTTCACTACTGATGTCACACTTTCATGTGCACATGCTCCATGAACACAGGATCAAATCCTGAGTTGACAGAGAAAGATGATGATCAGCATCATGGTACCAACAAAACCTGACTGAACTGGTTTGGTAGTCTCAAATTGAACAAACCCTGAGTTAGACCCTGACTAACATCATGGTATAGGGCCGTGGTCTCATTTGTGCATGATTTTATCAAGCAGAGAATAAAATATAGAAAAAATCCTCACTTTCGTTTCTTGGCCTTACTGGGTTCATCCTCAGGTGAGTCTTCTGCAACAGCGAACTCCTGTTCCTCTTTAGCCAGCACTGTGTCACAGGAAACACACAAACATGCAACACAGTTTAGACAGCTATTAACAAGCTGTTGAATGAGTCACACATGGATATAGAAGGCTTCATGCTCACAGCTGACATAAGCCGCGTTTCCACCGAAATTACCCGGAACAATTGTACCAGGAACTTTTCTCCCAGGAACTTTTTGTCCCCCCCAGACCTGTTGCCTTCTGCGTTTCCACACGGTCTAAAGTGCCGTGAAGATTAGGCTAATTTGTCCGGTGACGTAGTACTGCGCGCGTAGTACTGTTTCTTCCTGTCAGTGACGGACCGTAATCATTATTGTGCAACAGAAAAAGCAGTATGGAGGAGAATCAAGAAATGCTGCTTCTGCTCATGGTTTATTGGTTTACTAAAGAAATAATGAACCAAACGGCAGAAAACAGACGAGCACTGATAGTAAAGCGTATACAGCAAGCTCGTAATTCTCGATATAAAATGAGACAACGTGTCTTATCAGCAATTGCCGACATCGACCGTGAGATGGCTGGGACGAACGCGCGCCATCGGACAGAAAGAACAAGATTGGTAAGAAAACAATCAATCAAAATTATCCAGAGTTGTGAAGAATGTTATTATGGAATTTACTGCTGCGCGGAGATGACCAATCAAATGCGGCGTGAATCCGATCAATCAAATGCAGCGTGAATCTGACCAATCAGCATGCTCAGCGCCTAGTCCCACCCCAGAAAGTTCCTGAACTTTGAAAAAGTACCACCTCGCCATCAGGGACTTTTCTGAGGGGGAAATTTTACCCGGAACTTTTTTTAGTTCCTGGTTCCTGCGGTGGAAACACACCGAGTACCAGCCCAAAGTCCCTAGTTCCTGGGTAAAGTTCCTGCGGTGGAAACGGGGCTATACAGGAGTTTTTCCCCACTTTAGACAAAAGTGGTGTATCACAGACACTTATTTAATAAATACATGAATGATAATCTGTAATTTCTATGAAAAAAAATAGCTAAAAACTTGATAGGATAGATATGTACACATTAATTTCTATAGAGAAGACTTTTACCCATTTTGTGGCTGTTGTCCAGGCCTCTTTTGTGCGGAGGTTCCTGAATAGCTTTATCTACATCAACCCGTCCCACCAGCTCCTCTGGTCGCTCCCACATGGACAGACGTGTGGTGGGGTTATAATAGAACACCCGCTCGTCGCCCGTCCATACCACACACCTGCCGCATAAGCATTGGGTACAGGTCAATCTAATACAAAGAGCCAACATTCAAGAGCTCCAACTATATCATTTGGCATTTAACTGTTTGTGAACTCATTTTGAGGGTGATTAACAAATAATAAAAACTTAAAGTAGTTGATCTGATTTGTGTGAATCAAATAAATCTGTTTTGAGTAAACAGGCATGAGCGGTTGCCTACCATGGCGTGCCAGGAATGGGTGTTGTTGCAACGGGCTTTGCTTTTTTCGCTGCCTTCTGTTCCTCTGTCATCTCTTCATCTTTCAGCTCCTAAGAGTAATACACAGATGATATCAGAATCTCTTGTTTATACAAAACAATTTAGAAAACTAGGCATGTTACCAACCTCTTTCTGCTCTTTTGGTGGGTCGATTTTTGGGCTTCCATCTTCCATGTCCATGATTTCAGCATCAATCAAGTCAATAACTGCATCCTTGATCTTCTCACTCTCTTTTTCTGTTGTGGGAACATGGAGATAAGCAATTGTCAAATATCATAAAAGACTCAGAAAGCTTTATTCAAGAAAACAGACTATAACTAAGCTGGCAAATATCATTTGAACACATAAGACATTTCAGCACTGATCTTCAACCCCATATTTAGCAGGTGCTTTAACAAGTGCGAGCACAAAACGTTTCTTTAAAACAAAAAGATTTGAAAAAAAAAATGTCAAGTTTTTTTTTTTTTTTTTTCCAAGTCACACCAAGGGTGATTGTCTCATGTTTTTGGATGCATTTACACTTGCACAAAAACTTAAGATAAGGTTTTTCAGATACATATCTGATATCTGGACTTCAAACAACTTTTATCTTTATTTCACTTCAGAATTCTATATCTACCAACCCATAAATAAAATAATTACCAAAAACTATTGTTATTTTTATCCATTCAGTCAAATTGTCTGCTGCAAACATCAATGACACTTTTTAGTGATCAAGGTATAAGTGGGATTGTTACCTTCCACGTATGTTTTGTATTTTGTTTTTTGTTTTTTCCTCCCTCTCTTTTGTTATCTATCTATCTATCAAGTTATTTAGGTTGATCCTGGTGATGTCATGATGTTCTGACGTCATGACCAGCGTTCTGCCAATCTGCAGGGTTGCTGATCGTTTAAAGGGGCTTTAGCGGTGTTCCACCTGCAGTGAGCGTTTGGGCTTCGGACCTCACTCACCTTTGTCGTGCTAGAAGCAGCCAGCCAGCCAACCAACGTGTCTTTGAACTGTTCATTTAGTCTGTGGTTTATCGAGACAGCATTTCTCAGTTGTTTGATGCACTCGTATAATAGTGAACATGATGGAGTTAGAGCATGCTACAAGTTCCACATGTTAATTGTATGTGCACATTCATATGCTGGTGTGAATGGCGTTATCTGTTAACCACTTGATCCGGCCTTGATTGGCAAATAATGATCCCTTTGTTATGTACAGCCCTACTCAGTGTTAATCTAAACCTCACTGACAGTTGTTGATTCCGTAGTACATGACGGCTCGAACTGGTGGCTAGAACTTTATGTTAATTAGTGTGTGGGTGTTCGCCTCCATTGTATTTTTGGTTATTTATGTAGTAAAGTTTAGTTAAGGTGTCGCATACGCTGAAGTTTTCGGTATTGTTTCTACATCTACATATTGGGATTTGAAGTAAAAAAAAACAAAAAAAAAAACACCTGATTTTTATATAAGGACATTCATTACCCAAGGGTCAACTGTGTCACTACAATCAATCACCAATGGAATCATTCTAGTTTGGTCGGAGATTAATATAAACACCAATATTGGATACAAGTCATGTCTTCAATTAATGTAAACAGACAGAACTCCAAAAAAAATTCAGATATGATCAAAAGATCAGATCTGTGTTAAAACTTGCAGTGTAAATGCAGCCTTTGTCCCAGTCTCTAACCTGTCTCTTTGAGCTCTTCTGGTTTGTCCCAGGTAGTCTCCTGTGTGTGTTTATTGTAGTAATAGGACTTTCCCTCTGGGGTTTTAAACTCAGTCCAGTCGGATGTGCTCAGAGATCCAGGCAGTCCTGAGGGCCCAGCCATCGCCATTTGAGGGGGCATCATGGGTACTAAAGGTGGTGCCATACCATGGAGCATACCTTGATATAACATACACAAAATCGGTGGGGGGGGGGGATAAAAAGAAGAAGAAAAAAAAAGAAAAGAGGTGATGTTAGAATTGGAAAAAAAAGATTATTTAGCCATTATACAATATGTGTTGTATGATTTAATTACTGCACAACATATAACACAAAATTTGAAATATTAAATACGAGAATAAGGCATGCAAAGACAATACCACCACAATATCACATTAAAACCATCAAAGAAAAAAGGGACACAAGGTAGGAACACATTTACAACAAATCAAAACACTGTTTTATCTGAATTTCTATAGCAATAATCTCTGTTACTGCCTACAACTCAACTGTAACTGTTAAATGTTTTCAAAAGGGGAAAAAAGTGATCTACTCCAACTACGAAAAATGTTAAGTCAAAAAACAATTCATAAAAGTGGCATGATGTTGTTAAAAGAATGTCTCATTTGTAAGAAACAGAGGGGCCTCTAATCTGAAATAATTACATTAAAAGAAAGCATAGAGATGCACAACAGTTACTAACATGCCATAACGGGGAAGGAATTACCGTTTTTGGTAGGAGAGATAGTCTTTACATAGGGACAGCTGACTATCTGCATCATTGCTACACCTGAAAGAGCGTATAAGCAAGCACAGATTGTTGGAAAAAACACAAACATACGTCATCTACTGCTTCCAGGTGTCTGGAGAATAAATGCTAGATCATTTATGATGAAAATATTACAGTATTATCTTAAATTGCTAATTGATCTATATTTAACAGAATTTAGGCAATAACGTCAGCCTATGTTGCTTGGCAACAACTGCACATGAAAATGGCAGATTACTGCCATCTATAGAACATCACTTCTGCAACACTATGACTTTAATGCAGTTATCACTTATTATTATATATTTATTACAATAGAGCTTGCTTTGCTTTGAGGAATCATCTTCTACGTCATACAGTTTCATTAAAGATGTTAATTAACTGTCATCCAATAAGCAGACAGGAAAAACAAGGGCATCTTTTCAACTCTACAGGTTCCTGTCAAACTACATGCCCTGGATAGTAAGAAGACAGAAAGACAAGGAACAGAGGAGAGAAAGGCAGTTGCATTCAGAGCATACTAAAGCTGAAGAATTCTTAAAGGGATAGTTCACCCTAAAATGAAAAAGTCATCATTTACTCTCCCTGGTGTTGTTCTAATACTGCATGCCCTTCTGTCTTTTATGGACCACAAAAGGAGAATTTTTAAGAAATGTTTTTCTTAGCCTTGATTTCTCAAAACTTGTGTGCCCTTTCTGGACGAGGCGGAGCTAAAAAAAGTCTCACCAACCCGCACGACGTGTAGCTGTGCACAGAAGACTAATGGCCCAGGTCATGAATTTTGTTAAATAATACATTAAATTTTGGTTTGTTTTTAAACCAAACCCTATCGTATATCCCCAGAACACTTGGAATATCTGGCACGTGTCACATGAGATAATTCTGTGATAATTTTGGGTCTTTTTTAAAAAGCTTGATGCTGGTCGCTATTCATCCATTATTGGGACGAGTGTGACCTTTTGTGGTCCATTAAACAAAGAAGGGCATACAGCATTAGAACAGCACCGTGGTAAATAAATGACTAAGGGGCCATTTAACAACACCATTTTAAACTGTATTTTGGCCGTTCATTTACATTACAACAGCATTTTGGGGGCCTGAAAATGTAAACTTTTGAAAACTGGTTTCAATGTGCAAGTTTTTGAAAACTATACAGTTACTGTCTCCGTGTAAACTACAAAAATGTGAATTTGTGAAATTGTTGACATCATGCATATTATGTGTTCAGTCTATAGGCGCAAAGTGATTCTTGACAAAGTGACATCAACTACTGGCTTGGCATGAGTAATGCAGTGTTTTTAATAGTTTTCGCAGATCCGTGTGAATGGGAATCGGTTTGACAATGTTGTCGTCCGTACGCGAAAAGAGCAAAGGAGAAAATATTCCATTTTTAGTGCATAACTGTCATGTAAACATACCCTTAATTTTCATTTTAGGGTGAACTGTCTCTTTAATAGGGTATGACTGATTCAACAAGTCCTAAGGTCAGACTTACCAGGCAATGGAATGGGCATGGCAGGAAGGGGCACTCTGAAGGGTGGCACCATGACAGGAGGGAATCCTGGCATTGGAGCCGCAGGCTGTGGTACAGTATGGGGCAATGCCACCGGCAGAGGTGGTGGCCCTGTAGTCATGGCAACTGTAACAGTTGGTGGATTGACAGCTGCTATTGGGGTTGCCATGGCACTGGGGGTTGTGGTTACAACTGACGGCATCTCCACTACATCAGAGGCTACAGTGCAAACAATTGGGTACAGAATGATAACACTTGATTTACTTCTAATATCCAAACAAAATAAATAAACAATTGCTGAGCTGATTAAAAAAATAAATTCTGCAAAAACCAACAGACATCAATGAAACAAAATGTTTTTACAGAATGCTGTTTCTGAACAGTATGCTTACCCTAACCAGACGCGATGCGATTACATTTCAGCAACAAGCAACATGACTATGAGAAGAAAATCAAAAACCAAAGCCAATCCTTATCAAAAGTAGTACGTAATACTAGTACTGGGGGTACACGTCGTGGTGTCTTTTCTGGCTAGGACACTGTGTATGTTGGACGTGACCATAGCTTGACACATGTGCTCTAGAAAGTTTTATCCCTATTACGTGCACTGTAAGCATACACTAGCTTACTTGTAAAAAAACACAGTATACTTTGGGCTTTAGAAGTTCACTGGAATGACATTTACCTGATACAGGTGTTGGGAGGAGAGGTGAGGCTGCTGTGATGCTGGGAGAAGAGGTGGAGCTCATGGATGTGGAGAGGCTCTGGGAGGTGTGTGTGGCTGTAGTGCTGTTGATTGCAGCTGGGATGCTGACAGATGGACCGGGCCCAGTGGAACCTCCACTGGCTGCTGCAGCCACCGCCGCTGCCTGGCTCAGCATCATTGGTCCCAGCTCAGCCTGCTGGATCACCTTCACGCCTTCAGGCTTTGTCCAGGACGACTCTCTTGTACGTGCATTGTAATAATACACCTGAATAGAGAATAAAAGCATGCAGAAGAAACACGTCTTATAAACAAAGCCACGGCGCTGTATGGACAGGTCAGTGTGCTCCACCTCAGGGGGAGAAGGGGCACCACAATAAGCGGCGAGGAAAACATCTACTCTGGCAAGCATACTACTTGGTTAACTTAAGTCATGTGACTTCTACTTGTGTGATGATCATGTGACTGTAGCAGATGTATATTTGCCAGAGTTACTTCCTGTGTATTTACAACTGAGGATGGTATTTGGATGAACACCGAAACGTCTTGTCAACTTGTTTTTATGTAGTCCAGTGACTTTTAATAAAGAGTTTGTTTGAACATTTTATTACCTGGATGTTTTAGACGTCATGAATCTACATAGACAGATTGCAGAAGAGGACTTTAGATCAAACTGTGTGCACTGTAAAGAAAGTAACAAAGTATTTGTTTATACTATCATCTAAGTGTATCAAGCGAAAAGACAATGCAACAGTGCACTTTGTTTGCAATTTGGCTGGGTAAATAAAAGGCATCATGAACTCCAGAAATCCATTATACAATATCTATTTGATTATGCATTCATTTCTTATACAAATACAATTACTGATGTGATTCTAGTTTATAAAGTTATAAATATGTATATTTGTCAAACAAAAACGAATCGCTTCGCTTCAGAAGGCCTTTATTAAACACCTGGAACCATAAAGATTACTTTTATGATGGATGGACGTGCTTTTTTGGGCTTCAAAATCTTGGTTACTGTTCAATCCCATTATAAAGCCTGGAAGAGCCAGAATATTTTTTTATATAACACTGATTGTGCTTGACTGAAATAGAAGATGGCTTGAGGTAAGTAAATTATGGGATCATTTTCGGGTGAACTAACTCTTTTAGCATATTTATATAAAAATATTATTTCTCACACACACACACACATATTTATAATATATATATATATATATATATATATATATATATATATATATATATATATATATATATATATATATATATATATATACAAAAAAAAACTACTCTTCAAAAGTTTTGGGTCAGTGAGATGTTTTTTAAAGTTTTTTTTCCAGCAAGTAAAGACATTTAATATTACAAAAAAATTTAAATTTAATGTTGTTCTTTTGAACTTTTTATTAATTTTGAACTGTTTTCACCATTGCTATTTATCAATTAAATGTTTCTTGAGCATAAATTTAGCATATTAGAATAATTTCAGAAAGATCATACGACATCTGCTGAATTCAGCTTTGACATCAAAGAAATAAATTACATTTTGAAATACATTAAAAGGGATCTATCATGCTCCATTTTACAAGACGTAAAATAAGTCTCTGATGTCCCCAGAGTGTGTATGTGAAGTTTTAGCTCAAAATACCCTACAGATATTTTGATTTTGACAGATAAATTGCCCCTTTAAAAAAAAAAAAAATAAAAATTTGGGGGGTTGAGCAAAAACTAGCCGTTTCAGTGTGTGCCCTTTAAATGCAAATGAGCTGCTGCACTTGGCCTAAGAGGGCGGAGTTTCAAACGCTCATTCTCTGGCATCAGGAGTCAGTCAGGACGCACTATAATGTCAGAAACTGAGAATATATGCTGCATGGAAATAGAACAGGTATTTCAATTACGGTTATAACTTATATTGTCTTCTTCCACTATATTAGTAAATGCCTGTTGTACCGGACCCCATCCAAATGATGGCCAAAACTTTACAGATGAGTTTAATGATGTTTATTGTACTTCACACAAAAGATGAAGAGTCTAGAAAATCACTGTAAGAGCTTAATAATTAAAATATTATCCATAAACTCTCTCTCTCCTTTGCATTATCATCAACATACACAGCAAATTACACAGAAACACTCATTACAACTAACAGTAAACAAATATAAAAAAGCTCTTATGCCTTTTCGGGTGGTGCGTAATAAACTGGTAAACTTTATATCCGTAAATCAACTCCGATGAACTGTAATAAAGTGCTCTCACCTTCATTACTGCCGTATCTAGTATCACCCTGGAGGCTGTAAGCTGGATCACGAACAGTTTACTGATCTATCTTTGAGTAAGAACTTTTTAGCACAACCTCTGTTTTGTATTGTCCCTTTGTATTCACGTTCGTTCACAAAGCATTCCGGTGTGAAATGATTCACGCAGACATAAATGAATTTCGACAAAACTGAGGCAGCATTTTTTTTTTAAAACAAAATGAATCAACCTCGTCTTCAGCGGCTCAAATTTAGGAAGTAAATGGAGAGAGCTGAGTGGATTAATCCATCCAGCTACAGAACACCTAAAACGCTTGGGAGACATTCTCATCAGTGCAGCAATGGCAGACTGTACAACTGGCTGTGAACTCACTCAGGGTGGCTCTATGTTAAAACGGCAGTGTCTGTCAACATTTGTGGGTGGGGCCTGTGGCTAATGTGATGTCACACTGGAAACAGCTAGTTCTGAGACACTGCTTATGATTTATGGGGATTAAAAAAAGGAGTGGTAGGATTTTTATCATTATATGGTGGTAGTGTACACACACTGCCAACACACATTTATGTCCAAACACCATGCAAAAGTGAATTGTGCATGATAGGTCCCCTTTTAAATAGAAAAAAAGGTATTTTAAAGCCTTGAAAACATCTTTCTGACCCCATACCTCTGAATGGTAGTGTTTAGGATAGAACTATAATCCAAATCAAATGTTGTCAGAACAAATTTTGCTCTCTTAAACAAACAAGAAATAGAAACAAGAACTCTCCATACGAAATTGATCTAACAAAAGCCACCTTGCTTTTGGGAATCAACAGTGTCTTTCAGTACATTAAGAATGAGAAGCTATACCTTTCCTTCTGAACTCTTATTCTCCACCCAGATCTCTTCTGTAGATGGCATGGAAGGAGGAGCAGAAGTAGGAGCAGGAGAGGCTGTAGGCGGTATTCCTGGAGGGAAAATCATGCCAGGTGGAGGTGGCATGGATCCTCCAGGTGGAGGCATAAACGGGGGTCTCTTAAAGTGAAAGACATAAATGTCAGCGAAACCTTCCCAATACCCAAGCCTACTCTTTCTATTTCAGTTTACACAAAGTTGAGGAATTACATAATAATCGGCATCTGATATATCATTCATACCTGTAAAGGTGGTGCACCCATGGGAGGGGGCACACTGGGGTCAAAGGGAATCCGTCCGAAGGGCGGTCGGGCAGCGGGTGGAGGACCCCTCATCATAGCAAAGGGAGGCACAGGGGTGCTCAGTAAAGGCTGCCTGCGGGTGGAGAGGTTGGCGGCAGGAGGCGGCGCAGTGGCCGGGAAACGCAGTGCTGGCTGCTGTGCCATGCTGATGGGGCGAAAATAAACGTTAATAAATAATATCTGTACAGTACACAACGGCTGCTGCAGACAGACGCTAAAAAGCAAAACAACAGTTTAATTCATTCTTACGAACCATACCCACATCAAACCTTCCTGAACTGACATAATAGACTTCATATGATGCATTTATATCTTAAACCACGTACTATAACATGAAGTGCAATAAAAATTCAAAACAACCATATAAGCGTTGTTACGCTGCTTTCATTGTCCACGAACCAACAGGCCAAACGAGGCTTAAAAAGATTAAAATTAGCCAACCGGGTAACACTACTCAATGTACTATTAAGAAAAAAAAACAGACTAAGTATAACTGGTAGTTTGTGTTAACCAGAATATGAAATATAATGCAAAACCCGCACCTGTTAGCGGCCAGGCCAATGCCTTCTGCCTCTGTGTGCTCCGCCATAACGGGAAAAGTACAACAAAAGTCCCCTTGGCTTGACGCATTTCCGTTGGTCTCGTGCACGACCGCCAAATGTTAGCTTGCTGTTACCTTTACTTTTTACATCATTTTGAATTATCAATATATCTGAACTGGAATAAAACTAAATATATTTTCCACCAAACATGTTTCATCAGGGTAATATTTCATTTGAGTTTTGCTGAAAGACAATGGAACTGTACTCATAACATTTTTTAGGAAAATGTAGTAAAGACAGGCGATAGGACTACGTCAAAATTATAAAACGTATCCATTCAATTTGATTCCATTAGTAAAATCCTGATTTTGTGTTTATACGTCATTATATATTAGAGAGTTGTTGTATTTATTTATTTAGTTAGTTAATAAACTTTTATTTTGGAAATAACAAGAGCTTTTCTCGATACCGGAAGTACACAAACACAGGGCTCTCACGTTGCTCTTTTGCAATGGACACCGTACATGCTCGTTTCAAAGAGAAAATTGGTGAAGTACTTTTACCCGGAGATGTGTTCTCATTCAGAATACCTGAATCTGGAGGAGATTGTATTATCAAAACTGAAAAGATAATATGCGGTCCAGGGCTCCGGAGAAATGGAGAGGAAGTTCAAGTGTGTAAAAGTGGAATTTTGCGCCATAAACAGCCAAATCTGTACTGGATAGACTCTCAGCAGAGACGGGTGAGGAACTGGACTCACACCAGTAACCCCAGGGTTTATGTGCACTTATTATTTTAAATTGGTTAAAGTTTATTCTGCTTTAAGACAGTGCTGGAAATTGAGACATTTTGTAATTTTTCTCTTTTTTGCCCTCAACAAATGCCCAGTGATCATGGTCATTCTGTTTTTCCCCCAGCAAATTATCAAAATCTGCTTAACATTCAGAAAATGGTCATACTTATTGTTGGTACTTTTCTAAGTGCATATATAAATAAAAATACATTTATTTAGCCATTATTAAACTGTCACACTAACTATTTTAGAGCCAGATATTCAGTTTTAGTCATCTTTCATCAGGTTTGTACATCACCAGGCTGATCCTTATTTCTTCCAGTATGTACCTGCCAAGGGTGAAAGTGTGATCGGCATTGTGACTACCAAGTCTGGAGATATCTTTAAAGTGGACGTTGGAGGAAGTGAGCAGGCATCTCTTTCGTACCTTGCATTCGAGGGAGCTACCAAGAGGAACAGGCCTAATGTGCAGGTACCCGCTGATTAAAAAACTCTTAAGACCCCACTTTAATTAATATTTTGCTCTGTTTACATTGTATTATGATTGTACACACATATTGTAATTTTGTTCTGCAGGTTGGAGATCTGGTATACAGCCAGTTCACAATTGCAAACAAGGATATGGAACCCGAGCTGGTGTGTATAGACAGCTGTGGCAGGGCCAACGGGATGGGGGTGTTTGGAGCTGATGGGCTGCTCTTTAAAGTATCTCTGGGACTAGTGCGCAGGTTTGTGATGTGTCCATGTAATATAGCGTTGTTATCTATACACTTCCAACTAAGCTTAGTTTACTTAAAGTCAGAAGTTGCGATAGTTTTTTCTTCCCTATGGTGTATATCAAGTATATCTGAGTGAAGTGGCTTTTTGAACAGGAAAAAATGTTGATTTTGTCTATTAATTAAATGGATGTGGTTTGCTATTGCTGTGATGCCATGTGAGTGACAGGTTGTCCCACCCTCACACCAGTAAACATGTCATTAGAGAAGAGATGTCGCTGCAAGAAAGAGGGGAAGATATTGTTTTATTAAAGATTGAGGCCACTGCAGTATTCCATAAAAAGAAAAGAATGGTCCATTATAATTTGAGACTTAAAAAGCTAAAATAAAAAAATGTGTTCTTCTTTCCATCAGACTTCTGGCTCCTCAGAGTGAAATAGTGAAGGACCTGGAGAAGATTTTCCCCTTTGAGATGGTTGTTGGAATGAATGGAAGAGTGTGGGTGAAAGCAAAGACTGTTCAGCAGACGCTGATAGTGGCCAATCTTCTGGAGACATGTGAGAACATGACCTCTCAACAGAGACAGACACTTTTCAGGAGAGTGGCAGAAGGCTCCCTCTAGAGGACATCTGAAATATCACTTTTCCCAGAATACATATGGTGATGACATGCAGTACATGAAGTACTGTTTTTCAGTGTGTAAAGCCTCTGAAAATGTTCAAAAATGAATAGAGCCCACAATGAAAATCACTCCATCTCCATCAGTTTTGGAGACCTAACGAGTGACTTTGGATATAGGTGTGTTCAGCCTGTCTGTACACAATAAAAGAGAAGTCATCATTTCTCTTAAATATATTTTTGCCTTTGTTTCTGAAAATGCATTTTTGTATTGGTAAAAGTTAATAAAATCTTGGTGATGCAGCCAAATGCAAACTGTGTTTTTTATTTTTTTTTTGTAGCGATTTAAAAAGTTTTCATGATTTCCTTGTTTTCTTTATCACCAGAAGGAGGCACTTTTTCTCCAATTTCTTTAGCCAGCTTGTGGTTTTAAAAGTTGCTGCTTTACTGGTAGTTGCAGGAAATGACTTGATGTTTGGACAAGGGAAACTCCATGACTGTAACCAGTGTCGTTTTGTATCCAGTTACACTTAATGCCTTATTTCAGAGGCATGTTGAACATTAACCATTACTCTACTGCAAGGCTACTGTGTCAATGATAATTCACTGATAAATCTGAAGGCTTGGTGTCTGTACTTCCTTAAGTTGTGTTTATTGCCTCAGGATTTACAGCACAATTATATAAAACACCTAAGTCCTCTGCAAAATACTGTATAGTAATATTGTGAAATATAGTATTACAACTTATTATAAGTATTGTTTTTCTGTTTGAATATATTTTTAAATTACATTTTAAAATCTGTTCAAACAGAAAACAGTAGGCTGAAAATTCAGCATCATTACTCCAGTCTTCAGCGTCACATGATCCTTCAGAAATCATTATAATATGCTGATTTACTGCTCAAGAAATATTTCTTCTTATTATCAGTGTTGAAAACAGTTTGAAACTGAAAACATTCAGCTTATATATGAAAAAACTATCAATGTAAAAGTATTTACTGTCACTTTTTATTAGTTTAATGTATCCTTGCTGAATAGAAGTATTACATTCTTCTCACATTTTATCTGGAGCATTTGTCACTGGCATTTTACCTCAAAGTTCTTAGTTCTTGACCCTGTCTGCACATTATTGAACTTATAACATGGCTTTTTACCAAACATTTAAATAAAGGAACATGAAATATTAACATCAATTGAAATAATTTTTAATGGTCAGTAGTCATTATACAAATATGCTTGACTGCAGAATGCCACGATCCACCAATCAAAATGTGGTATTCCAGAGCAGGGAGTGTAGTAATATTGCTTATTTATAGCATTTCTGGTTTGATTAGGAGGGCAGAACATAACTGATGAAACAGCACAGCCAGATGCTTATTGAATGTGGCCAAGTTAATACTGAGATCCCATGGGTTCTGAGTTCCAGGTCTTGTAAATGAATCTAATGTGCATTTAGATGCTGATCAACATGGAAAGATGTGTCTGGGCACGTTTTCCTCATTGGTTGACTGATGTATGCAGACAAGCTTCCAAGGCATTACCAGGAGCATGGAATATTTGAGTCACAACAAGAACAATGTATTAGAGTTTAGCTTCAACCCTAATCAAACATACCTAATCAAGTCCATCAGGCTTATTTGAAACTACAAGTAGGTGTTTTTTTGTGGTTTGAATTAAACTGAATTGTTTGTTGTTTCTGCTATTGTTTGTTGTTGCCACTTAAAAAGCAGATCCATTTTTGACTGATTTATGTGCATGATCAAATCCAAGGGTTGTACTATGCTACAGGCATTTTATAAACAGGATTTGCAACTTCCTTTTCACACTGTAAAGCATGTGTTATGTGCAATGTTCCCTCTAATTTTTTTTCTCGCTGAGCAAAACTTTTCTCTGTTGAGCGCACATTTTGGCCATCTGAGCAAAAACATACTTTATATCAGACCTGTACAATAAACGTAAACACACACAAAAAATTTTTTATCATGCAACTGTAACATTTAACTTTAATGTGCTGTTTCTATTTTATTTGACCCTTGATGTAACTTAGTGATTTATTAAAAATATGTTTGAAAAAAAGCAGTTCAGTCACTAAATTAAGCACAGTTTAGGGAGAGTGGGGGCGGTTGCAACACTTTTTACAATTCCTTCAGTTTCTCAGCGACTGTTTGTATTAGAAAGACAAAAAATATTTATATTAAACCCATATATGTCACCTACCTGCCCATACTGTTGCAACATGTGTACATGTGATAATATGAAAGTAATTTGTACTTAAATGGACCCTGAAAAATGTTGCAACTGTCCCCATATATGGGGACAGTTGCAACAGTACCGAGGGGCAGTTGCAACAGTCATTTAGATGTAATAAAACTCATACTTCTGCATCATTTTTCAAATCTTTTTTTTAGTTTATTTGAGACCAGAGTTCATTGAGTTAACTTTTTAAAGTAAAAAACAACCAAGTACACAACCATGTAACACCTTTGTCAAAATCCCACAAACTGATTTATGTAGGCCCAACTCAAATGTGATTTTCTGCCTAATAACATCAACTCATGCAGTTCTGACGGAAGAAGAAAACTAGAGCAAGCTGTTTGCATGTGCACAACTCACCAGCACATGATGTGGGTGTTTGCCAGTGTGTTGCTATGCATTTGCAAAGTATTTTTTGTTGTTGTTACTTACTAGTCCCTCCTTCAAAGCCAATTTGAAAATCATAAATCTGAATATCATATATCTGATCATTTGCAATGAGACAGCATAAATTCCTCAACAAGATGCATAATTTGAGGCAGTTAGAGTGAGTTAGGGGTTTGCTCTAAACACAGACACTATGCATGAGCCATATTAATAGCGATGCATGGTTTAGCAAAGAGACTAAATGAATAAATGCTAAGAAATACTAAGAAAATATGCACAACATATCCAAGCACAGACCTCTAGCTTGGCTACAATATGTGCTATTTCTCTAATATGCAGTATATATGCGCATTTTCTGATGATGAACTGTATGCCTTTAATATCTTAAAAGTTGTTCAAAGCATTTCTAAGGATATTGATTTTCTGAGATGGTGAATGGGAACATGTTTTGTGTAACATTAGCAACACAGTATTTGCTGTTTGATATCGTAGTCAAACAAATGCTAAGCATATCAATTATCGTTATGTGACCTCACTGTCCTGCCATCATTGCTTACTACAGCAGCAGCTAAGGACAGAATAGGTAGAGGGACACCCCTTTCTGTTGTCCTTTTCCTGTAAAAAAAAAAAAAGTTGTCCATACTGAAAAAAACAGAACAGAAAATGTAGGATACACTGCAGAGTTTGACTTTTAAAAAAGCAATTTGCTGAAATACAAAGAGGAGATACCTGATTATTGAAATATGTTCTTTATCAAACCACTGAATTGCCTTTTATATAAATTTTTATCTAATTGTCATTATTATTGTCATGAGGAACAATTGCAACACCATGTGGGGACAGTTGCAACAATGCGTTGCAACTGTCCCACCCCCTGGCAGCCATCTTAAAACTAGTGATGCTAGCCTAACACATTAGCTTGAACACATTGTACCCAAGTCTGTTAAGAGCTAAGAAAATGCACATTCAAACTATAAAACTATAAAAAACAATACTTAAACAGTTTAGATAGTATGACAAAAAATCTAGTAGTAAAAAAAGTTACTTTTTTGCCTTGAATTTCAGTTCTCCTATAAGGAGGTTTAGCATGTAGCTGTTAACTTCCAGAAAGAAGGAGGGGCATACTGAGCATGTGCAGTAGGAATGTCATGACTCTAGCTCATTCCTAATTGGATAAATCAGCAATGTTGCAACTGCCACACGTTGCAACTGTCCCCACTCTCCCCTACTTGAGATTTTTTCACATTGCTGTATCAACTGTACCAGTCTTTACCAAGAAATTCTATTAAAAAATAATTTCTGTCCTCCTGCAGGACAGTTCAATTCTTTATAATAATATAATATGAGCAATTACAATGGTGGTTTGGAACAACCATAATGTGTTTTTGTAGTCAATTTTTAGCAACAGACAGTGTTAAACATCAAAATTACATGTTTATTGCTTATGAATTTCCCAGATTTTATATACCAGGAGGTTTCAAGTTGTTTCGTGGCAAGGAGCCCTAAACAATCCCCTTGTGAGATCTTTTTTTTTATTAGGCTTACATTATAATTTAATATAATATAATATTTAAGTATTTAAACTGATATACAGTATTATATCAGTTTAAATGCTTCTATTTGTTTTAATATATTATATAGTGACAACAAACTTAAACATTTAACCGATCTGATAGCTAAATATTTTTAAGAAAAGTGAACGTTAACTCTTTTATAGTTATCTAAACATCCCTGAAACCCACACCACCACCACACAGACAAATCTATTTAAACGGAGGTATATCACTGATGTATTTTGAGTTTGCAAGCTACACCTGTGGTGGGTGTGTGATTGTAAATGTCTCAATCGTTCTCTTTCTATGAAACCTGTAAACCGCATTCACCGGTTCCAACTCTATAGCGACAATAACTCTATAGCGGTTGTCCAGAGCACTGCAATTATTTCTCATTTAAACTACTACAATCATTTTCATGTCTGTTGTCTGCGCGGCAATTATTTGTTCTGCGCAGCTTAGAGGGAACATTGGTTATGTGGTGTCCAAAATGAACCTGTTTAGACAAGCACTTCTTGAAATTCCTCTCACTTCTTGTATCAATATACTATGCCTTTTTTCACTTAAAAATGTAAAGAGATAGGCCTACGGGCTTGCTTTCATGAATAAGAGGTGTGTTCAGGCGCATTGTTGGCGTGTTGCTATTTCGAGGCAACTGAAAACAACTGCATCATTGACCAACAAAAACGTGCCGACCATTTTTTCCGCCATTAAACTAGCAAAAGTGGATCCGGACATGTCTTGTGCACCTGCGCTATGTGCTTCAGACCATGCACTTAAGCCTGATAAACACTAGATGATTTACAAATCTTAACCGATTTTAAAACTGTGGGAGACCACAGACATAATGTGATTTTCAGCCAATTTTTTGCATTGTATTCCTCTGAACACAAACACTAGATGATATTTACGTGTTTGATATTTATGATTTGAGATCGGGGACACTCCGTCTCAATCAGGAGCAGTTAAATAAGTGTAATGACACCACACAATAGAGGATGTTTTGGACAAAAAAACATTTGAGACAAGCCTCGAATCGCCCCCACATCAATCATTCCAAATCAGGCTTAATCAGGCTTAGAATCAGGCTAAAAATGTTCAAGTGTGTAGCCAGCCTTAGATCGTTAAAATAGGGCCCAATATTCCAAACTTGTGGAAAAGCCATTTTTCCTTTTCTGTATAAAGCAAGGCTAAGTGAATTTATTGACCACTACTTTTCTACTGCTCTACAATTACATATATTTTACATATACATATCTTATACCTTAAAATTGTGTTTTCTTCTATTAGAGGAATCAACATTTCAATTAAACATCCAATGTAGCAATTTGATTCTTTTAATGTAAATTTAGTAAAATACAATGAAAATCAAGTAAAAACAAATCTTTCACTGAAATTGATGGTTTGTACTGATTGACGTAAAATGAATCAAAATTACTAGATCTAGGGCCTGGCAAATGGTATTTTTGTTACTTAAATGAAAAAAAAAATGCTTCTATTAAGCAACCTTTAGCCAAAAAAACATAACGGCTAATGCTAACGCTCCGCCTCTGGCGGTATGCAGGGAAGGAGACCAGAGACCGTTTTTTGAATGGATGTCAATGGATGAGAGGCTTCACTATGCTGATTAAACAGCTTTTGTGGGGAAATAGCTGATCATTTAATTAATCGACAGCCTGTTCGCTAATCTTCAGCATGTTTTACACTAAACAATACTTTCGTTAGGAACTATATGTAGATTTTAGCTTGATAAAAATGTATTTTTTTAAGAGAAGGAAGACTAGGGAACGTTGCGACAGGTAGGACTCATTTATGGCATAACCAACAGCAAATGTGCTGCTTTACTGTCTAACAGATAGAACAATAGATGTGTGTAAAAGCCACTGGAAGCTTGCAACCATTAGCCAAAAAAGCGTAACGGCTAATGCTAAGGCTCCGGCTGTGGCTGTACGCAGGGAGGGAGTTTTGAACGGCGGGCACTGATGTCACTGCCATTATACAATAGGCTGAGAGGTGCCGCACGTGATTAAGTTAGTGTTACGCTTTCTCCTATGGTAGAGATACAGACCCTCTCATCTCCCTATAATATATAATCTCTGGATCTACCTACCTGCAAAGTTTAGCTTCAACCCTGATAAAACACACCTGAATCAGCTAATTAAGATCTTCAGGAGCACTTGATAATTACAGACAGGTTTTTTTTTAGGTTAGTAGAATTTAAAATTTCTGTGACAAGTGGGGTGGGGCCGAGAGCCGTGGGAGCGGAGCAAGGCCAGTGTGGTGCACAGGTGTCTCTCATTAACAATCATGTCACCGGCATCCCTTCGCTCCCACAGTTTTCAGCCTCGCCCCACTCATAATGCTAATTACATACAGTTCATTTACATAAACATCACATTCAGATCTTGGTTAAAAGTTTGATAGCAAATAACACATGCTATTGCAACTACCAAAGAGACAGTCATTGTGTATGTATATAATCAAACAACATACAGTATAAATATGGTCTTAAAAGTTTTGCAGCCCCTCCTCAACTTAACCACAGGCTCTACTCTTCACCACAGTGGTAACCTTACAAAAAACCCTGTAAATCCCAACATAACACAACAAAAAAACACTAACTTATGTCTCCCTATGTTAATCTGGTGCAAAAACACACAAAATAACACTTCATCTCACGATTTATTTTCCTTATACAGTCTGATGCAAAGCATGCTGGGAATCAGAAATCTGCCGCAACTAAACTCAATCATATTACTTTCAGCAAATTTTGAGTTCACAGAACTTCTTTCTATTAAGTACAATGAACTTTTATTATTATTTGAGTGAAACGAACTCATTTCATTGAATTAATTTCACTGTTTGGTTTTACAGTGTACTATCAACTTGGATCATTGAATATCACAGAAAAAAATCCAGGAAAAGAGTTATATGATGCAGGACACTTCAGACTATAGGTGAAGGATTGCAAACCTTTCTCCCTTTCTCCATCTGCCACTGTCTTTTGCGTCTGCATATTCCATGAATGTGCATTTAACGCTTCTCTAGGGGCCTGAGCCCGTGAGCAGCACTGAATCATGGGCCATGAGTTCAGTGCCAAAAAAAATAATCCCTGCCGAGGAAAGAGTATTAGCCAAACACTCTCTCGCAAGCAGAGAAAACTCTGCGAAATCTTAAATAACAAACACAAACTTGACATTGACGACCCTGTTGTCCAGGCAGACACACGATGGCTTTAGTGGCTTTCTATGCGCACATTCTGCATGAATATTGATCTTTAGCACTTCGCAATCACATTTCATTATCATTAACTTGATGTTAGTCATGATTAATGACAGGGAACCTCCCTGTTCTCTTGAAACTGTGTACGTTCACAGGATGGTGCAAAAATTGCGCAATATATGCTGCAATTGTCTGAATAAGGCTGAATATTTTCCCCTCTGCTGTGAAAAGCTGTCGTCATGCTCTCCCTGGACATTTGCCTGCACAGTGCTGCAGCTGTCCAGCCTCAGTTGTGTTCATATGCTTCCCAGAATCTTCTTCCTCATCTTTCTCAAAGCTCTAGTTTGTCGTCCCCTCACCTCCTCCACCTTCCTGCTTGCCAGAGTCTTTCACATTCATCTGTAAAGTTACCCTAAAGCACAAACAGATGTCCCTCAACAAATTGGCTGCATCTCTGCTTCCCATTAGCTCTTACAAGGTTGGCTGGATCAAAGTCAATTTGGCCCCTGCCTTTACTGTTTTTTTTTTTTGTTTTTTTTTTTACTAAACACAGGAGTTGCTAATGTTGTAAACTGATGTGGATTGGATGGTTGATACCAGTGAGCACAAACCCTGAAATGTTCATATTCAGCCCATGGTTATCTTACCCTGAGAGTATGATTTAGTTGGATAAATGGATGATACTAATGTTTATGAAAACATACTATAATTTCTCTCTCTCCAAACAACTAAATACATATTTTGGAGAAAATGATATCTAACGACTCAAAACGTTTTATTAATTATGAAATCACTGACATGTTTGCAATATGTGACCCTGGAACACAAAACCAGTTTTAAGTTGCACGGGTATTTTTGTAGCAGTAGTTAACAATACATTGTATGGGTCAAAATTTTCGATTTTTCTTTTATGCCAAAAATCATTAGGATATTTAGTAAAGATCACGTTCCACAAAGATATTTTGTAAATTTCCTACCATAAATATATCAAAAATTGATTTTTGTGAGTGGATATGCATTGCTAAGGACTTCACTTGGACAACTTTAAAGGCGATTTTCTCAATATTTTGATTTTTTTTGCACCCTCAGATTCCAGATTTTCAAATAGTTGTATCTCTGCCAAATATTGTCCTATCCTAACAAACCATACATCAATGGAAAGCTTATCTATTCTTCACCTTCAGGTGATGTATACATTTTCAAAAATTACCCTTATGACTGGTTTTGTGATTCAGGGTCACATATATGTTTACACATACTGGGAATTTGTCTTGGTGACAGAAACTTCCACAGCACAGACAGAATGACAGCGACAAGGCAGTGTTAGATCGAATGAAATCTCCACATCGGAAATCCAGCTTCGGATGCTGGCTCTTGCCAAAAGATATGTCTGGTGTGTGCAACCCAGCACACCTGAATAGAAAGTCTCAAGACTATTAACAGTCTATATCAGCCTGAGAGTTTGACTGAGAAAGCCAGGGAAGAGCAGAAGCAAGAGACAAAGTGATGATAGTAAAAGAGCAGGTTTTATTGAATAATCTTAGTTACATATGTTTCAAAGTTCAAGCTTTATCTAAATGTTACACTGCTCAATGCTCTGACTTCATTTGACCAGTACAATTCCAACAAGTGTCATTATACCAAGGGAAAAACAATGGAAAATTGCTGGTTTACAACATCGTCCTGTGACGTTAAAAACCTTGAAATGGAGACATTCTCTTATATCCTACCTGTGAAGACAAACATTCCTTTAGACCACATAATCATAAGATTTAAACAACAATAGAAAATGAGCACTGAAGAAAGCATGAGCTGAAACATCTGCTCTTTGGTCTGTTTTTAAGATAATTTTTGTGTTCCTGAATTTTGTAGACCTGAATTTTGCTCTGGTCTAATTGGATGTCTTGTGTGCAGACAATTATTATTATTATTATTATTATTTATTTATTTATTTTTTTTTTGGTTGATCAAACAACATTAGAAAAGAAATAAGTAATATAAAAACATAAAATTACATATGAATAATAATAATAATGATGATGATTAAATAATAATATGAATAAATTATAAATCAAATGCCAGCTACATAAATGACCAATAATTATAAATGATTATGAAATTAAATATAAAAACATTAATAAAATAATAAAGAAAACACCAATGTATGGTTGCTTTCTTACAGTAAAACAGGTTTTACTGAAAACCCTTAGATCCTTCAAAAGATAAAAATTAAAATAAGTGAATAAAAATACAAAATAGTTAGCGGCGCACGGGTTCCCTCGATCAAAAGCCTATGCATTTTTCCCATAGACTTTTGGAAAATCGCAAAAAATAAGCTCTGTGTTTAACAAAGGGTTATGACACTTACACGTTTTACTATCAAGATAATCTTTACAATCTTTACAACATTTACATATTTTGAAGCCTAAATAAATTTGTTAGATATAAAAAGCTTACAGTAGGCTATAAACGGACTACAGCACACCATGGTCGAGGATCAACGTCACCACCACCAAGCTTCCTCAAACTTTATTTAAAAAACAACTTTATTTATAAACATGCTTGCTGATTATGATCTGTGCTGTGTATGAATACTTACCCACTTTTTCATGAGAAATGCTGTCCAAATGTCCTGTTTGTCATGATGACGTCTAAAGTCCCCGCCAAAGGATGTAGTCCCTTTTAGCAACATATTAGCAAGTTTTTAAGACACAATAAAGGTTTTAAAAATCACAAGTGGATTATAACTGGTGTGTTCATAGATCAAAACGTGAAAATATTTATAGGCTTTGTTAACCATGCACAGACCTTATTTCAGGCGATTTAGCAAAAACCATTCAAAAAACCCATAGACTTTAGGGCGATGGAAGTTGAAGTCCTAAAATGCTAACTCACTTCGGGGGTTTTGCAAACAAAAACAAGTCATCTCTGAGGTAGGCCTACTCTGTAAGAGATATGGTGTGCTAAAAAAAAATATAAGTATAAATAGTGATTTAGATTGCATGTTTATTGCCCAGTGGGGGAATTTAACTGTTCATGAGATGGATTACCCTAAGGGAAAGAAACTTGTGCCAGGCTGTTCTGGTGCTAAGTGCTCTGTAATGCTGACCAGACAGAAAGAGTTCAAAGAGGAAGTGGCCTAGGTGTGAGGAGTGATTTTGCCAGCTTTTACTCACTCTGCATGAGTAACGTTAGTGGTGAGTGGGTCACAAACTAACACGGGGTTAGTTGTAACACCAGGGCTTGACATTAACTTTTTTGCTCACCAGCCAATGTGGCTAGTGGTTTTCCAAAGTTACTAGCCACTCAGCATTTTCACTGGCCACAATTTTGCTGCTAGGGAAATTACATTTTATATGATGAAAGTTGACTGGCATGCTTAAATTACTTGATTTTGAGTCATTTTACTTGATTTACAAGATTTAAATCCCTTTCAAACTTACAAATGCAGATTGACCACCCAAATCAAGACTATACATTGTATATATCAGGTAGGCCTATGTATAGTTATTTTTGTTAGGCTATGTAAAAAGAACAAAGAAGCAAATTACAAATAGTAATTTAAAAAATATATATATATATTTTTTTTTTTTTCAGATAGCCTACATATGTTTATTTAGCATACATGTATACATTTATTTAACATTTTTTGATGTTTGATTAACATTAATGACAGACAGGTATTTATTTGGGGGCTGCTGAATGCATGGACGTCATATACTGACACATATCCAGTTTTTACCCACTTAGCCGTAAGCCATAGCCGACTGTATTCACGCGAGATACTCCACACGATGCATTTTGACATCTGTGTGTGCGTGTATTCAGGCGCAAGGAGAACTGATCGCGCGCGACAGAGAGAGCGCGCATGCGAGCGCTTCTGTTGTGTCATTCAGCGCGATTCCGCCTATCCCGCCTTCACTAACCGAAAGTTAATCGATAAAGAATTGTGACTGAATTGTAATTTTGTGATACGACGATCTTGGCTATTTTTCATTTGGCTGTAGGATAAAGTAATATTCATCCCGCCAAAGTGGCTAGTGGGAGTGGCTGTCTTACCCACCACAGCTGAAAATCTACCCGCATTTGGCTGGTTGGCGGGTGTTAATGTCAAGCCCTGTGTAACACACATGGTTTATGATTATATTCCCACATGTTAGCATGATGAAACTATGTTCACACTGTCAGTTTTTGGGATTGACATCCACATTTACTTACAGGCGTGAGTCTTGAAATGTCCCGTTCAAATAACAACTTAAGCCGCGGTCACACTAGACTTTGAACGTGCGAAATTTATTCGGATGCTGTACAGTCGTGATATGACGTCACGGTCTACAACGTCTTTTTTATAAACATGAATTCAACACATAACTTAAAGCAATACATTCAAAATGTAAAAATATAGAACCTACTCAACTTTACTGCCAAAAAATATAATTCTTTTAATTCAGCCAAGAGGTCATGCCGGGATGAATCGATCTTCTGGTCGCTAGTCTTCACCAAACTTGAACATTGGAACTCAGCGAAATGCGAAATTTTTCGCACGAGCCTGCGTTTCCGGTCTGACGCATTCGCATGCGTTTGAATGGAAGTCAGTGGAACGAAAAGTGCAGTGTGACCGCCCCTTTACAGCAGCGTATTCTCTTAACCATAGCTACAGTGACCAAAGTCATTTAAAAAATGGCGACGTCCATAAAACTGAAAAGTCTCATCACTTTTGACAGGACACTGTCTAGCTGAGCCGCGAGATCATCCAATCTTTATTAACCAACAGTAGATTCAATGTAAACATGCACTGGGTCTAAAACCTTCAGATGACACAGCTCGTATCTCCCTTGACTTGGGTAAAGTTGGTTTTATATTCGCACATTCGGACATCCGTATTCAATAGCCTTGTTAATCACACTACACTGGACATTCAGTGGACATTCACAAGTAAATATGCCATTAAAACAATTCATGCCTATTTTGATCGACTGTGAAAAATGTTGTAGCCTAAGTTGACAATCGTTGGTTGTCAATATCATGTCGCTGCTTAAAATTCACAAACATTAATTTATTGCATGTTTATTGGAAAGCCTGAATTTATCAGAAGTCCGAAGTGCGGATATAAAACCAACTTTACTCAAGTTCTCCCTTGCTGTAAGTTGACCACACATGAAACTCCTTAGCATAAGGACTCAAATACAGGACTGACAACCGTATTCTGCTGCTGTGTGAACATGGCCTAAAATATGTACTAGTTTTCCGATATAGACAATATATAGGGAAAAAAAATGCGCAAAAATTCTGAAATCTTTGGAAGATATCACTGAACATTTACTTTACAATAGCAAAAGTAAATTTCTTAAATTTTCTTTATTTTTCATCTATATGTTTTTTTATTTAAAATTAGACAAATCTGATATTATTTTTATCTTTGTAACACTGCGTTACAACGTGCCACGCTATTAGAACTATGCTATTACATACAGTTACCGGTAGCTACAATTGGCATCATTAAATTTTATGAATTTATGTTGAGAAACTCAGAAGACTCAGAGGATGAACCTGAACGTTCAGAAAATATTATTTAAAGAATTTTACAGCATTCGTTCTGGCTCGTTTATTTGTCTCGTTGGGAGGGAGGGGAGTGTTTTGTTCAGCTCTGTGTTTTTCTGAATGTCTGAATGTGTTTCTTCATCTGTTTGCCTGTATTGTTTTAACCTATGCTGTATAGCTAAGCTGTGTTTTGCAGTGTTTATTCTGTGCCGTAAAGAGAATGTGATTACAAACAGATTGAGTTAAGGACCTGTCATCCTGCACCATCTAGAGTTTCATGACAGAACTATGTTTTTAGGCAACTATTCCTATAAGCTTCAAGATTGACCTAATTTTTTACTAATACAAGAATAGCATCTGTAACCTAAATAATCAATGGGGTTATGGGTTATTTTTTAGACAGACTCTACAATGCACTCAAGTTTGCAACCATGTGGATTTTTATTTACATATTTATTTTGGGTATCACTTTGCCTTTTCACTTCAAAGGTTGAAGGTTTTCACTTTAACCTTGCAAAGCTCCCATCTTCCCCAACTTAACCCAACTGTTTCATCTCCAACATAATAGGAATATTTTAGTTGTGATGCATTTGTCTTTATGACAATTTGCTTTCTGAATGGGTGCATGCTTTGTAGTGCGTCGGATCACAATGTTCTGTTCACTTTGACGTGTTTGTGACCCATTTAATCTTTGAAATGCAGCAAATTTTCATTTCCCATGGCTCCACCTGCAGGGTTCTGGGTACTCCATAACAAGAGTGAAATTTCGAGGGTGTTCAAATCACTTGTAGTTGTATGAAGACTGAAGTAGGGGCTTATGGGTTCTAGCCTCATCATTAGCAGCAGCACCACTTCTGTAATGAAAGGTTCGGGATGCCAAGGCTAAAAGTAGTAGACAGAAGGTCAGCTGGGTACAATTTTGCTGCATTTGCAACAGTAAATGTGACTGGATATTAACATGTTAAAAACTTGGAGCAGTTATGCATGAAATGGCAGAATTTCTATCTGTACTCTTTACACTGCCCAGCCTTATTTCACTCTCACCTGTTGAGCTCTTGTTCACAGGAGAAGCCTCCACGGCACCCTGAGCAGTTCGGCCAGTTGATGTCTCTGTTGGCTCGACAGGAACTTGACCTGGCAGCTGAGGGCACATCCACCCTTCGAGGCTGTCGGACCTGGACAAACAAATGCTGCTGCAACTGCCCTGTTCGTTACGGCTATCTGAATTATCACCACTCCACCTCCATTCAGTGTTGCACAAGCCTCTGCTGCTAAGGCTTAACAACTCTCTACATAACCGCCTCTCTACATTGTCCACAAAGAGGGACAAAGATGATGATGACATGATGCCCGGTGAAGAATTTGTGGAAGCAGTTCTCCTGGATCTGGAGCGGCCTGAGTCTGGAAAATTTCAGACATCAAAAACTGTTATTATTATTTTAATAATCAATGTCAGTGATGACATCAACTTGTTACTTTATTTTTTATTTTTTTCAACTTTCTATTTTCAATAGCAAATCAGCCATTGAACACAGAAACTGAGATATAACTTCTTTATTAAAAGCCTATTCCAACTTCTGTGAGAGAGTTTAGATGATGTGGACGGATGTCCATCATCCCCCTGGGGCCCCCCTCGGTAGAAACCGCGTTCTGGGGGAGAGGGGGTGGGGGCTGGATAAAACGGGAAAGCGGGGGCAACGCGATGCAACCGCAAAGGGCACTTTCACAAACAAAGGGGCAGGGGCTGAGTTCTGATTTGGTAGCTGAGCTTAACCAGTCAGTGGTAGAAGTGCAGATGACAGACTCAGTGACTTCAGAGTAGAACTGCAGAGGCAGTTCCTGTGGCTGGTTGAGCTTCCTCAGCTGGCGAAGGAAGCACAACCTCTGCTGACCCTTTTTCCATGTGATTGTCCCACTTCAAGTCCTGAGAGATGGTAGAGCCCAGGAACCTGAATGACTCCACTGTTGCCACAGTGTTGTTCATGATGAGTGCTGGGGTGTTTCTCCTAATGTCCACAATCATCTCCACCACCACTGTTTTTAGTGTGTTAAGCTCAAGGTTGTTGACTGCATCAGACAGCCAGCTGCTCAACCTCCTGTCTGTAAGCAGACTCGTCTCCATCCTGGATGAGGCCGATGAGTGTAATGTCATCTGTAAACTTCAGGAGTTTGACAGAGGGATCTTTTGTGGTGTAGTCATTGGTGTACAGGGAGAAGTGTAGTGTGGAGAGCACACATCTCTGGGGGGGCACCAGTGCTGATTGTGCGGGTGTTGGAGGAGAATTTTCCCAGCCTCACTAGCTTCTCTCCTGTCTGTCAGGAAGTTGGTGATCCACTGACAGATGAAGGAGGGCACAGAAAGCTGGGTTAATTTGGACAGGAGGAGGTTTGGGATGATGGTGTTGAAGGCCGAGCTGAAGTCCACAAACAGGATTCTCGCACAAGTCCCTGGTGAGTAGAGATGTTGCAGGATGTAATGCAGTCCCATGTTGACTGCATCATCCACAGATAAGCAAACTGCAGGGGGTCCAGTGATGTCCTTTAGGTAGGCCAGCACCAGTCTCTCAAATGACTTCATGACCACAGATGTTAAGGCAACAGGTCTGTAATCATTTAGTCCTGTGATTTTTGGTTTCTTTGGGATGGGGATGACGGTGGAGTGTTTGAAGCTGGAAGGGACTTCACTGAGCTCCAGTGATCTGTTAACCCATTTGTGCCCAAAATTATATAGTCCTGTTAATAGTGTCCTATGTGAACATGTTCTACATTTATTTTCCCCAGGTTTTTGTTTTTTTTTCTTAAAAAACGTGTTTGAATGGGCAAATATGTTGTATGCACCTCTCAATGTAAAATTTGAAGGATAACATTTTTGCATCTAACTAAAATTAGCTGCTTTCAACAGATCAAAGTCGAAGAGCATTCGATGTGAACCCAAAAAAATAGCATCTAGCTTATAATCCCTTGAATATGAAAACAAAACAAATAGCAAATCCTTTTGTTTTAATGTGGTGGACCATAGTGAAGATGCAGCCATTATGTTGCTCCAACAGAGCATTGTGAATCAAAATGTTAAATTACATTGTTCATTAGAAAAAATTACATCTATATGTGACCCTGGACCACAAACCCAGTAATAATTCACACGAGTATATTTGTAGCTATAGCCAACAATACATTGTTTGGGTCAAAATTATTGTTTTTTTTCTTTAATGCCAAAAATCATTAGGATATTAAGTAAAGAACATGTTCCATGAGGATATTTTGTAAATTTTCTACCATAAATATATAACAAATTCGTTTTGTGAGTGGATATAAATTGTTAAAGACTTCATTTGCTCGAATTTAAGGTGATTTTCTCAATATTTTAATTTTTTTAGTACCTTCAGATTCCAGATTTTCAAATAGTTGTCTCGGCCAAATGTCCAATCCTAACAAACCATACATCAATGAAAAGCTTATATATATATTCAGCTTTCAGATTATGTATAAATCTTAATTTAATAAAATCGACCCTTATGACTGGTTTTGTAGTCCAGGGTCACATATAACAAACAAACTAAAAATAAATAAATTAAAAAATAAATTAATTAACAAATAACAATAGATAATATATAACAATATAAAATATTATGAAAGCAAAAAGCACTAAACAAGACCAATAACCTTGATTTATTGACCCATTAAACACAGTATACCCCATTTCCCCATGATATATGAAATTACAAGTAATTTGCCCACCGGCAACTATAGTTGCCGCTCGTACTTTTGAATAAGTATACAAAAAACTATAGATCTCTTGTAAGATTTGTTTTGTTTGGATGATTATAGAGACCCTCATGTACGTAGGTAGATATATGTCAACAAAAAATTCTTAATATTAACATGAAAATTACTTTTCTTTGGGAGGGTTTGCCTTCAATATGCTTCCTGGAAGTAGGGGTTGGAAATTGACAGCCTCATGTCACAGGAAGGAAGTGAATACCTTTTTTTTTGTTCTTGAAATCCTTTATTTGGATGTTTTCTTGCATGTCATTGAGACATAAAACATGGAAAACATCTAGAAAAATACTTACAAAAGAAAAATGACAACCATACACTGCGGCAACTATAGTTGCCGGTGGGCTAAAATGGGTTAAAGATCTGTGTGAAGATGGGGGGAAGCTGAAACACCAGCCTGTATAAATAAATGTATAACACAAAATAAATAATATAATTGTGATTTTAGCGATATGATAAATATCAGAGGATATGTTGGTAGAGTATATACTGTAGGTTTTGAGCATGACGACACCACATCTAATTTCAATTAGGCCAGTTAAATTCCTGTTCAACACTTTATCCCAATATTAAATATTCATTAGGCACTTTATTTCCACTTTTTGAATATTTTAATCATTTCCAAACTGGGAAAAGGAAGAAGGAGTTCGAGAAAAGGCGGATTCGCCCCCACGGTCCGTGTATCATTCATTCATTTTTTGATTTAATAAATCATACACTGACCCCCCACCCACATTACTCTCCACATCATTACTGCTTTTATCAGATAGTTTTCATTTGCAATTTTCAAACAGACAATGGTGGCGGAGTTAGCGTAAATAACCTCTGCTGACAAGGCGTTTGGTATTTTATTTTGCTTTATTTAACTGCGTTGCTTTTGGAATTGTCTGTGTTTTGTATGAATTTGATCATTTTGGTTCTTAAAAGTGTCCTTGAGGTTGGGAAGTTTGTTATGCATAAAACATTATGGTCTGGTTTGTTGGTCTGTGTTGACAGAGGTGACATGGTATGTTGACTTTTCCTTCCTGGTGTTCTGCTACTAGGTCTTTTTTGGCTAAAACTTCCCTGTTGGATTTTTGTTCCCTGATTTGGGACTTCGCCTGCTTGGACTTCAGACAGGACATGTGGGTCTTAGAGGCCTCTGTATTTTAGGACATGACAGCCAGGTGGGTCTTTGTTTCCTGGAATTCCTGCAGCAGGCGCTCAAGGTCACCTCACTCCCACACACGAAAATAGTCTGTTTATACCAGCATTAATATACAGTTATGTTCAAAATAATAGCAGTGTGTTTAAAAAAGTGAGTAAAGCTCAAAATCCATATAATAACCTTTATTTCAATACATGCAAATGCATTGGGAACACTGCACATTATATTCTAAATCAAAACATGAGGAAAAAATTATCAAATTTGTTATTACTTTTCAGAAAGTGAGGGAAAAGGAATATTAGGCTGTTCAAAAAAAAAAAATTGCAGTGTCTGCATTTTTCTTTACAAAGTCACATATTTACTGTATAAACTGAAAATAGCTTAAAGATTTTGCTTTCTTATGAATCACCGAACTAGTATTTAGTTGTATAACCACTGTTTCTGAGAACTGCTTCACATCTGTGTTGCATGGAGTCGACCAACTTCTGGCACCTGTGAACAGGTATTCCAGCCCAGGACGATTGCACTACACACTACAATTCCTCTGCATTTCTTGGTTTTGCCTCAGAAACAGCATTTTTGATGTCACCTCACAAGTTTTCTATTGGATTAAGGTCTGGGGATTGGGCTGGCCACTCCATAACGTTAATCTTGTTGGTCTGGAACCAAGATGCTGCTCGTTTTCTGGTGTGTTTGGGGTCGTTGTCTTGATGAAAGACACATTTTAAGGGCATTTCCTCTTCGGCATAAGGCAACATGACCTCTTCTAGTATTTTGATGTACTCAAACTGATCCATGATCCCTGGAATCCGATAAATAGGCCCAACACCATAGTACGAGAAACATCCCCATATCATGATGCTTGCACCACCATGCTTCACTGTCTTCACATTGTACTGTGGCTTGAATTCAGTGTTTGAGGGTCGCCTGACAAACTGTCTGCGGCCCCTAGACCCAAAAAGAACAATCTTGTTTTCATCGGTCCACAAAATATTGTGCCATTTCTCTTTAGGCCAGTCAATGTGTTCTTTGGCAAACTGTAACCTCTTCAGCACGTGTCATTTTTTCAACAATGGGACTTTGCGAGGGCTTCTTGCTGATAGCTTGGCTTCACATAGACGTCTTCTAATTGTTACAGTACTCACAGGTAATTTTAGACTTTCATTGATCTCTCTGGAGCTGATCATTGGCTGAGTCTTTGCCATTTTGGCTATTCTTCAGTCCATTCGAATGGTAGTTTTCAGTTTTCTTCCATGTCTCTGATTTTGGTTGCCATTTAAAAGCATTGGCTATCATTTTAGCTGAGCAGCTTAGCATTTCTGCACTTCTTTATATGTTTTCCCCTCTCTAATCAACTTTTTAATCAAAGTACGTTGTTCTTCTGAACAATGTCTACAACAACCCATTTTACTCTGATTTTCAGAGAGAAATGCACAGTACAACATTTGCTGCCTTCGTCCTTAAATAAGGGCCATTTGTTTGACGTCAGAGTGATTAATCTCTAATTGAACTCCACACTGCTATTATTTTGAACATGCCCATTAATGATTCAGTTACACATAATCAGCAGCATGCATGTCATGATTGTTGTATCTGTTGGTTTTCTATTACTCCATTACATCTTTTAGTAAAATATTCGCCATGTAGAAATATAATTTCTATCAAAAACAATGAGTGATCTGGTTACTGATGTTGGACTGCTATTATTTTGAACACAACTGTAGCTCATTATTAGTTCATTATAAATCTCAGGTACATGTCAACATTTCCAGCTAACTTGATCATCTGCCATGCAGGATTGCGGTTTCTTATAAATAAAATGATAGAATCAGTCTGTCATGATCCCAGTTCTGTCTTTTGTTTTGTATGGAATTTTATGTTGAAGTTCCTTCACTGTTATAATTGTTTCCATGTTCACTTCCTGTTTGGTTTCTGTCTCCCCTAGCTATCACAATAGTTGTTATTGTTACCATCATTGAACACACCTGAATTTAATTAGCTATTCTGTGTATTTAAAGGCAGGAACACACCAAGCCGACGCCAACAAACTAGTGGTGTCGAAAGCAGACTGCGGGGTTGGCTCACATCGGCAGCGTCTGTGTCCAAAGTTGGACTGACACACCAAACCGATGCTCGAGAGCCAATGGCCAAGTAGCACGTCCGTTCTGCGCCTGCGTAAGATGAAATGCCTTTCTGAACCAGCAGGTGGCAGTAGCTGAACAGCCAATCAGAATGATCATATGGCCCAACGGACATGTCGAATCGGCGGAAAAAAAGCCGACAAGGACAAACTTCAGACGACGATGCGGAACACACTGAGAAAACTTAGACGGCCAACGGACAAAAACTGTCCGACGGCTGACCGTCAGCTTGCTGTGTTCCTGCCTTAAAGGAACACTCCATTTTTTTTTCGAAAATAGGCTCATTTTCCAACTCTCCTAGAGTTAAACAGTTGAGTTTTAAGGTTTTCAAATCCATTCAGCCAATCTCCGGGTCTGGCGGTACCACTTTTAGCATAGCTTAGCATACGGTCTAAAGAGTTTAGATATTTTTCCTATTTAAAACTTTACTCTTCTGTAGTTACATCATGTACTAAGACCGACGGATAATGAAAAGTTTTTCTAGGCCGATTATGGCTAGGAACTATACTCTCATTCCGGTGTAATAATCAAGAAACTTTGCTGCCATACCATGGGTGCAGCAGGCTCAATGATATTACGCAGCGTCTCTCACAAATGTCTCCATGTTGCAAGGCACGCTCCCTGTGCAAGCAGGGGGTCACAGGCGGTGCGTAATATCATTGCGCCTGCTGCACCCATTGTACAGCAGCAAAGTACCTTGATTATTACGCCTGAATGAGAGTATAGTTCCTAGCCATATCAGCCTAGAAAATTGCAACTTTTCATTTTCTGTCGGTCTTAGTACACAATTTAACTACAGAAGAGTCAAGTTTTAAATAGGAAAAATATTGAAACTCTTTGGTTATTTCTGAGCGAGGTGCTAACGGTCTAATCAGATTCAATAAACTATGCTAAGCTATGCTGAAAGTGGTTTCGAAAAAAGTGGAGTGTTCCTTTAAGACCTAGGTTTTCAGTTGCGTGTTGTTAGTCGTTGTATGCTGTTGATGGAGCATGTGTGTATTTTGGGTCTGATGTTCCTGTTTATTCATGTGGAGTTTTGTCATTAAATGTGTGTGCAAGTGGATTCTCTCTCTGCCTCGTCTCTCAGTATTGTTACAGAACAGCTAACCAACTATGAATCCAGCTGCACAGATCATGCGCCTTTGTCGGGGGAAATGGTTGACTGAGGAATATACCATGGATTTTATTGAACTGGCACACTTAACTTCAATGGACACTGTATGTCTTAAGATTTTCTGAGCCGCTCAACTTGGTTGTGGTGTTACTTGACCCTAAATGGACTCTGGAACACTATATCAATTCGGCATTACAACTAAGCAGCTCTGATTTTACTGTGGGTGTTGTGGAGGAGGAATGTGACATCCACTCTGTACCCACTACACCAAAGTCTCCAATTGTCAGCAACCACCTCAAAGCCTCGTCCCAAGATGGCCACCATTCCAGAGCCTCGTCACATCTCAGCAGATCTTCCAGAGCCTCATCACGTCTCAGCAGATCTTCCAGAGCCCTCAGCTGAGATGGCTGCCACACCTGAGCCCTCAGAGATCACAGCACTGGCCATTATAGCCACAGCTATTGGGAGTGTTTGGGTTGTGCACTGTGCTACAGTTGAAGAGTTCGCTGCAAAGCCTGCTCCAGTCCATGAATCTGCTCCAGAGCCCGCTTCAGCTCATGAGTTCGCTCCAGAGTCTGCTCCAACCCATGAGTTCACTCCAGAGCCCACACCTATCCTAGAGTTTCTTGTCTGCCCTGACACAACCACAGAGGCCAGCTCTAACCTCTCTGTGCCTTTTGTTACAGTTTTGCCAGATCTGCTGTGGTGGTCAACTGCTCCGCAGTAGAGATCTTTAGCCCCGATTTCACTGCTGTGGTGGTCTTCTGCTCCGCTGTTGAGGTCTTCAGCCCCGATTTCACTGCTGTGGTGGTCTTCTGCTCTGCCGTGGAGGCCTTCAGCCCCTGATTGCACTACTGTGGTGGTCTTCTGCTCCACCGTGGAGGTCTTCAGCCTCAACCGCACTACTGTGGTGGTCATCTGCTCTGCCGTGGAGGTCCTCAGCCCCGACTGCACTACTGTGTGTGGTCATCTGCTCCGCTGTTTGAGGTCTTCAGCTCCGACTGCACTACTGTGGTGGTCATCTGCTCCACCGTGGTGGTCTTCTAGCCTGTTTGCGAGGCCCACTGCCCAGCTTGCTGGTCAACTGCTCTGCCCCAGTCTCCAGGACCTCTTCTGCTCCACGAGCCTGGCCCTCCATCCCGTCCCCCGGGTCCACCTCCCTCCTGGACTTCTGGTTTTTAGAAGTGTCTGGAAGCCGCTCCTTTGAGTAGGGGCTATGTCACAATCCCAATTCTGTGTCTTTAGTTTTGTATGGAATTTTGTTGAAGTGCCTTCTGTTATCATTGTTTCCATGTTTTCTTCCTGTTTGGTTTCTGTCTCCCCTTGCTGTCATATTATAGTTACCATAATTGAACACACCTGCAGTTAATTAGCTACTCATTGTTCTGTGTATTTAAGACCTTGGTTTTCAGGTTTTAGTCATTATTTGCTGTTGGAGCATGTGTATTTTGGGTCTGATGTTCCTGTTTATTCATGTGGAGTTTTGTTATTAAATGTGCGTGCAAGTGGATTCTCTCTCTGCCTCGTTTCTCAGTATTGTTACGCAATCTTTAAGTGTGAAACTTGACTGGTGTCTAATGCCAGAGCAATACAATTTCATAGTCTGAAGAAATTTAAACAATTCTCAGCCATATTTAATAAAGGCAGCAATGCATTATGTAAAGTATCACGCTTAAGTTAGCAAGGCAGCTGTGTTTTACCGGACACGGAGGAGGTGTGATAGCATCAAAACAGCTCTTGTGAAAGAAAAGGAAATGATTCCCTTTGGCCTGCACAAAAATACAAATCCAGTTAAAGCTAGGTAATTCTGTGAATATATGGACACATTTGATAAAACACTACAGAAATGCCTTGTTAAAATTTACATGTGTTTATCACTTATTTTCAAAAAATGGACTAAATATTTGGGGTTTCAAGTATGAGATCACATACTCAAATAGATTAATTACTATAAATTTCCCAGGGATTATTCTGAAAAAAAAAAAAAAGTTAACAAACTTGGTAGCCATCTAACTACAAAACTTCAACTAAACAAATATTCACAGCAATAAAATCAAGCATTTAGGGTAAGCAGAGACGCCTTAAATATACTCTCCCTCTAAATCAACACAGCTGTGTGTAAAAACAACCAGATTAATCTGATTGGTGGTGCAGAGCAAATATGTGTGTAACTATAGTTTAAAGAACTGGTTTCAAACAGGTTTATAACCTTTACCATTGTTTACCAACGTCAACCATGATGTTTTTTTCTGTTGTGATATTAATGTCATCTTCCGCACAAAGGCTAAAACGTAGTTTTAATCTAGTAAAAATACTTTAACCCTCCTATTATCCTCAAAATCCAGCGACGCCGGTTTGCCAGTGGGGTCAATTTGACCCCAGCGATTAAAAACCTCCAGAATATGATTTTATTTTCAAAGGTTTATGTATCAGGTACTTTATGTTTCTTCATTGACTACTCAATTAGCTCTTTAAATAAAACAACACCTCCCATACTTAAGTTGCATTTTTTTTTTAATTATTAGCATAAACGCAGGGATGGGCAGTATTTATGATACATATATTTCAAATACGCATTTCAAATACAAAAAAGTTTTTTGTCATTTGTGTTTGATAGGGTTGATGAAAATGGCTTTGTGTTTTGTATTTTTAAAATTCTGTAAAATACTTTCTAAAAAGTCTACATGATGACATCATACAATAGCAGCCTCTGATTGGGGCCTACTGAGTAGTTTGCCCAGACTTGTTGAGATCATAACAGAAAATGAATACATATGGAAGAAGGTGGTCAAGAACCGTGTAGGCTGTCAGCTTTCCATACATTTTTAGCATGAATTGCTATAATTTTTAACAGTTCATGTTAAGTTTTGGTGTTCAGACTCGGCTAAATAGTATACCAATTTACATAATGTTCTTGAAAACTATTATACCGAGCAACAGCCCCCTATCTTTATGATTACCAATCAAATGATTAATTAGTTAGAAACTAGTTGCCATGAATACAGGCACCACTAGTTCTCTTCTTATGAATGACTTGTTTGTCATTGAGTCAGTGTTGCTGATGCAAAGTAGGCCCTTCATTACCAAACATCAAGTAACTAAATTAGGATACAATTATGAGTCATTTGCAAACATTAAACTGTTGGTTACTTTAAAACTAACCTTCATCTGGGAGAACACAGGGATATGTGAATATTTGATGCGTTAAAGCCACAATATGTAAATTTTTGCCGCTAGAGGTCGCTCATTCAAAACAAAGGCGTAGCTTGATGACGCCTTAATGAGCAGTGGAACTTTTATTATGCCACAGTCGCTGCTTCCGCTTCTTCCGCTCATTTGTATTTGGGATAAAGCAGCGGCGTTTTATCATGTTAGACATATTTGTGTGTTTGAAGTTGTAATAGTGGTACTCTGTGCATTCGCTCGGCGGCTACTATGAGACATTTAATGCATGCTGCAGTAAACTAGAAGCAAAAAGAATTACTGTGTTGAGCTATATAACAATGACGAGTTTTCTGTCAATGAATATATCCAAACAGTTGCTAATAAAACACATTATATACTAAGGCGTCATTGATGTTTCTACAAAATAAAACCAGAAATCGAGGGTAATGATGTCATTAATAGGTGACACACTGACACGGTCCGTTTCCTGGTTAAAATTGCCTATTCCTCTGGAATTAAACATTCTTGGAAACATTTGGGATAATATAAGTACACAAGTCAACAAAATATATAACATTTTTCTAGTGGTTTTTGAATATTTTAATCCAAAAATCCTACATATTGTGCCTTTAACTGGTTTAATATGTCAAATTTATTGCATGACTAAGGCAGAGAAAAGCTGTTGCTATCACACATTGTTTACTTAATCAGCTGAGTCAGTGTAATGGTGAAGGGATAGATCAAATAGGCCAACTGATGGAAGGTCCGTGAAGAAATGTCACGCTCCCTTGTAAACGTAAAAAATACAGTAGTTTATTTTGATACATGGTGTGGCTGCTGTATTTTGTAGTTTATTTTGATACATATAAAATGAAGGTATTTGGTATTTTATTTTAAAATACATTTTGATGTATTTTTGCCCAACCCTGCATAAACATAATGAGACTTTTTCATTTTATAAAATTTTGAAATGTGCTTAACTGTCTTTTTGTTATCTTTAAAATCCTTTCGATTTTAGGGTGAAATATGAGCTGCATATGTTCTCAAAAGGTCACCAGCAGGCCACACTGAGGTTGTTAAAATATGGACCATTAATCTTGTCTTACTGGTTTCTGTGCACTGAAGTGACCTGCTGGGAGTCTCTGGCCTGTTTGTCCACCAGGAAACCATTTTGTCTCCCAGGCGACAATGGTTCTAATTCCCAATTCTTTCTCTCTGAGTCCTTAAGAATCCCCTAGTTAATTTGCCTTGGATAGTTAGACACACAGCCTGCCAAATCAGTTGGGGATTTCATGTGGAGTTGTACTTTGCACACGTGTGATCATCGTTTAGCTATAACAACCTAGAATTAAACGAGGGGTGGCTTTTAACTTCAGATTCACTGTTAGAGTAGTTAAAATATGCTACATGCAAAAAACGTAGCCTAGTTTTGCATCATGTAAGCAGAAGCAGAATCACATGGATATGCTTTGCCTAATAAAAACACATAACAGAACATTAACTACAGTGCCAGCTAATGACATTCTCATTGGCAATGGCTCAAGTTCACATACTCCCACCATGAGGAAAGCAGAGCATGGCCTATTGTTTATGAGGACTTCCTGATTACAAGGGTTTTTTTTTTTTTCTTTGGCAGTTAAAAATAATACATCAGTACACTGCAATCTGAGAGGACAATTATGAAATGTATCCATTCATTCGTCACTTTTATGTTACTAACTAGAGGAATAAACCATTAGCTCTGAGGCCAGGTCGGTGGTTAGGCAAGGGTTAACTGGTTTGCGTGCATGGAACTGAGAACTGTTTATCAGTTCTCTTCAGCTGATGTGGACTGCCTCTTGCCGAACAGGTCAGGTTACAGTCTTTTATTTCAATTCACAACACAAGTGGAGTTAAATCAAACACAATTTAATTATTTAATTTCCATAATTCCAAAATTAAGTTAATTATTCACTGCATTACACTTAAGTAAGGGGAACATAGGCATCAAAAAAGGAAAACAAAAAAGTTGTGTTGGAAAAACAGAAAATCAAACAATGAAAAAGAAAACTTAAAAAGTTAATTATGTGCTGGCCCTTAAACAAAGACCATTGTCTAAACTGATTTAAACCTCGTTTTAACTGACCTAAGGGGGGAAAAAAAGCCAAAGATTTTTTTTTGCCAAAGCATTTGGTTTGAGAGACAGCATTAGGCACTAATCCTTTCTGCTTGCGAGTGCTGTGCCGAGTGGAGAGGTAGTTTTCTTTCCTGGTGCAAAGGAGTTTTTATAAGGCATGGGAGAGTTTTTAAGCTGGAAAGAAAATCTATAGGTCTTTTGGGGTGCTAGGCACAGAGAAAAAAAAATTGGCTGCGCAACTTAAACATTCTGTACATTGTGTACGAGCTGTTAGTTGCCATCTTGAAAAGCACTTGAGCAAACAGCTGACATACATTCATTTGCTTCATCTGCATTTCGTCCCCTGACAAGAGTTGAAAGGCATTTTTGGTTTCCACAATGACAGGTTTTAAAATAAAACACTGTTTTCTTTGTTCAAAAGAAGAATTTAAGAGCAGACCAGCACATGTGAGAGAGAGAGAGAAAAAAATACAAGTATCAACAGGTCAATTCAGCAAAGTTATCCATGGCTTCATGTGTTCATTACAGTAGAGAGCTTGAATATTCTTGTGCCCTTAATAACCAGCATAGATCTGAGATATTCACGATGCAATAAAGGACTAAAAACAACAAAATGGAACAAAACAAATCTGAAAGTTTGACCTGATAGTGCTGCATTTGACTTGATAGATTTGCAATTAAAAATCCAAACACAGCAAAGATAATGCACCAAACATAAGGGAGGAATTTAATGGCTTTTAAGATGCAATGCTGCAAGGCACTTTGGTGCTCCAGCAAACAAGATCATGGTCCAATACGCATCAATGCAGGCCAATACATTCAGACATCTCATACCTAACAATGAGAGAAGTCATTTAAAAGGCTCTGTAAAAACACAAATAACCTGGTACAGCAACAAGATAATGAGATGCAATTCGTAATAAAAGTAAACAAATATGTGACAGCCCAAAAATGCCGGTTTGGTATAAGATTATAAAATATCCAAAGCCCTTGATTGGTATAGCCCAGATTTTTTTGCATTGCTTAGCTTGCCGACTATGCTTTAAATATTCACTTTTGAACAAACTAAATAATCCCATACACAGCAACTTAACATTCATTGTCCCACCACAAGAACATTTTCAATTCAGATCAATTTAATATGCTGCTTCCATCAAATGGCTCAAAATAAAGTCTTTTTCCTCAGCAGAAGTATCTGAGACAGAACAAGGTTGGCCCATCACCTGCTGAAGGCAACATTAAACCCTTGTGTGTCTCCTTTAGCAGCCGAACAGTTCTTATACACTGGGCAAAAGGAGTCCGGACCCCTGTGTTCACCATCAAGTGTGCAAAGATGGCAAAACAAAAATTTTTAAGTACTTACTTATCTTTTTAAAAATATATAATCCACTTTGAAAATTGTCCATTTGACTTGATATATCAAGGCACATTTGGTTTCGACAGCCAGTGCTGCGGTCTCGCTCAGTTTTGAGTTGGTCTCTACACAGGAATCATGGTTTTCCCACATCAACTGTGATTTTGGTGAATAGCTGGTCTTTCTCAATTTGAACAACTGTGTATGTTAGGGAATTGATCCCATCCCTTGTCATCGTTTCCCTTGTGTGAGCTATTCGGTCAAACCTGTCACAGGAAATGACATGATTAACATTCCACAGAGCAAGAGGGCATAAAGTAGTTTTAAAAGTGGCTTCTATTTGCTTGTTAACCATTTAACAAAGCAGTCACTCATCTGACAATGTATTGTTGCAACATATTTCAACATACTTAAAAGTGTCAGAAAGCTGTAATATGTTTAGGTACCTCTGTGGATTCGGGTCATTTTGTTTGTCTCGATCGTGACGGATCATTCTACATCTTCCGATGATCCCATCAGGCCTTGATATCGACATCCCTCTGGAGGTAACCCTGTGAAAACATGCAGTGCTTTTCAATTGATTTGATTGAACACTCTTGTATGTATGTGTAGAGAATAAACATCCATTATTAATACATCTAGTTCATGTTATATCAGTTCACAGACATTAGCCGCTTTTCCACCATCAGGCTGTTCTCAACTGGTCTCAGGACAGTTCACCCAAAAATTTAAATTCTGTCATCATTTACTAGGGCTGCACGATTTTGGGAAAAACTGACATTGCGATGTTTTGTTTTTCTGCAATATATATTGCAATATGAAAACAGTTTCACCAGATGAATGGCTCTATTTGGAAAGAAGTAATCGTTCTAGAATGATTGGTGTGATTTTATAAGGGAATGAATCTGCATAGATAAATGGGCATCAATAAATGGGCCCTCGCAACAGTGCCACCGCCACCCGGTGGCTTTAGGAAAACAGAGCAAGTTGGGCAATAACCATTTAAGTATATAAATATAGGAGGACTACGGCTGCGTTCCAGTTCGGTTTTAGACACGCACTCGCGAACTTCCCTAAACACTTCCCCTCGGGGGAATCCCTGCCGCCATTTTGAAGTGCGTTCCACTTCGTGAAGTGGACGAGGGAAGTTTATATGGACACACCCTCGCTCCCTCGATTTTGACAGAGGGAGCGAGTCTACTTCATATGTACACTTCAGGCAGCTCCATAACCCACAATGCAACACGAGTGTGACGTAACCGCATATCCCGTTTAATTTACCCCACCACAAACAACTCTATGATATATTAATTATTTTTTAAACATTTAAAACACACACATACATGTACATATACATATACATATATATATATATATAGAATGCTGTATTAAACAATTTTGTAAGGGGAAAAAATAAATAATAAATCAGCTCCATTGCGGATTCCAAGTGATCAAGGGCTAAGGACGTTCCAGTTCAGCCCATACAAAGGTTCCGCCAGAAGTGGGCACTCGTGCAACGTAAGCAATGACGTACATCCGAGTCAACGAGACCGAGTGAAGTTAGCGAGGGAAGGGCATTTAAAAACCGAACTGGAACGCAGCCTACGTCAGTCATTTGTATTTGCCACACTTCCTGCTACCAGCTGGTGGCGCTATGACTGACTAAATTTTGGTATGTAGATGTCTTCAGGCCAGGGCACTTATCAAAGTTATGTGAAGTATGACGCAGATTGGACATTGTATTCTTGAGTTACAACAACTTCCTGTTTCATGACGATAATAGCATTCTTTAACACTCAGCTAAGTGTTGCTAGCATGTTTTAGAATGTTTCTAGCATGTTTAGTAGGACTCTTCTCAAACACGTGAAGTTTGTGGCAGATTGTACATCGTATGCCTGAGTTACAACAACTTCCTGTTTTGTGGCGTTAATCGCATACATTAGCACTTAGCCAAGTGTTGCGTGATTTAAAGTGTTTCTAACATGTTTGGTACTTCATGGCATATTTAAATGTGTTTGAGGGTGTGAATTACAGTGTAAAGCATGCCATTTCCTGTTGCCAAAAGGTGACACTATGATTTGCATGTAGATGTCTTCAGGCCAGGACTCTTATCACACGTTAAGTTTGGGGAAGATCAGACATTGTATGCTCGAGTTACAACAACTTCCTGTTTCATTGTGAAACATCAAAATTTGTCAGGCCTCCACAGACACGCCATTCAATGAAAACTCAAGATCTTCACAATTTAAAGGCCTTTAGATTACACTGACCAAATATGATGTTTATCTGATAAAATTTCTAGGAGGAGTTTGTTAAAGTACAATGTCTGGAAATGGCAAAAACTGCACAAATTTTGCAAAGAAAATTCAAAATATCTCACTTCTCAACAGGATCTCACTTCCTGTTGGGTTTTCATTTTTCGCACCCAGGGACTTTTATGTTGGTATTGGGCTGTTATATGTGTCTACCGAATTTCATACTTGTATGAGAAATGTAGCACAGAGGGTGCTTAATTGAATTTTTGTAGGTGGCGCTATCGAGCCATTTTGCCACACCTAATTCAGAAATTACAAAAAAAAAAAACACTGCATAGTCTTCACTGTATATATTAAAAATGAACAATCTTTGTTAAAGCTACAATATTGATTTTCTCTTTGTATTTTGTTGTTTGATTAACATTAATGATTCGGTAGAGCAGCGGGTATATTAGGCTACTGTCACTTTAAGACAGAAGGCACAGATCCAATATTATCATACGCATCGGTTTTCTTTCCTCAATTGTTTACGTTCACATAAGACAAAACTGACCGTTTACGAGGATACTCACTGAGACGGGCATTTTGACACCATTTTGCATGTATGTGTCCACAAATAGACGATAAAGAGAAGGGAATTCGGTGTTTGCAAGTCCAGTGTTCGGTCTGTACGGATCACATATCAACTACGATCACTACTTTGCACATGCTGCGATGAGACTATCGCAGAGCCGCACATCGCAATATCCATGCTAATACGATATATCGTGCAGCCCTATCATTTACTCACAGTTTTTTCAATGTCGGAAACCAAACAGTTGACTTCCATAGTATTTTTTATTTTTTTTCATACTATGGAAGTCAAAGGGGTTCAATCAACTGTTTGTTTTCTGACACTCATCAAAATAGCTTCTTTTGGTGATCAGTAGAAGAAACTAGTACAGGTTTTTAATTCTTGGGTGAACTATCCCTTACCATTCCATGCCAATTCGACCTAGCCTGCAGGCACAGTTTAATTCTCTAATTTGGGGCTAATAACGGCTGCTATTTGGAATGTAATACAAATGCATCAGCAATTGCCTTTATAACACAGGAGTTTACAGATGGTATGAGATGTAAATAGCGACCGTGTTATGGAGGATGATTGGATATTTCTATTATTAACTGGTGTTTACTTCACTTATATAGTGCGCCTGGCTAACTGCAGAGAAACTGGTATCCAGGCGAAACAATCCCGAGTGGCAACGTCTTGATACGCATTCTTACCAGCATGGTTAGCCAGCGTGCTGAGAATTCCAGGTCAACAACATTTTGTTCTGCTGACAAATGCAGGTGTTTATGTGGGTGATGCAAGTTCACAATATTTTTTAATCTCCATTATCCTTTAAATTACAGTGGCCCGCAAAAATAGAAGTAGTACACATGAAAAACAAGACAGCTCTGGGAAAGTATTCTGTGACATGCAAATAAGACATTTTGGCAGCTTTTGTCTACTGTCTGCACCCTGATAAGCTGATAAGAGGTTTTATCTGCCTCTTCCTGCTTGTAGCAGAACTATGATGAACACAGAACCAGGGCATTTTGCTAATAATACGCTATAAGTTCAGCTACACTAGTATTCGAATGCTTGGGGTCAGTTAGATTTATTTATTTATTGACAAAGTAGAAGTCTCTTATGCTCACAAAGGCTGCATTTATTTAAAAATAGAGTAAAAACAGCAATATATTGAAATTACTATTTTAGCTTTCCATTTTATTATACACTACCACTCAAAAGTTTTAGATCGATATGATTTTTTGTACGATATTTTAATGTTTTTATAAGAAGTCTCTTCTGCTTACCAAGGCTGCATTTATTTTATCCAAAATTCAGCAAAACAGCAATTTTGTGAAATATTTTTACCATTTAAAATAACTATCTGAATACATTTTAAAAAGCAATTTATTCCTGTGATGGCAAAGCATCATTACTCCAGTCTTCGGTGTCACATGATCTTTCACAAATCATTCTAATATGCTGATTTGCTTAGAAACATTTCTTATGATTATCATCAATCTTCAAAACAGGTGTTCTGCTTGATATTTTTTGTGTAAACCATAATATATATATATATATATTTTTTTTTTCCGGGATTCTTTAATTATTAGAAAGTTCAAAAGAGCATCATTTTTTTTCTTCTCTCAATGTTACGGTCACTTTAAATCAATGTAATGCATCATTGCTGAATAAAAGTAAAAACCCCTAACTCCAAATGTTTGAATGGTAGTATGTGCTCTGTATCATGTGCTTGAGAGTTTTGACTGTACAATGCCATGCTGACAGCACAGCAACAGGATGCGAGGCTTAAAACGGAACCCTCAACTGAACGTACATTTCCGTTTTTTTCTGGATCAAAGGTTTCCTAGGTCTATTGCACTAGAAGGCAGACATGAACTCAGCTCTAGGACGAAAACAAACTTTTTTTTTTTTAGTGGAAAGGGGCGTTTACACTAAACTTCACACTCCATTCACTTTCATACATATGTATTTGAACGTGGGTGTACACCAATGCAAGCAAAGACGTTTCACATTTTCATATAAACTACTTTTATGGTGCTTTTACAGTCCTTTTATGTTTTTATTCCTTGACAGGCCATGAACTATAAACTTTTATAGTGTAAATCTGTGAAAATCCTCTAAAACTGTGCATGCCAATCAGCAAATGGATTTGGAACGAGATCCAGGGTGAGTAAATAAAGACAGTACTGTCATTTTTGTGTGAAATATTTAGAAGAGTTTTCGAACCTGTTATATATGTCATCATCTTCCCCTCCCCAGCCCCAGTAGTTGTTTGGGAAACCGTTGATCTTCAGAAACTGTTCTTTGCTCAGCGATGACACACCACCAAAGTACTGATTGTATGGCAACCTGTTGGAGACAGACAGAGATAGAAAGTATGAGGAACTGTTGCGTGTTGTGTGGCAGTTGTTAGGTCAGGTGCAGAAGAAGTGCAGCATGCAGCTTGGTGTTTCTCTGCAGGGAAATAACAGTGAACTAATGAGAACTGGCAGGGGGCCGAACTTCAGGCCGTAAGCATCTGCTGCCTCTGTGTTTTGCTGCAAGCTAGCCAGTAAAGGACGTGTCACTCGTGCTAACTCACAGGTGTGATGGTGATATAGAGATAACCATAGCAATAATTTGCCGTCAGCAAACATGGAGGGCAGTTTACACGGATGGTGTGAGATACTATTAACCAAACTATAGACACTGTGACCAGAGATGCGTTATCTATTACAGTGAAATAGTTTTTTTATTTGTCATACAGCGTGAAATCAAAACCCATTCCAAAAAACAAAACAAAACAAAACAAAACAAAACAAAACATAACAAAAAAAAAAAAACTTTTTCCAGCTTCCTTTACAAATTTTGCCTTACAACAAAAAAGAAAAAAGGCAACAGGATCATTGATCATCATTTAGGATCATTGTCATGTTGGAAGGTGAATGACCTGCCCATCTTCAGCTGTCTAGCAGAGGAACACAGGTTTTTCCAAACACAGCACTTGGAGTTCAGTCCAAAAAAGTCAATTTTGATCTAATCAGATGTCCGTTTTTCCAGGTGTTTTTGCATAGCGCAAACGAAACTGAGTATGGCACTTTTTCACGAAAGGCTTCTTTCTTTCAGCGCTATGTTTGGTGAAAAACAAACATAACACAACACCCAAAACACACCATACCTACTGTGAAGCTTGGTGGTGGCAGTATTATGTTGTGGGGGTGTTTCTCCTCGGGGGGACTGGGCAATTGGTTAGGATTGAAGGGAAAATGGATGCTGCCAAGTACATCCAAATTCTTGAGGAAAACCTGCATCCCTCTGCTGGACAGATGAAGATGGGCAGGTCATTCACCTTCCAACATGACAATGATCCAAAACATACCGTCAAAAGAACAACGCAATGGGTTAAGGAAAGGAAGGTGAATGTCCTTGAGTGACCAAGTCAGAGCCCTGACTTAAATCAGATACAAAATCTGTGGATGGACTTAAAGAGAGCAGTCCATTGCAATGCACCACAAAATGTATCTAAACTTGAGTCCAGACTGCAAGGAAGAAAAGGTAAATATTCCCCAGTCTAGGTGTGCAAACTAGTATAATTTTCAGAACTGCTGCCTTTTTCTTTTTTTGTAAAAAGCTGGAAAAAGTTTATTCATTTATTTATTTTTTTGGAATGGCTTTTGATTTCAGGCTATTCGACAAATAAAGGAACTATTTCGAAGAGGTATGACGATTTTCTATAGGCACTGAATATCTGAAAAAATATTGATATTTTATAAATATATATTTAATAAATATGTAAATATTGATTACATATTAAATATATTGTTAAAAAAATTAGTAGTTGACATTACATTTTCAGTTTAAGCAGTGTTGTCTTGTTACATTCATAATACACTAAAATGTATCTAATATTTGAACTTTTAAAAAATGAATTTGTTACAAAACAAAACAGGACCATTTCAAATATACTAGGCTAAAATAGTAACAATTATATTGCATTATATTTTAATTAGGACTTTTATTATTATTTTATAGGGGAAAAAAAAAGAAAAAAAAAAAAGATTTCTAGTCAAATTAATACTTTAAACCTGAGCATAAGTAAAATAATTATTACTATTAAAATGCTGACATTTCAAGGACTGGAAATGCTATTTCCCTGATATTTCAAGGTTTTCCAGGACCAGTAGAATGTACAATTTTAGCGCTAAGATGAAATCAGTAACAACAGCTATTCTACAGTAGAATCCATTTTGGTGTTTGCATTAAAAAGATAGTTCACCCAAAGATGAAAATGTTGTCATCAATGACTCACCCTCATGTTGTTCCAAACCTGTATGAGTTTCTTTCTTCTGTTGACTATCCTACAATGGAAGTCAATGTCAACTGCTTGATTATCAACTGCTTCTGTCAACTGCTTGATTATCAACATTCTTCAAAATATCTTCTTTTATGTTCAGCAAAAGAAACTCATACAGGTAGGAATGACCTGAGGGTGAGTAGATGACATAATTTTCCATTTTTGGGTGAACAAACCTTTAATCTAGAAACAAACAATTTGAATCTCACTTATCTCTTAATTTGAAAAAAGCTGTTATCCTGTAGTTACATTAGTTAATTTCAATGTGACACGAACAAAGCATTAGATCATCGGATCCCTTCAACCACACACCCTCACTGACTTCCAAAAAAGTGAGAGCATTCCAGAAAGCAGGTTGTGAGACATTCTGTACCTGGGTATGTTTAAGAGTAAGTAACTTTCAGGGAATGTAAGTAGGCATAGCAACTACCTCTCTGAACCTGCTCTGGAACAAGTAATGTTCCAGGGTTAGTTTGCTTAAAGGGTTAATTGTTGATTTCCAAAAATGAAAATCATAATAAGTCATTTTCATTTTTGGGTGAATATATAAAAACATTTGTACAACAACTTGTACAACATCCTTTATATTATATTATATTATATATAATTATATATATATGCTAAAATGTATTTCTATAATAAAATACATAGGTGATATCTAATAATTAGCAATATAATTATTATTTTCAGTGAATAAAGATTACTTATTAAATTTAAAAAATTGAAAAACCAAATAGGTGGCGATGTGCACTCTGTAGGCTATGTAAATCACCATTAAACAATAGAAGGAGCAAGTAGAATGCCGCACTTTTTCTTAGCATCTGTTTCCATGGTGAATCATCTATTCCTAACTCTGTTGAGAATGTCTTGTGTGTTAACCAGGAACATACTCTGGGTTGGCTGAACTTACTTTTGGAACCAGCATACCTCGAGTAAGCAAGGTTTGGGTTAATCAACCAATAGTTCAGGGTATGTGACAGTAATATAACCTTGCTTTCTGGAATACCCTCCTGATCATCAGCATGTAACCACAAGATCACCACTTGAAGCTTTTATTATGAGTTGTAACTAATAACACCAAAATGGATTCATGTACAGCTTTGCTGCTAAAACCTATTATAAATCACTAGATTAATTCATATATTCTTTACTAAAAATACTGAAGAACAAAGGAAGTGCATCAGCCAACACTGGCTATGATAAAATGGAATATCAATATTTGTGGAGATTGTTACCCAAGCAGCTTTAAAGGGAATTTTCAAATAAGAAAATTCTGTCATTACTTTGTTAATCTTGTGACTTTCAAACCTGCATGATAAAAGTATCATAAAAATAGCCTACATGACTAACTACCAATCTAAACAATCTAAATGATAGATTTCAATCTGAAGTCATAATTTACTGGAAAAAAAATACTATATAAAATAGCTATTGTATGGCTTAAAGATGACTTGAAATACAGCACAAGCCATTTTATGATATATTTTTTATGGTGTTTTTGCATCTGTTTTGATGCTTGAATCGACATTCAATGTCTCCAATTGCATTGAAACGGGTCTGGACATGAGTAGGCTGAGTAAATATTGACAAATAATTTTGGGTCAACTATCAATTTACAAAATGCAAAGTTACAACCAGTTAAAATGAACGTGTAACACGGTCCTACTAGCGTGTACACTCTTCTAACAAACTCTAGGTCACTGCATAAAACACTTGTGGAACCACGCTAACCACTGGGGATTCTTGTGGACCAGAATCAGAAGTTAAGGATAGTATAATCTAGTAATAGTCTCTAATCAATTAATCACACAGAATAAGGTAAATAAAGAATAGAGTCAATCAATAGGGCGAAGAATGTAGTATATTGTTTTGATTGATTATTTTTAGTCTTCACTCTTTCTCTTTTAAATTGGCAATCAAATAACAAGTGAATTGAATAATAAAACCCAAAATAACAAAAGGGTATGAAAATTCAAAAACCCAAATCAAGGTTCAGATTCAGAATAAAAATAAATAAAATATTAAAATAATAATAAATTTCACACTGAATTTCGAAGATCCTCAGATTTTAAATTCTTTTAAAATCAATTTCACAATAATGAGCTTCAGTTTTTGCGTTCAACTCAGTCTTAATGTCCAGTTGAGTTCAAAGGTGCCATAGAACGTCTTTTTAAAAGAAGTCTAAGGTGTCCCCTGAATGTGTCTGTGAAGTTTCAGCTCAAAATACCCCATAGATTTCTCTTTATTCATTTTTTTAACTGCCTATTTTGGGGCATCATTAAATATGAGCCGATTTACGCCGCGGCCCCTTTAAATTCTTGTGCTCTCCGCCCACGGAGCTCGCGCTAAACAAAGTTCACACAGCTAATATAACCCTCAAAATGGATCTTTATAAAGTGTTCGTCATGCAGCATGTCTAATCGCGTAAGTATGGTATTTATTTGGATGTTTACATTTGATTCTGAATTAGTTTGATGGTGCTCCGTGGCTAAAGCTAACATTACACACTGTTGGAGAGATTTATAAAGAATGAAGTTGTGTTTATGAATTATACAGACTGCAAGTGTTTAATAATGAAAATAGCGACGGCTCTTGTCTCCGTGAATACAGTAATAAACGATGGTAACTTTAACCACATTTAACAGTACATTAACAACATGCTAACGAAACATTTAGAAAGACAATTTACAAATATCACTAAAAATATCATGATATCAATGATCTTGTCAGTTATTATTGCTCCATCTGCCATTTTTCGCTGTTGTCCTTGCTTGCTTACCTAGTCTAATGATTCAGCTGTGCACATCCAGACGTTAATACTGGCTGCCCTTTTCTGATAACTTGAACATAGGCTGGCATATGCAAATTAATGATCCTGACTGTTACGTAACAGTCGGCGTTATGTTGAGATTCACCTGTTCTTCGGAGGTCTTTTAAACAAATGAGATTTATATAAGAAGGAGGAAAAAACGGTGTTTGAGACTCACTGTATGTCATTTCCATGTACTGAACTCTTATTATTTAACAATGCCAAGGTAAATTCAATTTTTTATTCTAGGGTGTTCCAATGTTCAAAAGCGAAAAATAATTAAAGCCAGGAAAGAGAAAAACAATGTTTGATCCACTGAAGATCCAGGTAGAAAAACACTTCACACTCTTTTCTCTGTTTCCAGGTATGAAATGATGGAATGGCTCGCCAGTCCCGACCAGAATACGAATATTCAGCAAGGACAGGATTCAGGAACACAATTCTCACGAAAAAAAAAAAAACAGCCAAGGAGAAGAATAAATCCAAAAATAAAGTTGTTTCTCCTCGGAAAGAAGTATATTATACCATATTGCGTCAGTCTCGTCCCGTTCAAACGTCGTCACACAATACTATTCTCAAAACGTCGAGTTTCTAAAAGTTATATATCACAGATGCAAGTTCAACTTGTTAATAATCTAACGCTGGATTGCTAAACAGAGGATTTTAAATCACATTTTGTTCAACTGCGTCTTCTTTCGTTCAAGTTCACTCTCGTTCTGCCTGCTTGTCCGCTAACTTTCGGCAAGGGGCGGGACTAACTTTTCCCCTCATCAATTTGCAATCGGCTTGAGCATTTCTGAATTTAATTTATAAAGCAATTTTCCTGCATTTTTCTTCTTTCTTTTTAATATATTTATATATTTTCTAACAATACTAGTTATATAAAATTGCCAATAAATGCTAGTGACCAAGGTTAATGACTTGGGTTACACATGTATTCAAAGTAAAGCAAACATAATACACAGAGGGGTGGGGGTGGGGTGCATTTAAATACATTCAAATTTAAACAGGACAATTATGGAGGAAAGTATGCAAAAACATTTTTTTTAGGTTAAAGGTCTGTCCAATATTCACAAACGTTATGATTTGGATTATGATTACGATTATGATTTGGTTGCTATTTTGCATACAAGATTACAGTTTCTACATAATCAGCTAAAAAAACAAAGGTGTCTCTGTTTGAAATAAATAAGTAAACACTATTCTACGTCAGGTCCTGGCCCTGGTATGACGTTCTTCCACAAGGTAACTCTTGAAAATTACAAATTAGATCCAGATGCTTTTGAAGTTCTGTCTGAGAAAAAAGCTGCCCAGATCCTGGGGCAAATGCTAACAGTGGTGAACGCTGTAAAGACTTTATAAAAGACTGCCGACATGTTACAAAAGAGAAGCACAATTGTTTCAGTGTGTGGGAGTTTAAAAGCTAACCTTTATCAGATATAATTTCCTCATTACAGACCGTAAATACAAAAGGACACACGTGAACACAAACACGCCTTCACATACATCATACTCATATTACACAAAGCTTGTGCTGGAGGTCACTGGTACAAGCCGCTCCAACGAGCTACAGTTTCACTTTAGACAGATCTGAGCTCTCACTGGGCCCTAATCTGAATCATGTGTGACGTCGCGAGAATATTCCCACACAAACGCCACTATTTTATCATTTATTTGATGGCTTTATCTAAAGTGACTCATTTACTACAGGTCAAAGTCCTGCTGGAATAACCTGGAGTTAAAGGATATTCTGGATTAAATATGACCAGGTTAAATCAACTGCATCTGTGGTCTGTTGTGGATTACCAATGAAAATAAAGTTGACTCGTCCCTCAATGAAATTAATCAGAAACACATTTACAGTAATTGAACCCAGAATATTATTTTAAGGACACAGTGGTGATAGAACATCCCTTGAGGGTTTGATAATACAAAATTTCGATTAACAGCCTTTATTTTTTTTGACCACTGAACATCTAAGCTCAAGACTACAGATATCTTGGACATGTTTGGATACCAAAGGAGGAGAATGCGAATGACATCACACAGTTCCGTACCATCTGTCTGCTAAGTGTGGAAGGCAAGGTCTTTTTTAAGATTCCTGCTAACCGACTGATGGAGTACCTCCTAAAGAATTCCTATATTGACACTAGGGATGTCCAGATCCGATCACGTGATCGGAAATCGGGCCCGATCACGTGGTTTCAGACTCGATCAGAATCGGACGTTACCTCCCGATCAGGACTCTGATATATATGTATTAGGGGTGCAACGGTTCTCAGTAAAAAATCGAACCATACGGTTCTCCACTTATGGTTAGGTACCTACGCACTTGCACCACAGCCCATCTCGAATGACGACGCATCTATTGGTTAATATGGTTTGTTTAAAATAGCAACGTGGAAAACAGACAGATTTCAGATAATGTATTTTCAGTTTCAGTGCGCAAAACGTTACAACAACGATAATCAGAAAGCGTGGACAAAACAGTCACTCTTTGTAAACTGTTCACTGCGAGTGCCATCTGCTGTAATGTCCAGTCATTTACGCCGTCGTCACCCGGGTGTTGATAGCGCGCGAGCGCAGGTGAGACCTGAACAGCACACGTTTCTATCCGTGTTTAAACTAACTAATTTAAGCCTTGCTGATTTAAACCTTCAAGAACAAGACGCGAAAGAGAACTCGCACGCGTTGAGAGAAGATTTGTGTGCGCTCATCCGAAGCGCGTACACTTTTTTTTATTGCAGTCAGCGCGCAAATACCGAGTTCTCTTTCAAGTTTTGCGCTTCAGCGGACAAATTCATACAAAAATTATGTCAACATGTCCGTCTTAGCGAGTAGGCCTCCTAGCAAACATAGTCGGTAATGTCTTAAGTGAACGTATATTAGTCGAGAAAGACAGCGCATGTGTAACAGTATGTACTGGATTGTGCATGTCTTAAAGGAAAAAAAAACCAAAACTATTCCTGCTGCCTGTTTTTAATGTTAAATCAAACAACAAATAACAAAGAAATCACTCACTGCTCTTGACTGAATAGTTTTTGTAACTTCAATAATGATTAATCATTATTTATTTAACACATTTAACTTTTCCGGCCTCTTATTGCTACCTGTTCCAACTGTTTTGGAATGTGTAGCTCTCATGAAATCCAAAATGAGCCAATATTTGGCATGACATTTCAAAATATCTCACTTTCAAAATTTGATATGTTATCTATATTCTATTGTGAATAAAATATAAGTTTATGATATTTGTAAATTATTGCATTCCTTTTTTATTCACAATTTTTACAGTCCCAACTTTTTTGGAATCGGGTTTGTATATAACATGCAGTTAGAGTGCATGGTGAAAAAAGGCTTTATCGGGACAGCATTCTTGCAATTCACAGCAATTACACAATATTTAAGATAAAGGGGCGCTCTTTGGTTTTCAACTGCAATAACTAACGTGCTTACTTACAGAATCAGACACATCAAAATTATATAGCAGATTATTCCCGTTATTGATTATGATACTGCTTGGTTCATTTGTTGGTCTGTTGGGTTGTTTTTCTCACCTCAACCGAATGGCCCAAGAGTTAGTTTTCAACTGGACAAAGACCACCTCGTTCAATCGCTGAGGGACTGTTTTGGTGCAGATCCAAGTGTGATTGCCTTATTCATATATGTCTAAACAAACCAAACTAATTGGATGAGCCACAATCAGCCTTAAAATCTCTTTAATAATCAAATTTTGAAAAGTTTGGGACATGTCTTTCTCTGTATTTTCACATAACTGCATGTTTCTTTTTCACATTCAATATGTAAATACTGTAATCCAGTCCCTGCCATGCAAATATGTACACCAGAGTAAATACATTTGCACATACATTGCCGACATGATACTACATATCTAACTCAAAGAAAACTTCAGTACTGTGTCCAAACAAACCATGGTACTTTTATATTAGCATGTGCATTTACAATCCAAATAAAAATTAAGCGCATACTGGCACATTCTGGAGACTGAAAATACTGTACACCATTAAGCCACGACATGAGACAACATTCAACAAAAAACAAAGAAATACCTGAAGCCAAACTTGTCCATAGACACAGATAGATGCCTGGGCTGATTATAGCACTTGTAGAAGTTGCGGTCATCCATTGGAATGAGGTCAACATCACTGAAGACAAAACAATCATAGTCATACTCCTTCAGAGCCTCCGCGTAACCAATGTTGAGGAGCTTGGCGCGATTGAACGTCTCCTCGCCTCCCTGCCATTAAGGAAAGAGATGATACCAAGAGAGGATGAGGCCAAGCTGCAAAGTACACATTTGATGCAAATGAAATCACATTTAAGAGAGTGGTGGAAATGTCATAAAATGTCTATAAAGCATGACCTTTCGTGCCATAAAAAAAAATCCTCTTTGCTATAGCAGATGTGTCTATTTAAACTGATAAGATCAGTACATGCTGTGTATGGAAGGTATCAGTTTAATAGGGACTTTAATCAGCAGCTGCTGATACAACGGCAACGACATTCTGGCGTTCCATCGCGCATGCGCAAATTTAACTGCTACTTCTTGACGTTCTACTGTAACCGTCTACTACGGCAGGGTAGCCAATTTGCCGTAGTCGATAATACGTGACAGACTAGATAAGTAAATGTTATGTTCTATGGTTATGTGGTATTTTAGTTGTATCTGTATGTCATTTAATACCAACAGCAACCATTCTCTTGCTTTTATTTACATGTAATGTAGTGTTTACTATGCCAAATGATTAAATGATCCACGCCATCCTCTTTGTTGTTGCTTAGTGATTTTTGCGTTCTTTAGCTACGGCAGTTGACAGTTTACTTCCGGTCGCCGTTGCCGTTCCATCAACAGCTGTTGCTTAAAGTCCCTAATATTTCACAGTACGGTTGTCAGATATCAGGAAATATAAATGACAAACAAACTTTTCAAGCCTACATTTCCTTCTCTGAGTGATTAAGCCGAAATTGAAAGCAAATTATTTCAGGGGTTGCAGGTTTTGAAAGTTATCCATTATTGAAAAGTAGTTTAAAGAAGCCATCTTTTCTACTGTAAATCAAATACATAGGAACTTTATGCTCTTTAAAAATAAAGTGCAACATTCTAGATTTATAAATTAAAATATGAAAATATGATTATTAAATGACATCATGACATCATAAATGATAATTAAAATATGATTATTAAACAACATAATTGACTATCATATTAGTTATCGACCACAAAGTACTGTAAAACTTGTTGTAAATTTAAAGTAAAAATACTGGGTTGCCAGCCACAGGACTACTACTGTAAACAACATTTACAGTATAGTACTGTTATTACCAAATATAGTATCCTGCTGTAATATGCATTTTACAGTATTACACTGTCTAAAGCAACTCATTGCTGTTATTTACTGCTTTTCAAACTGTACTTCTATTGAATTTGTCATTAAATAATTTAAAATATCATACTTCATGTTTTTTATTATGACAAAGGAAATGGAAAACAACATACTCTGAGTTTTAAAACATTTATTTTTTTTAAGAAAAAAAGTTGATATTTAAAAAAAAACCCATTTAAAGTGAACAGTGAACAGTTATCAATAAACAATACAGCAAAATTATTTACTTCATAGACCCTTTTCACATTTCTGGGTTTCTTAGAAGCCCAAGTCATAACAGTTAGGTAAACTTTTATAGCGGTGAATGAGAGACTTCATTAAATATATTTTTTTGTGTTTCCATTTGCACAAATAGAGAAAGAAACAACTTTCAAAAAGAGGAAAAAAAATAGAGTGATTGATAATGGCAGTCAGAAGAGAGAAAGATGTCATTTTTAACATCAGTCCCATAGCTGCTATATTAGAAACACCCTCACAGCAGAGTTAACTAGTTTTTTGTAATCTGATGCAAATGTACTGTAATACGTAGTACAGTGTTATAAATGTATGTGCATTTTTTTAAATGAAAATATGAAAAACATTGCAGGATGTACAATATTGATTATGACTGTTAAAATGTACTATCACAGCCTGTGAAAAGGGTCTATTCTCCCAAATGTGGACTAAAGACAGATAGTTCAAGTTTTTCAAAAATATATTTCACAGTACTGCTCTTCTTTGCACAACGTTGCCAGTCTTGGAAGTCACTATCCCTTTCTTGGTTCTTGAGCCATCAGATGATTCAGCCTGAAATGATAAAAAAAAAAAAAACACATTGTCAACTGTTTCCAACACGGGTTGCAAGAATAATGTATGGTCACTTTTGCCTGTACCGTGCCTATACATAAATGTTATTGCATGAAGCTTTGAGAGTAGAGTTTACTCAGGACTTAACAAAAGTGCGAAAAAAAAAAAGTAACGTTCCAAGTTCAAACCATTCGTGAAAAAATAGAAACACGAAAGGAAAAGCACCAGAAAAGACTGACTTACCGTTTACACAGACGAACAATCATTTATCCATCTTCTCACGCTCCAATTTCCAGTTATTCTTGTCACAGGCACAAATGTTTTGATTATTCTGGCGAAAAATTAGTGATGGGGAGTCAACTCAGAAAAAGACGATTCCTCGACCCTTAGTGTTAGAGTCGACTCCAGCACAGGAATCGACTCATTGTCGACTCTGTTGCAGTGTCTAAAATCATTCACTCATGCGTTAGAGAGCTGGAACTGTCGCAGGAACAACGTCACAGTAACATAGTTTTATCCTATATGTAGCTTATTTACAATTAAATAACAGCCAAATACTTCTTACAATTACTTACTACAACAGCTTTGTAGTTTCATCAGTTTTATATTAATTTGGTTTGCCATGGTATCCTAATTTTTAATGGTAATTTAAAAAAAAACTGCCAACAAGAATAAACATTAATAAGCATACAAGGGGCCTAAAATTAACACTTGCCAAGTACCAAATGAGAGTAAAAATTGGTGTTGGCAAGTATATGAAACCATCGCCAGCGGGATGGTAACAATTTTATTAAATCTAAGAATGAAAAATTGTGAGAAAATGAATATGAACAACGCTTGGGACAGTGCATCGTCACAAAAGATTAAGCCATGCCAATTTAAATATTCCAGCTCAAGACGACACAAAAGGGAACTCCATTCTTTAGAAAAATTTTTCTGTTTGCAAAAATCCTAAGCGCTTGCCCAGAAAGCTGTGTCTCAGACAGCACGCAAATACTAAACTGAGCCGTGTTTCAGGGCTTCTTGCGCTTAAACAGACATATTTAATTAAAAAATTATTTCAAAATGCCTGTCTTGGCAAGTATCCTTCCGGCGGGGCGTGCTGTAGGATGGCCGAACAGCACTAGGCTCCTTACAGTCACTTGTGTCTTAAATGAACGTTAACATTTGAGAAATAAATTTCATGAGTAACAGTATATTGGATCCATGCAGCTCTAACAGTTTTATTCAACTGCTTACACACATTTTCAAAACTGCCTCTTTTTTTCAAAACTTTACACACAAATCCAAGAAATGCACGCACAAAATGCATAACGCCTCACATCTCTTGCAAAATGAAGAACTGCATTCAAAATATCACAAACACATCTCAAAAGCAAACATTTGTCCTACGTTGCAAACACCTTTGCCATAATATTCTATTTTTGCATATATCAAATACAGTTATTCAAAACCTAAAGCTCTTCTTTCATGAGCTCCTTTGTACATTTCTGTACAAGATTGAAAGTAATTGGCAGAGAGATGTTAGAAAAAATTATGGTAAACACGCAAGCAAGATTGAAACCAAACTATTTATTTTTTACTGTAAGCATTTGTGGTGGTGAATACAGTATTACACAGTACGGAAGTAAAGAAATGCATCAACCATGTGTAGTTGGACAGAAACAATACCTGTGTTTGCAAAAAGGAAATCAAGATACTTCCTGTTAGATTTGTGCGTGTTACATAGAGAATTGGGTGTTGTGTTTTTAAAAAAAAAAAAGAAAAAAAAAAGTGTTTTATGAAGCTGAAAACTAAGTTGAAGGCCGAGGATTAGTGTGGTTTTGCAGATTTAGTGAGTGGTTCTGGTGTTTGAGTGTCAGGTTTCAGAAATTGTGTGACAAGGATTTTGTGTGTAAGCAGTTGAAAAAAAATAAAGTGACAGCAGTCTGATATTCCTGCTGCTGTCTGTGTTTTTAATGTTAGTCAAACAACAAAAGACAAAGACTCTTGCTCTTGACTGAATTACTTTTGTATCTTCATAAGGATTAATCTATGTTTCATGGCTCGTTAAAAAAATATATTAATGGCCAGTAAATTTTAAAGTCATGGCCATTTGCAGGTGTGGCAAAAAGGCCCTGACTGTACATTATTGTATGCATTTAGACTAGATATTATATTTAGTATCTTGAACGTAATCCCTCACCCAAACATTTAGATGAATTAGATGAATTAATTTAAAAAACATTACCTTCTCTCTCTCATTTATTTAACTCTGAAATGAGATTTATCCGAGTATTTTTCTCTTGACTTTTGCCTCTTTAAAATTAGGTCATCGTTTCAAGGTAAAGTCAATCATGTATTCTTATTGCCGACCCTGTTTTGACAAAGTAAATGGAGAAAAAGGAGTCGATTCCGGGAGTCGCTCCTACAGACGGAGTCGGGAATCGGCGTTGACTCCGAAAAACACTGAATCGAACACCCCTATGATGAATATATTATCCATCTTCTCTCACAGGGTCACAGGCAAACTGATGCTTGAAAAGCAAAACTCACAAAAACTTAAAAGTACACACCAATTCACTCAAACGTCTATTAGACATAAAACACATAAAACGCATTGGGAGAGAAGTTCAAATGTATTTGCTTGATCTAGAAACTTGAAATGAGCATAAAAAAAATAAATAAAAAAAAAAATCAATCCCATAATGCAATGTCTCTACAGTAATGATACCGCAACTACTTTTTTAGTCTTTTTGTGGAAGATGACTCTAATTTAACATAAGAACGCCATGGTTGACGATGATAAATAATGACATTTTTTAACAAAAATGGACCATGTTAATCATAGTTTCAGCCAAAACATGCTAGTTATTGTTACTACAATAAAACTAATGTGGTATTTGCCACCACTGCCATTTAAAAATAAGCATAAAATAAACAAAAAGACAAAGAATTTGAAAGCTTCTAAGCACTGTGGTTGTAGAAGATCATATAAAAATTAAATATTAAATTTTACAAACTGGGAATTGCGAGTTGATGAAAAAAGTTAAATTAAAAAAAATCTAAAAAGAATCAAAATATAACACTTACTAAAATATTTTAATGTTTTATTTGTTTACCTGCATGTCATATGACTATTATACAACATCAGAGAACTGCGAGTGATAATGCAATGTGTTAAATTATTGAAATTTCAGGGGGTACTACTTCATGTAAATATTTGAGGTCAAAGGGGTTTGGCTGAGAATAAAAAAGGTCTTACAATCGTAAATATATAACAGTAGTAAATGTGACATCTTCAATGGTGGAACTATGGTTACCATGATACATTTTTATAAAGAAGATCATGAAAAGTCCAAATGTCAAGTTCCAAGGTGACTCACTGTCATTCAAATCTTTTCACTGGCTTTGGGCCTTTGACTCATGATTAATGGATGCGATCCCATTCTAGAGCCCACCTTTTCTACATCTGAAGAGCATTACGGCGGCACTTGAGCTCATGGAATGAAATTTAATGAGGGTGGAGCCTCAGGGGTGCAGAGCTATCTGTTATCCCCCATGACCCAAAAGAGAGTAGCCATCCACTCTTTTATAACACACAGGAAACTCAAACAAGCTGCCATGAACGAACTGAGGTGTGCTTGTTCTAGTGGAGCAGACGACATCCATGATAGATTCAGAAGATGTGACCTGCGCATTCAGAGCGAGACTCCGCTTTAAATAACTAGATTGTCTTGTTCTACGGCTATCTTTTCAGTCAACATAATGCAGCATTCTCACATGTCAACACCCAGATCTGATCATCGGCCTGCAATGCGTCACTGGAGGATTCATTCACTTTTAAAGGAGTTTAAAATGCAGACTAAAAAAAGTAGGATTAAGACTCTTGAGGAATCAAAACACAAAGGACTCAAAGTGAAGAAGAGCTTCATTGTTCATATAGACAGACAGACAGACAGATGGATAGATAAAACAATGGATGGATGGATAGATAGACAGACAGACAGACGAAAGATAGGGCCTGCTTTACAGCAAAGAAAATAAATACAGGCTAATCAATTTTAAAAAATTCTGTAATTACTTTATTTTTCATTCAATAATTTTGTTGTGTGTTCGACAGAAAAATTAGCAGCATATGGGTGACTACTGATAAGAGTCATTTTTGGATGAATATTACTTTTCATCAGTAAATAAACAGATAAAGAAGAAAATAAATGAAAACCAAACTTTAAAAAATTACCAGTCTTCCAAAAAGATTAGATAAAGTGATCAAATTACTCTTTTGTAATACAAAACATAGCTATTTGACACAAAACTGCCATCAATGGGAAATGAGGAACTTAAGAGAGTGCAAACAAGGAAGGAAAAAGAAAACGACAAAGAGAAAACAGATAATCAAGAAGCCAACATTACCATTCGTCAGACGCAGCCAGTGAAGCGTAGTGTGATTGGCCAGAGAAAGAGCAAGCAGACGTCTCACCTTTTCCTGAGTGCAAGGGCCTCTGACGCGCATAAAAGGGTTTTTGGTTTGAACAGGAACAAGGGAAGGAATGTAGTATGGAAGGGTGAAAAAAGAAATGCAAGGTGCAGAGAAAAGAAAGGGGGTGGCAAACAAAGCAAGAGAATAATTAGAAAGAACAATCATGTAACACTTGAGAAAACACTCAGAGAAGACCGCCAACAGGTCCAAGACCTTCTTGGCGAGCATATTAGGACGCTTTTAGTGAAAGCCGCAAAGAATGATACACATTAGGCTTTTCATTTACTTGGAAAATTCCAAAACCACTGATAGTTGACTGTTTGAAATGGACTCAATGAAGACATCTGTTCTCCGTGTGTCCCAAATAAAAGAGACAAGAACCACAGGACTCTGTCTCACCTCGTTCCAGTCTGAATGTTATGGGCTTTAACTGAAATGATGACAACAGGCCATTCAACTTCTTTTGAAAGGTTGCCCAACCTCAACCAGCAGCTGTCTCTACCACAGTCTGGGGAACTACTATGTAATGTACCTTGGTTTAGCACTGATTAGCTGTATGCTCTTCCAGAATAGCCGAAGAATTCCCAAACTCAAGGATGCAACCAGATATTTATGGTGATTATGGTGATCAAATATAAATGGCTGAGTCCATTGAAAAAAGAAAAAAAAAAAGAAGAAGAAGAAAAACACCATCCACTAAATATTCACTAATCGGAGTACTGGGAGTTCTCCAGCTTCTGTTCTACTCTTACACATGAAGCTTGGCATTGTGTATTGCAAAATTGGCTTGCAATGTTCCTCATTTGTAAGTTGCTTTGGATAAAAGCCTCTGCTAAAATACTAAATGTAAATGTACATGGCATACCTCCCTCAATGCAGGGATATTAAAAGTAGGGCTGCCTGCCCCCTAATAGTCGACGAGAAGAGGCTCCGTCGACAAATTTAAATTAGTAGGTTGGTCAAGTTGTAGCCATGTTAGCCACTTTATATTGGCTGCTCTCTCTTATTAATAAAAGACATTTGATAATACAAAAAAAATAAAAAAATAAAAATCATATCAGATCAGAAAAGCATTTATTTACAATAAAAATTTAAATATTTGAAACATGGAAATAAAGTGTATAACATATGTTTAATAATTAAGTATTTGTTTTATTTTTCTATTTCTATAATTTAGATAATGAAAATGTATTAAAGGTGCCCTAGAATGAAAAATTGAATTTACCTTGGCATAGTTAAATAATAAGAGTTCTGTACATGGAAATGACATACCATGGGCCTCAAACACCATTGTTTCCTCCTTCATATGTAAATCTCGTGCGTGAAAAACACCACGGAAAAACAGGCGAATCTCAACATAACACCGACTGTCACGCAACAGTCGGGATCATTAATATGTAGGCCCCCAACTTTTGCATATACCAGCCCATGATCAAGGCAAGCCAGAATTAACGTTGTGGAGCTTCACAGCCGAATCATCAGACGTTCTGCAAGTATTAAGAAGCAAGCAAGCAGTGACAATAGCGAAAATGGCAGATGGATCGATAATAACTGTTCATGATGCATGATATCATGATCTATTTAGTGATATTTGTAAATTGTCTTTCTAAATGTTTTGTTAACATGTTGCTAATGTACTGTTAAATGTGGTTAAAGTTACCATACTTATGAGATCTGATATGTTGCATCATGAACACTTTGTAAAGATCCATTTTGAGAGTTATATTAGCTGTGTGAACTTATTCTATTGTTTATGCAATGTTTAATGCGAGTTGCGAGCTTGGGGGCGGGGAGCACGAGCATTTAAAGGGGACGCGCTGAATCTGCGCATTTTTAATTACACCCCAAAAAAAAGCAGTTAAAACATGGTATAATAAAAAAAATCTATGGAGTATTTTGAGCTGAAACTTCACAGACACATTCTGGGGACACCTTAGACTTATATTACATCTGAAATAGTGTCCTAGGGCACCTTTAATAAAAGAAACTATGGGAGTTTACATGGCATAATTTAAACCAATTTAATTAACAAAATGTAAGAAACTAATTGAGGAAATTTGAAAAAAGTGTTCAGTTAGATTTTCATTTTTGGTGTAGTAGTTAAAACAATGTTGAGAATAATCTATGTAAAAATGTACATTAAAATAAATTACATACAAAATGTAAAGGAAATAACAAATGTTTTCAGAATGTGTTCAGCTGGATATTAGTTTTTACTGTGGTAGCGAAATCAAAATGTGAAATGTCAAGAATTGCCAATGCAAAAATTTGAAATCTACAAAATCAATCTACACACACACAAAAAAAGCACAGTTGGGTCTTGCTGTTAAAAGCGTTTTTACAACAACATACTTTGGGCTACATTTCTCAAACTGGCCAATGACAGACAAATGAGGACTTTGAGAAAAGAGCTTACTTAGCAAAACACATGCCAAACTTCATGCCCCGGCACGCCTGTGTAACAAAGAGTTTACATTCCAGATGTACAAAAGGGAGTAGACAATGTAATTTAAAGGAGTGAGAGAGATTACGAAACACAGCTTTAAGAGAAACTCATCATTACTGGCAACAAACAGAACAAAAAGTTGAACTCAAATGAGTTGGTGTGTTCACCGGCAGGTCTTATAGTTCAAGATACAGTTTACTTTCAAAGTGACAAGAGCTTTTAAATAAAGTCAAGCAGCCATCAATGTTTACCTTTCTTTATCTGAGCCATAATATCCAAACAAATGACATATACAAACAGAGCTCTTGGCATGTTATGTTATTCTTCTTTGAAGAGTTTTGAAGAGAGCAATAGGTGTAGCCAAATTATACATTTGCATTCGATCAGACTTCTTTTCTTTCTTTTTTTTTTAAATGCTTACACTGTAAAAAAATGTTTTACAAAGTTGTAAATAAAGATTATAGGAAAAATACTATTTATTCTATTTCAGTCTATTACTTGCCATTTCTTCACAAGTATTTGTGAAATCTACTAGCAATTTCTAAGTGAAAACTGTTTCAAAGGAAATCCTACACCAATCATTTTTTTTCAGTGTTAACAAACAAGCACAGATATTTAACCTCTGACTCAATGATAACATCAGGCTGTACTGCAGGCCTTTGAACCCTTGTGTGCTTACAGATTAAGCATTTGCAGGAGCCAACAGGTCAAAGATTTTATTGCACTGGTTAAAAGACCAACCTGATTGATGACGTAGACGCCATAGTCCAGTTGCTGGCGCTGTAGGATGGGGTGCAGATAATATAGCCAGTACTTCAGATGCTCATCACGGTTCCTGAAGGGGATGATCATGGCCACCTTCTGCTGGGCAATGCAGTCTGTGGGTTTAAAGCGGCCGCCGGGCTGCAACGCAGGGTTCTCGGACCTCACAAGGTCTAGGGTGACCGGGTCAGAGAACTCAACCCGGAGTGCACCCACTAGAAGAACCAAGACACAAATTACATGCTTTATTATGGAGACATAAATCTTATTTTCTTAACTGAAATATTGGGACTGGATGATTTCAGCCATTAAAAACCAACCAAACCATGTCTCCTTAGAGAACTCATTCTTATTCGTCGCACTACGGTGGTATCCAATTACATTATCATACTACTGTTGCTCCAAGCAGCAGTGTCAATATTGTCTGACAAAAGAGAAAGATATCCAGGACGAAATAAGAGAGTAACACAAAGCTTCTCTTTTTTTCCATTACGACACAGCGCTTCAAGGAAGTAAATTAATCAGCAAGCATCAGTGGATAATGTGAAAACTAGAGATGCACCGATTGCAATTTTCTTGGCCGATGTGAGATCGGCCGATACCGATTTTCTTTCTAAGAACTATAATTGACAACATATACAAACAAAAATCTACTTTTCTTCAATGCAAAGTTTTATTTTCATTTAAAAAAAAAAAAGTAAAAGTCAGTAATAAAATATAAACAGCTCAAATAAATGCAATAGAATAAAGAGAGCTATGAAAGTTTGAAGTTTTTTGGGTTAACTGGGTTTCTATTCAGGTAAGAAATACTACAGAAATTAAAGTAATCAAATGTTAAAAAAAAAAAAAAAAAAAAAAACATTCAGTGTTATTTTACATTGGTTACCTTAATTTCTGTAGTCTTTATTGTAAATATCATTACAGATTCTTACCATTACCATTAAAGTTATAAAACGTATTCAGTCAAGAGCTGAAATTGATTTTCTTTTACTTTTGTTCTTTGATTAACATGACAGACAGCAGCAGGAATATTGGACTGCTGTCCCTTTAAGAGTTTGTGAACAATGTTCAACAGACCCAATACTGTCACACACAACATGGGTTCACTTTCTTAGCTATTTAACGATTCAAACCTGACTGTGTTTATCTATATACTCGCCAAGATTGCCTGTGCCGCTGGTTTTGACATACGTTTGTATGTATTTGACAGTTTAAGCGCATTATGCTACTCGTTTTGGTAACGTTACCTGTGACTCTGTTTGACTTGTCTCTGTTTGAGACTGAGCATGGCCTGTTAGTGGTGCGCGTGCTTTCGGTGTGAGCGCGAAACCTGCGGGAATTACTAAAATGTATGCGCAGTAAGCACTATTTAACCGGAGCGAATGAGTCGAGGCGCCCGCGCGGGTGTGTGTCACTTCACCGTGACAGAGAAGAGAGCGAGAACGCGCATTTGACGTTATTGCCTGTGCCGCTGGTAACAAAAAAGATCGGCTCGGAATTGGTAAGAAGTGAGACTGATCACCGATCCGGGCCGATCATGAGGAAAAGCGGCCGATTCCGATCCCTGGCTGATCAATCGGTGTATCTCTAGTGAAAACTACAAAAGTAATACTTATGCGAGAAAAGAAATTGATGTATTGTCAATAAAAAGTTACGCAGAGGGGTAAATGTTAACATCCAGAGACTGGACAGCTGTAAAAACATGCTTTTGTTTTTGGAATCTGGACTGAGAGAACACAAAGTGGCAGGTCACATCATTTACAACAAACACAAATTTCTCAGAAATACTAAACTCTGCCGAATAATACTACATTGGCAAAATGATTCTTTATTCTGTATTCTTTATATTTTTTTTAAAAAAGAGACTATTTAATTAAAAAAAAAAAGGTAAACAACCAATCTAAACCAGCCAAGACGCACAGAAATGGGTGAATTTAATTAATTCTGTCCAGAACAGCCTGGTGTATATTTAAACACAAAATGAAAATGTTTATTTTGAAAGTCAAGCCTATTTTCCACTTGCAGTTGTCATGAAGAAAATCTCATGGTATAAAAACAATTAAAAGTCCTTCATTTTCTTTATGTAAAATGTCTTTTGTGAGACTCACCCAACTAATCAGATGAGCACATAAAAATTAGAATAAAAAATAAATAAATAGAATGGTTAACACCAGCTATTTTAATTGACATCTTTTATTTTAACCTTACTTACTTTTGAATGGTAGTGTATCATAGTTTCCAAAAAAATATTAAGCAACAAAAACGGTTTTCAAAATTGAACATGAGAAATGTTTCTTAAGCATCAAATGATCATATTAGAATGATTTCTGAAGGATCATGTGACACTGAAGACTGGAGTAATGACGCTAAAAATTCAGCTTTGACAACAGGTTTTTTTATACACCATATGTATTCTAAATAAACAATATAATAATAAATATATACTTCAACATATTTAACTCCATTTGCACAAATATAGATCTTTAAAACAGCAACTCACCCAAGTGAGGGGGATTGTCAGGGCATGTTTCCAGCTTTCTCTCAGTTTTTGTGACATTAATCGGAGATGGCGGTCTGATATCCTCTGTAGTGACTTTCTGTTCGGTCAGTTTCCTATGGATCTGAGGGCTTTGCTGGTTTTGTACGAAGGCCTGCCTTGAATCTGAATTTCTCATATAATATATTATTGTTACAGAAATGTGAAGTAAACACAACACCACCACAAGAGAGCAAGTCCTGTGCAAAAGACTGAAATTCACAGCCGCATCCGGCATTTTAGAAATCCTGGATACGCTTTTAAATATATATGTATATATATCTTTTAAACAAAATAAAAGTTTTAAGTTAAAAATAATTAAGTTATTTACAATGTAACCCAGTCACTTCCTATGTATGTCCCCACTTCCTGGGTTTTTGGAGAACATATATTTATTTATTTATATACTAAATTACAAGTTAAATTCCCTATCAGATACTGTTTTACTTATAAAAAATAAAATGTAAAATATGTATATATATTTATTTATATAAATGTCTCAACCGATTCCACATTATCTTAAATAATTCAACAGCTTAGCTCAGTTCTCCTAACACGCGATAACCTACATTTGGCTTATTTCCTTGAATTAAAACCACAACGTTATTACGACTAAAACTATCCAAAAACCGAAGTTTGAACTTCAGTCCCGATCATGACTGACGTTTAAACGTGTATGAACGCAAAAATGAAGTCCGTTGTCAAGTTTACAGGAGTCACGAAAACTAAAGTAAAACTCTCTTTCACATCCAAATAAAGTTAAACGTCAGCCGAAGGAATCTTCTTAAAAACCACAACTTCTCCCGATTCCCAATGTTTTACATGACAGATCTCTGTAGTACAAGCAGATATCGCGAGGGAGATGGCGATAAGTTTCCGGACATATTCCAAACCAGCCCTTACCGTAACGGGTCTAGCTTTTAGATCGGTTGATGGAAGAGCTCAGTTTAAGCTGGATAGACTCTGCAGGCGGATTTGTTGTTGATTATGACTTGTAGATTAGCGGAAGAGCGAGTTGCGTCATCAAATGAAGCCAGCTACAGTGAGAACAAATTCAGCTTCAAAATAAAAGCATTCGAGTCAAACGTAGCAGTACGAGTCAAAAATCGCTTGGTTGGCCAAGAAGATCCATTAAAATGAATAAAGAAATGTAATCCAAGAATTCAATCCATATGTTTACTTATACTTTGGTTTTGTTTATCTAACAATACTTGAAATCTACTAGGCCTATTTTATAATGTGAATCATTGAGAGTTTTATTAATATTTTGAATTAGTTTTATCTTTATATTTTTCATTTAAAGTTTTAGTAATTTAGTTTAATTTGTGTGGTTTTGCCATTTTTATTAGTTTATTGTAATTATTATGTCTGTATAGTTTTTATTCATTTTTATTTCGGTTTTAGATTTTGTTATTTTAGTAGGCCTAAATTTAGTAAATCAAGTTAGAAATGTTGACTTAGCAAATACATGATTTTTTAAAAGTTTATTTCAGTTAACATTTATTTTATTTCAAGTAACAGAATGTTTTTATGGTTTTAGTTTTAGTTAACTACAATAACCCTGCCCACTGGTCACAGATGTGACTACTGCCATGTTTACATATGATCATGATTTATAATATGAGACAATATGAGTAATTTTCTTAATAGAAATGACTAATATGTGGTGAAAATATGATTATGTGTGAGTTAAAGATATATTCTTAACGTTTATGATACTTACCAGTTTCTTTCTTTCTTTCTTTCTTTCTTTCTTTCTTTCTTTCTTTCTTTCTTTCTTTCTTTCTTTCTTTCTTTCTTTCTTTCTTTCTTTCTTTCTTTCTTTCTTTCTTTCTTTCTTTCTTTCATGTAGAATGGTAAGTGCTTCTCACGTAGATGTTTAGCGCAGCCTTGTGGTCAAAAAGGAATATTACATCATAATTGTAAAATACAGCGCCCCCTAGCAAAGCTTTCTTACTTGCTAATTCATTTGACACAATTTCCAAAACCATTCATTCCGTTCTCAATACGTTTAACACATTTCACCTGTTCTTTTCACTAATATTCCAATTTTCTTAATGATTTCTGCAAAACTAAATTAAATTAAACTTATTACCCCCCTATTAGTAGGTTTAGCATTAGGTGTGGGGGAGGGGTTAGGATTAGGCAATCAGGTAGCGAATTCAACGAGGCAGAAATAATTTGTCAGGGAGTCAAACATCACTTTCTCTCAAATCACTTTCTCTAAAACCACAAACAAGTTCAGGCAGTTAGACGGCCGTTTGCACATCTCATGCACTCTTTCTGAGAAACTCTAAACACATTCTCACTCACTGAAAAAAAACACATTTCACACTGTGAGGCCTAACCACAGTCTATGGGCCTAACAGTTACTTGTATTGCAAAACAGTAAACAGTGGCTCTCCAGGACCGATGTTGTCTACCCCTGCCCTAACCAATAAACACTTTTTTATTAAACACACTTTATTTACACTTTTTAGCATATTTTCTTCATTTTTATTGAAAAAAAAAAAAAAAAAAATATGTGAATGGGCCTCAAGTACCACTTTTAGTGTGTATGCACTAAAATTATTTATTTGTAGTCATTTTTTACGTCTTGTATTTTTGCAGAACTGAGAGATGACTGCCTAAGGCAGGTAGTCTTTTGAAAGACTTTTGTCAGAACTCCAATAAACTTTTATAGTACTATATACTGTAATGAAATCTGGCTGAAGGTGCAGAGGATGCAGTATGATTAAATTAATGCATTTATTTGTTTGCTTGTTTTTATTGTGCTGTATTTCACAGTATACTCTATTGCGTTGCATACCAAGTTCATATTCAATTATTTGGTATTTGAACATTTCTTTTAACTAGAAAACTACTTAAGAGTAGTTTAATGAAAAGTATTTTTTCCTAAATATCATAGTTGTAGTTTACTGTACCTTTCAATTTTTCATTTATGTTTGTTGTAATATAGTTTGATGAATGAATCACTGTGGGACATAGATGAGAACGCAGTTAAGTTCCATTAATTTCTTTATTGACTCTACATGTGGGCATCAGTTTCAATAATCAGTTCCAACAATCATAGATCACAAAAGTTTCAACAATATATCTAAACCACATCAAATGATCAAATGCAAGCAACATACAACATCAGTGTAGATATACACTAATATATATATATATATGGTGCTCAGTAAATGTTAGACAGCGTGAAAAGTGTGTGTGTGTGTGTATATATATATATAGATATATATATATATATATATATATTGATATATATATATATATATATATATATATATATAGTTCCACCAATCATAGATCACAAAAGTTTCAACAATATATCTAAACCACATCAAATGATCAAATGCAAGCAACATACAACATCAGTGTAGATATAATATATATATATATATATACACTGATATATATATATGGTGCTCAGTAAATGTTAGACAGCGTGAAAAGTGTGTGTGTGTGTGTGTGTGTGTGTATATATATATATATATATATATATATATATATATATATATATATATATATATATATGTCATACCAAAAATGAAAGAAGGAAGTCATGGGCACATATGTTGTATTCATTACATTTTCATATCTTATCTCATTACGGAGTTGTAGACTGTTGAATAGAGTGTGCGCTTGTGACAATTTGCCCCATTGGTGGGTAAGTTGTCACACTAGATTATCTAAAAATAAGAACACAACTACAATGTGCCCTAGAATTAAAAATTGAATTTATCTTGGCATAGTTAAATAACAAGTGTTCAGTACATGGAAATGACATACATTGAGTCTCAAACACCATTGTTTCCTCTTTCTTATATAAATCTCATTTGTTTAAAAGACCTCCGAAGAACAGGCGAATCTCAACATAACACCGACTGTTACGTAACAGTCGGGGTGTACGCCCCCAATATTTGCATATGCCAGCCCATGATCCCAACATTATGAAAGGCATTAGACAAGGGCAGCCAGTATTAACGTCTGGATGTGCACAGCCGAATCAACAGACTAGGTAAGCAAGCAAGAACAATAGCGAAAAATGGCAGATGGAGCAATAATAACTGACATGATCCATGATAACAAGATATTTTTAGTGATATTTGAAAATTGTCTTTCTAAATGTTTCGTTAGCATGTTGCTAATGTACTGTTAAATGTGGTTAAAGTTACCATCGTTTCTTACTGTATTCACGGAGACAAGAGCCGTCGCTATTTTCATTTTTAAACACTTGCAGTCTGTATAATTCATAAACAACTTCATTCTTTATAAATCTCCCCAACAGTGTAGCATTAGCCGTTAGCCACGGATCACAGCCTCAGATTCATTCAGAATCAAATGTAAACATCCAAATAAATACAATACTCACATAATCCAATGCATGCATGCAGTATGCATGACGAACACTTTGTAAAGATCCATTTTGAGGGTTATATTAGCTGTTTAAACTTTGTTTATGCACTTTGTTTAAGGCAAGCGCGAGCTCCATGGGTGGAGCATTTAAAGGGGCCGCAACCTGAATCGGCGCATTTCTAATTATGGCCCAAAATAGGCAGTTAAAAAAATTAATAACAAATAAAATGTATGGGGTATTTTGAGCTGAAACTTCACAAACACATTCTGGGGACACCTTAGACTTATATTACATCTTGTAAAAAAACGTTCGATGGCACCTTTAATTGTTATTATTGATTTTAATTTTTAAATTCAAACCAGAACTGGAAATATAAACAATCATGCGTAGAGAATTTGGAAAAACAATTATTTCAATCCAAACAATACACATTTCAGTCAAAACACATTAAGTGGCAAGACCACTTTACTTTGAACTTTAAACTCAAACTTTCTCTAGCTTGCCCATAGAGCCATGATAATTGAATGGAATGCTGCAGATAACTCGCTTAACTTAACATGTTGAACCTCTTTTTTGAGCATGTTCAATGTGTTTATTTGTAATGGGGCAAGTTGTCACATGTGACGACTTGCCCCAAAGTCATTGAGACAACTTGCCCCAAACTGACATGTTTGCTAATGTTGGCTAAATCACAAGGTGAGCTCAACATAGCTAAGTATCAAAAGACACATTATTGTCTCCATGTTGTGCAAAATAATAATTTTTAACATTCATACCTAACAAAGTTGTATTGCATAAAATTTAAAGCAGAACTAAGATTCGCGAAGCTCCCCCTACAGTTTCCTTCAGTGAATGACACTGTCATAAATACTCCAAGCGCAGCTCTGGACTACAACGACTACAACACTCGCCAACGCAGTAGTTTTGCAAATACAGTACAAGAAAGAGGAGGTGGGTAATTTGCAAATACAGTACACTGAATGGAGGTGGGTAATTTTCGAAATTGTCTTATAAAGACATAATATATACATTGTTTTTGAATTACCGTAAAGCATTTTGTCACTCTCGCGTGAACGTGAACATGAGGCGAGATTGTGTCGGGTCGATGCAGCTCAAGTTGCAAGTGCTGTATTCTGGCGTAGACGTGCCAGAGGGGGTTAGTGCTCACCTCAAACACACCACTACAAGTCAATTAACCATCGTAAGGACTTAGAAAACTATTTATGAAGGTAAAAAAAGTTACTTAGTTCTGCTTTAAAGTGCAATTTTTTTACCTTTTAAGCCAAAAAATAAGAAAATTGTGCTAACCTCAGATTAGAGCGATCTTGACCACATGTGACCAGGAAGTTGACTATGGAAGAAGAAGTCACACAAAGTGGCTATTTGATTTTTGAGATACAGTGTAATGATCACTAGTGGGAGTGCCCTAATCAGCCACTAGAGGGCATTCCAACCCGGACTCTTGTTTTTCACTTTTGGATTTAATTTCCCATAACCACTTCCCGGACTCATTATCCCTTCATTGCACCAGCTGTCTTGAGTTTTGTCATTAGTGTCTGTCTATTTATACTGAGTTGTTTCTGCCCCTGTTTGTGGATTGTTAATTTGTGTTGTATGCACTTTGTATTCCTGGTTTTCTGTTTAATGTGGACCATTCTGTGGAGTTTGACCCTTGCCTGTTTCTGGAATACGATTTTGGATTGTCCTATTAAAAGCTGCGCTTGGATCTTACCTTCTCGTCTCTGTGCATTATGTGACATAGAGCCTCTAGTTTTGGAGTTATGAAGAGTGTGACCCATGTGACACTTACTCCGCTCTCCCCTATATACACAAACAAACAATATCCATGGATATAAAGATTAAAATCTTGTAATAGACATTGTTTACACACAATGACTCAGAATTGCTCACACTTGTCTCTAATGATGTGATCAAACCAAAATCAAAATATGGAGTGCACAGGTATGTGTGCACTGAATGTTGGTATAAACAATGAATGGAAACAATCTGAGAGGGAGAGGAAGAAGAGTATGTGTAAGAGGTGGTGGACGAGGATGAAGAGGAAGAGAATAAGAATGAGAAAGGGAGTTGTCAAGGCTGGATCCGGCACAACAGAGGGTTTTCCCTTAATTTGCAAGAAAAGGGACATCATTGCCTGTGATGTGGACAAAGTCCTCAGGCAGAATAAATCTCTCATTGATAACTTTTTTTTAGTGTTGGCCTACTGTATACTTTTCATTTAGATTATTCTTTGACCTTTTGGGCATTTTTACAGTTTGTAAGTGCTGAATATGCAGACAATCAAAACCATACAATTTTCAATACAATACAATACTTGCAATACGGTATACAATATTTTCACCTTATTAAATTACAATTACTATACTTTTTATTTAATTGCAATTTTTTTTACTGTATACAATATACATTTATTTCTGTAACTACATGATCTGAATGCTGTGTTCTCCCTTTTGATGGAGTATCTAATGAATGTTCAGCATTTATATATATTGACTGACTGGCTTTGTGTTGCCAGGGTTAGGCCTATGTCTCGTTTATGTGTTTGTATTTGCTTGAGTTTGACTGAGGGTACGTTTACACGACAACTATATGGTTAAAACACCATTGTCAAAACTATCCCCATTAAAATTCGTGAAAATGACTAAAAACGCTGTAATCCATTAGATGGCGATGAAACACTATGGACTGAACATGTAATGCGCATGTGCATGACGTCATCGTTTTAACAGATTTGCGTTTTTGTTGTTAACTCGGAGACCTTTTTCAAAAACTTGCACTTTGAAACCCGTTTACAGGCCACCAAAACGCCGTTTTCGTGAAAATTACGTCGTTTTGTGGACTGAAAACGTGTTTCAAAGTGCAAGTTTTTGAAAACACCGTTGTCACCTCCGTGTAAACAGCAAAAACGCGAATCTGCGAAAACGGTGACGTAATGCACATGCGTATTAGGATTTTTAAATTTATCGTCTTTATTTTTCAACGTGTTTTCTGTTAATGTGCGAGACTTCCGATTTATTAGCCACTATAGGGAAATAACGAGAAGGATATCAAAGTACAGTAAACTGTAAAAAGGGCCATTCCACCGAATGGGTGACATGCTGAAACTCTTCAAAATTAAATTTTTTTTATTATATTTTTTCAACACTGAATCAAATACTAGACATATATAACTATTCAAAATGTTTATTGGTCAGTCTCAGGCAACTTTATTATTATTTTTTTTTTACAAGGTTTCAAAGCAGAATATGGATGCATGTTTTCTCAGTCATGTTACCAAAACTCATGTGCTGTTTAAAAAGCATGTTTATTCATTCCTTTGTATTCACCTCAAGAAAGTGTTTATTTTAAAGAAATGGTTATTTGTTCAAATAATTGATATTTGTGACAAAAAAAAAAAATCACTTTATATTAAGGCAAGGTGTATTTTAATAAATACCGCACAACTTTTTTTTTTCATTTAAAAGACAGAAGCCTCAAGTATATCATTTTTAAAAAATAATTTAATTTATTTAACAAATGATGGACCCAACAAAACTGATAAAAACAGTGGTTTAACTTTATTTTTTTTAGAAAAACAAATACATTTAGTAACAGGAATGAGCACTTTGTAACAGGAATGAATACAGGGTAACAGGAATGAGTGTCCATATGTGTGTGAGAAAGAGAGTGTTTACATGGCCATGTGTGCGAGTGAGATTTCTGTGTTGAAGGGACGTATACATCACAGTGAAAGAGGTGGAAAGAGAAAGAAGGAGGATGGGGGAGAGAGAGGGAAAGAAAGACCAAAAAGGGGGAAAAGATAGGGTTACGGGTGTTTTTCACTCCTTCCCTTGCAGCATGCCATGAATGGGTGTTTCTGGCAACTGCATAGTATGGTTTCTCTCCATCTTATACAAAAGATAAGAACGACAAAGACAAAAAGAATAAGTCACTTTGTAGTGGACTGGCTCCCTGCAAGTATAGTATTCACACTGTAAAACTAATCCTAAAAGTCTTTAAGTAATTTCAACTTTAAAACGCATGATACAGGTGAATAGTATTATATCAACTTATATTCACACTATTAAGTCAACAAAACAAAGGACTCTACTCATTCCTGTTACTTTTACTAACTCCTGTTATTTTTCATATGAGTAACAGGACTGAAAGTAACAAGATTGAGTTTAAGCAAAAATTATCAAATACATGACATATGGCCACACTGAGCAAATTCTAGTGACCTACCTAAAGTTAATATTTTTAAAATAGACAAATAAGATCTAAGAAATAATTTAGGTAACAGGACAGAACGTTGAGATTGACCTTCACAGTCATAGTCATTACAATTCCATTGGATATACAGAAATTAAAGGTACAATCTGTGATATTTTTTCCGCTAGAGGTCGCTAGAAGCCTATTCAAAACAAAGGCGTAGTTTGATGACGCCAAGTTTAAGAGCGGAAACTTGGGATATGTGGTCTCCATCTCAACAGACGGTGCAAAAGAATAGGGATTGGAGTCTGGAAGAACTCATGTTTGTGGATGCGATTATTAACGTTACTGTAGTATGAAGCAGAACAGGACCGAGTGTTGCGGGAGCTGAACGAGGAGCTGGAGCGATTGATCAACACACGCCTCACGAGCAGCGGGACTTTTATTATGACACAGTCGCCGGCGCCGCTTCCGCTTTTCCGGTCATGAGTTTACGGGAGCTGTCCTTGTCGACAGAACCAGCGGCAGATGGTAAACAGTAATTATGTTCCATAAATAAGTAACACAGTCCACCATAAAACGTGTAAGAAGTAAATAAGGAACTGCTTGAAGCAAGCTAGTGGTTTGCTGGACGCTAGACTCTACTTCCGCATTTGTCCACGGCACTGTTGTCATGTGGTTTCTACGTCAGTAAAGGCGGTAACAAAGGTAACTGACGTCATTGACAGGAGACTGCACTGACCCGTGTCACTGTTTAGAATGGGAATTTGTGAGGGTAACAGGATGTGTGAGGGTAACAGGACTGAGTTGCCTAAAATGTGCGTTTTATATAATATATTATGGATTTCTCATGACATTTCTTTTTGTTTAGCAAATGGTGTATGAAATAACACAACAATGCAAAAATAAGATTTCTGAAAGATTTTAATGATTATATTTCATGATAAAGTTTAGGTTTATATAGCAGGGACATGTAACAAATGCTATTTTTTTAGAGTTCTGAATAGTTTTTAATAATGTTTTAAATTATATATTTTAAATTTGCAGTTAGAGTAATGTTCAGGACATTTTGCTTAATATTAAAAACTGTTAGATGTTTTGCTCCTGCCCTGCCTCCCACTCCTGCCTCCTCTGCCTGTTTCAAGTCTGATAAATGTGATGTATCTACCTGTCCCATGTCAGTCAAGAGGGTCGTTCAGAGAAAAAAGTGCCTGTCCTGTGTCAGCCTAAAGTGTTAATTGTGAAATTCCTGTCAGAACTGCCCAGTTCTACTGCACTGTCTCCTCTCAGCCCTCAGCCCATGCTAGCTCCGCCTCCCCACCAGAATGTGCCATGGTCTTCGGGTTCGCCAGCCCAGCCCTGGAATGTCAGCCACATTGCTCTGGCCAGATCTTCCATGCCCATCACTCCATCTCTGCCCGTTGACCAGTCGGCTCACGGTTGGCTCCACGCCCCTTCTGCTCGACCTGGGACCATTGTCACTATGGCTCCATCGGCTCCCTCGTCCACCTTGGTCAGTCATCACTCTACCATTGCCACAGGCTTCAGGTCCCGTCAGCTCTTCAGCTCTGTCTGGATCTCCACCAATAGGGGCTTTGGTCTTGGTCACTTGTCGCCCTGGAAAGGCCTGCCAAAATACCTTCATGGATCCTCCCTCCCTTGACTATGCGTTTGCTTGAGTTTGACTTTGAGTTGGTTTTCACTGTTTCTAGATCAGTTTCCTTTCGTCTGTTCATTAGTTACTATGGTTACTCATGGATTAATTAGTGTTTGCATCTGTATTTTTACCTTTGTTCATCTTAGAGCCCGTCCACACGGAGACACGTTTAGATACATACATTTTAGTACGCAAGGTTTATGCGCATGTTCCAAGTCATATTCTCTGCTTTTAGTGTATCTCTGTGGTAGAATTACAATGCCACATACTGATCTGGCATGTATACTACATCGTTTTGAGTCTGTTTTAGTGGGGTGAATGAAGTCTAGCTGCGGCCTATAGATGCTTTTCTTTCATCTTTATTTTCTGTGGCATGTATGACCTGAAAGGATTGTTTGAGAACAGGTGAAATAGATTAGAGGCTGTGGTTCGGGGGTTTTGTGAATAATTTGAAGATTTGGTTTTGTTTAATGTTGTTAGAAACTGAGCGAAGGTTTCAATAAATGTCTTGGTAATTGTGAAACTCAAGGTTTTTGTTAGTGTTATGAACTGATCTTATTAGGAAGGAAAGTATTCTGTATTTGTTAGGTTTTGTGTGTCATCTAAGGCCAATGTTTGATATTTGACAATGTTTTTTTGACAAATATTTGATTTTGATGTGATCGGTTGAGGTTTGTACAAGGTTTTTATGTAGTTTGGAAGTTGTGTCTGTAGTTGTGAACAAAAATGGTGAATTGTTTCAAGAATTGCGTAAGAAATCGAGCAAACTTTTGTTTTACAGGGTAAGTAACATTGATTTTCATCTAAGAAAATACCTTTCAAATCCTTATATCATGTGTTTTTCCCCATGTGCTGCAAAGCAGAATGCTTTTTCACAAGTTCACTGTGACTCCAACATGCATGTCCTCAAATCCAGACGGCCCTGGCATCAAGGTCTAATTTTAGACCTTATAACCTGTTCCATTGTAACTCACCTTGGCTGGTGTCTTTATGACTGCTTATAAGTTCTTTAAATGACCTTAAATCATAAAAATAAATGACCCTAAAACAATATGGTGCATAAAGCTAAACTTTGTCAGGTTCCCTTCTCTTTGCACACACCTCTGATGCAGCCATCCTTAAAAGGGCAAACGTCAGGGCAGGCCATGAAATGTGTCCTCTCTGAATGAATGCTATACCCCTGTTGAGCATGTTTACTTAAGTGAGATTTAGCTTGTTAAAAGCTGTAACAGAACATCATTTGGGCCTTGGTAGATCACTTTTTAGCCCAACCAAGAATTCCACACCAGGAATGATGTAGATACTCAACATTTTTACTCAAAACACTCTCATATACAAGGCCCTCTACAGCACAGCGTTGCCCTCAGGTAATGGAAAGTTTTCTTAAGCCCTATGTTTAGTACATTTTTCTTTAAAAGGTCGAGAAAGTACCAAAGAACAGTTCAGTAAGGTGCTGGAGTCAATATCAAGCACCATTTAAAGGTGGGACGTCCTGTTCTGACACATGGTCACAGGAGCACATGGTGTGAGAAGAAGGCAATATTATTTGCTTTAGTAATCTTATTTAAAATGACATGAACTGTACATAAAAAATATGTGTGTGTGTGTATGAAGGGTCCCTTTTGTCAGGTTTTATGAAGTTTTTTTTTTATTTTGCATGTTCAGAAATTCAGTTTTTCTTTTCGTTGCCTCAGGGCAACGTTGTGTGATAGGGGTACTTTTCGAGGAGGTTTTAGACAATGCCTCACATTGTCAACAATGTACAGGTGCTGATCATATAATTAGAATATTGTGAAAAAGTTCTTTTTTTTAATTGTAAATTATTTTTAAAAATGAAACTTTCATATATTCTAGATTCCCTACATGTAAAGTAAAACATTTCAAAAGTTTTTTTGTTTTTTTTTAATTTTGATGATTAGAGCGTACAGCTCATGAAAGTCCAAAATCCAGTATCTCAAAATATTAGAATATTTTCTAAGATCAATCAAAAACTTTTCAAAACAGAAAAGTTCAAGTTCTTTAAAGTATGTTAATTTGTATACTCAATACTTGGTCGGTAGCACATATTACAGCAAATGACTTGCTCCTAGCACAAATTACAGCATCAGTGAAGTGTGGCACGGAAGTGATCAGCCTGAGGCACTGCTGAGGCACCATTGAGCCTTCAGATCATCTGTATATTGTTGGATCGACTGTTTCTCATCTTTCTCTTGAAAATATCCCATAGATTCAGGGGTCAGGCATGTTGTGCTGGCCAAGAAAGCACAGTAATACCATGGTCAGCAAACCACTTGGAAGTGGTTTTTGCACTGTGGGCAGGTGCTAAAGTCCTGCTGGAAAAGGAAATCAGCATCTGCATAAAGCTTGTCAGCAGATGGAAGCATAAAGTGCTCGAAAATCTCCTGGAAGATGGCTGCATTGACTTTGCACTTGATAAAACACAATGGACCAATACCAGCAGATGTCACGCCCCCCCAAATCATTACTGACTTCAGAAACGTCCCACTAGACTTCAAGCAGCTTGGAATCTGTGCCTCTCCAGTCTTCCTTCAGATTCTGGGACCATGATTTCAACATGAAATGCAAAATTTACTTTTATCTGAAAAGAGGACTTTCGACCACTGTTCACTGTCCAGTTCTTTTTCTCCTTAGCCCAGGTAAGATGCTTCTGATGTTGTTTCTGTTTCAGAAGTGGCTTGGTAGTCCTTTTCCTGAAGATGTCTGAGTGTGGTGACTCTTGATGTGCTGACTCCGGCTTCATTTGACTCATTGTGAAGCTCTCCCAAGTGTTTGAATTGGCTTTACTTGACAGTATTCTCAAGCTTGTGGTCATCCCTGTTGCTTGTGCACCTTTGCCTACCCAATTTCTTCCTTCAAGTCAACTTTGCATTTAATATGCTTTGATACATCACTCTGTACACAGCCACCACATTCAGTAATAACCATCTGTGACTTACTCTCTTTGTGGAGGGTGTCAATGATGGTCTCCTGGACCATTGCCAAGTCAGCAGTCTTCCCCAGTAGTGTGGTTTCAAAGAACAAGAGATAACCGGAATTTATACTGTAGGGATGGTCATTTAACGAAACTCAAATGTAAATATTCTAATATTTTGAGATTTTGGACTTTCATGAGCTGTATGCTCTAATCAACAACAAAAAAAAAAAACTTTTGAAATGTTTTACTTTACATGTAGAGAATCTAGTATAAATGAAAGTTTTATTTTTTTATATAATTTACAATAAAAAAAAAAATGAACTTTTTCACGATATTCTAATTATATGACCAGCACCTGTATTATAAGAAGGGAAGATGCGGGGTTCCTGGGTGTGCAGGAACACCCAAAGTGATGTGCAAAAATTGTAACATACTATGTCACAGCAGAGAAGTGCTTTTTGAAGTTTCGTACGGAATTAAATCTTATTACATGAAGTACATTATATGGCATAGCTACAGTATGCATGTTTTCAAATTCAATATATCAATGTCTTTCAAGTTTTTTTTTCCCTTTTTACTCAATGATTTTTTTAAAAATGTTTTTGATTTTGATGATAATTTTCTCTATGACTGTTCCATTGTCACAAAACGTTGCCCTGATGCAACAGAAAAATATTTTGGGGTTGGGGGAGGGTGGGTTTGTTTTTTGTTTTGTTTTTTGTTTTTAATCAATAAAATGTTCCCAAATGAACCAAAAAATTATGTGGAATATTTTTCATTTTTTTTTATGTGCCATCAACATGTGTGCAGTAGAGGGATAGACAACATTTTGACTTTTGACCACATTGTGACCATCACAACTTCAAGAAAGGGCACTTCTGCAAGCCATAAAAAAATACACCTTTTATCTTTGAGTATTTGTTTTTTTTCTGTAGAGAATGCTATAAATACCATGCGTATTTGCTGTTGAAACTAGCATAAACAAACAACAAAAGCCAATTGCAACTTTTTAATGTAAATGTATAAAATTAATAAAGTGTTTCTTGGTACATGAGAAAAACAATGACCTTTAATGATTTTATGCATCTTTCAATCATTTTCTTGGAAATAGGAAACTTTGATCCAAATTTTTTTCACATTTTCAAAGATTTAGTTTCTCATACTGTTCTCTAAGTAAAATGGAACTAAAGGCCACACAGGCCCATTTGAATGAACTTTAAACACTGCATGGCAGCAAACATTACTACAGCACTTTCATAAACATCTGTAGTGAGTGTAATGTGGAAGAATAGTTTGTTGCAATGGTTGTGCAAAATGAGCCTATATAGCTACTGATCCTGTCACAATGTAGATTTAAATTAGAAATACACATGAAATATGCATTAAATAAAAATACAATTGTAGCTGTAAGATATTGTTCAACTAATAGCATAATAATATATAATTTAATCTGTTCTAAAATACATAAGATAATGAAATGCCAAGAGATTGGACAAGACATTTCATGGAAGACATTTTTAAAATAATCACTTTAATATCTTAATACACTTTGGGAGATTAAAACAAACTTTTCTTAGTCATTAGACCCACTCTACTTTTATTAAAAAATTAAGACTTTCAATATGGGTCTAATTTGTTCAAAGCACCACAAGGGTTAAACTGTGGACAAAAACATGGAAAATAAACAGCATTCCCCACCCATCTTTCCTAGTTCTTTGCCTAGCACATGTTGATCCAGTGAGTTCAGCTGCCTAATGACTGCATAAATATTCCTTCAAAAACAATTTTTTTTTTTTACTATTGCTGTTGCCTGTTTGCCACGTGGGGCTTAGGAAGTTACCAAACACAAATGCAATCTTGCCTTGTACACTGCTGAGTCTGGCCTACTACAATACAGTTCAGACCCGTTCAAAATATCGTCGCTATATTTTCGTTTATTTGTTAGAATCTGTCTGTCACTATCAACACTAACACAAAACAATCAATAGTAAACTTTGAGAGCGCGAGAACAAGAGCGTGCCCTGTGTGAGCGAGCGCGCTGACGTCACACCTCCCCAGCGATCGCTGCGCGAGAGCGATGTGCTGGAATGCGTGAGTCTCGCGTAGTTACTTCCTCGACCGATTTGAGAGTTTGGGACTAACTTCTCCCGAAACTTGTTTATACAGCAACATCGCTAAACAACGAGCGAACGTCTCCGGTGAGTACATGGGATTGGTTCCGTGGGCTTTCGTGCTCATAAGGGTGTGGTTTTGTGTTGTTTTGTGTCGCGCACGAGCCCAACTAAGTTAAAGTAAGGAGTGAAAATGGAGGGTTGCATTGAAAGGGAGAGGCGCTGTCCAGGGCTGATTTCAGCACGGAGAGAGATCAGATCAGGACCACGGCTAACACACTCACGCTGACCAAATTAAAAGCGAAAAAGTGCGTAAATATAATGAGAAATGAAACACAAAAACCTCGCCATGATCTTCGGTCGACTATGCTGAATATAAAGTGTAACTTTGTTGGGTTGTGTGTGGTGTGTGTTGTTGTTGTTGTTGCATGCATGCAGTTTCCGGAAAAGTATTTTTTTCTTCTTAGTGAAAGTTCGTAACGCAACTTTTGCTGTCAGATTGATTAGAATTTAATTTTATACTATTATTCAATCTGGAAAAAAGACATTCCTTTCGCTTTTTACAGTAAATCACATATGTTTGGTGTCTTTTTGAGCCTTTGTTTTTTTTTTCTAAAATCACTACTATTTCTGTGAAATGCCTGTTGGACGTGTTCATTTGGTTTTAGTCATGTTAAACTTTAAGTAGCGAATTTAAACCGAGTGACTTTTGATTATGTCTTCGTGTAATGTGTAGTTCGCTCTTCGCCTGATTCGGATGGGTCGTGTTTGGAGCTGTCCAACAAGGTCAAAGATTTTCACTCGTTATTTTCACAGTTTTGATTTAACACAATCACTGTATCTTTTCACGCAAAGCCCGCTTGCGTATTTTAGCACAAAAATGTTTAGTACTTTGCTGATTGAATTAGTTGATCTCAGTAAATTTTCATGTAAAGCTGCTTCAGTTCACACATCGTCTGTATTTTTTCCTCCTCCGCTGGCTGAAGTTGGTGTTCTGTTTTAAAATGGCCGAACACATTTCTGAGCATGCAAAGCTCTCAGGCCCTCATCACACACATGCATGACTCTGTTTGTCATATTTCTTTTTTTTGTTTGTTTGATAATATCTCTTACCCTTGAACAGATTTAATTAAACTTTAACTAAAATTTTTTGAGATTTTTTTGTCAACACAAAAACAAATTTAAAGCAGTAATGTTATATTTTGTATGTAGCATTTAGTGTTTTTAAACATTCTCACTCTCTCTCGCACACTCACGGACTATCGGTCTTTGTCAGGTGACGTCACACTCGTGAAAACCGAAGTGCATTATGGGTGTCGTCGCCATTTCTGAGGTATCCAAACAATCTCTGTATCAGTGCAGAGTTGTTTCTTCTTTGGCTACTTTTCATTGTAAAAATGGCACACTTTTGTTGTGTGAAAAGCTGCAATAATATTTCCCACGATAGAAAATGTCAAAAACTTTACTACGAGATTAGATTTAGTCGGTTTCCTACTTGAAAAAAGGCTGTACGGAGAGTATGTAACGTTAGAGGCAATAACAGAGGCGCCGGATCGCACGGGTTGCCGCGGTGAGACGCAAAACATCACTTTCGTCAAGATATCTCCATTCAAGTATGTTTGCTTTCTACATTTCACAAAGGTAAGTTAGAGGTTTCTGTTTTCTAAAGTAGAAAACGTTATAGCAACGCATTGTTTTGGATTGTATGTGCTATGAAACAAGTCAATTTAAACTGAATCCCTTTACTTGAATATGTCTACATTTTATTTTTCTTAATTTTGCTACAGCATTTTTATACTTAAGGTGCGACATTTTTGCTCTGTATCCATATACTGATTCTAATTTTCTGACTACTTTTTACAGCTGTGGTCTGTGGACCTTTTCATTTCATTGCAGATCAGCCTGCTTAAAGATTATGGAGACTGACCCCAACTGGACACCATCCCTCCCTACATTAAGGCCACATCAGCATTAAACACAGGCTGTCTCAATCAGCTCCCTAGTTCATTAGTTAGGGCACTGATCAGGACGGTCTCAGTCACAAAATTTGTATACACAATATACTGATTCAAGAGCTCAGAGCTGATTGAGATGCACACACAGACACTAAGTAAGGAAAAACAATCCAGTCAGCTACTAAGGTAAAGTTGGTTTTATATTTGCACATTCAGACTTCTGATAAATTCAGACTTTCCAATAAATATGCAATAAATTAATGTTTGCGAATTTTAAGCAGCGACATGATATTGACGACCAACGATTGTCAACTTATAACATTTTTCACAGTCGATCAAAATAGGCAAGTATTGTTTAATGGCATATTTACTTGTGAATGTCCACTGAATGTCCAATGTAGTGTGATTAACAAGGCTATTGAATACGGATGTGCGAATATAAAACCAACTTTACCCAAGTCAGTCAGCTAACACTATGGTCCATCAGGCTGGAGAGAGTGATCATCTTCACACTGAGAAGATGCAGGAGGCTGGAGGGAGATGGTGATCTGCATGTGCAGAAGTAAACCGACTTGATATGTACAGGATGTCTGATGTTTGTTTTGGAGATGATGTTAATGTACTATATGGGTCTGCCAAACCTGGGAACCTTTATGGCGTTATTACAAATTTTTTTTTATTTATTTATTTTTTTTTTTTTTGTGCCTCTGATTCCAGACGCAACAAATACAAATTTCAAATGCTTCTGTGAACCTTAATATACCTCAGATTTGATCTGCCTGCACAACACTTCTAATGTTTCCCCTGAGACGGTATACAGAACATTCAATGAAACTGTGTCATATCTATGCAAACCTGAAGCTTTCAGCTGTATGGGCAGACAGAGATGATTTGCACAGAAATATGTCTCCTTTGTTTAAATACAGAGTAGCAGAGATTATTGACTGTTTTGAGATTTTCACAGAGAAACCATCCAATCAGCGCATGTTTGAATCTTTTGTAGAATTGTAGTGTAAAAATGTGCTGATGCTTTATCCAGTCTTGCATGAACAATAAAGCATGTATAATTAAATTTTTCAGGGTGATTTGTAGATTTATGTTATATGCACTTATAGTATTAACAGGATAATTAATAATATACACAATCTGTAAATCAGATATTTAACTTGCATGACATATCTTTGTTTTTATTATTATTAAGGCCTTTGGACAAAAAAGACAAAAAAAGACTCATAATGTCATTGACCCAGACAACACAGAGGTAGGTCTAAAAGGTATACTATATCAGAATGTACTGTAATAAAATACACTATTAAATTCTACATACATCTCTGATGATGCCTTGTTTATTGGAACAATGTTTATTGTGTTATACATTGGTTTATGTACTTAATGCAATAATGAAAAAAAGGGTAGTATTAGTTCAAAATTCTTCCTGATAATACTAAACCATCCTTAATCATGCACTTGTTAAATAGTTAACACGACATCATTATCGTTACTATACTGTGTTATCGCAGTCCTTCCTTCAGAACATAAATAAATCCTGCACCCATTAGTGAAATATCTGTGAGCTTCGAGGGATTTATAGTTTTTAAATTGTTCACTATGCGTTTATGCCATAAACAAGACAGTTAACAATATTTAAGTATGATGATTTAGGTAGCAATGCGGGGTCAGTAGCACTCCAACTTACTGCAGTCAGTTCGTACAGATCTATGTTATGAATGGATGAAAATTTCTCCAAATAACGGTCCCTGGCATCTTTGGTGAGTTTATCGCGATATGAAATTTTAACTTTGTTCTTGTGCTTCTTCATATTTGCGAGTTATTTGCTTGTTATCTCAACTCGTGTAATCTCTTTCATTCTCACAGTCAGCAGGGATACCACAAATATGGCGCCGCGGTTACGTCACACACAACAAAATCACGTGTCTGACAAAGACCGATTGTATGAATACTACATATAGCATTTAATTTTTTTCTTATATATAGTATTCATATAGTACTTTGTTTTTAGTTACTATATAATAACATTTTGAAGTAGAATTTATTTAGTGTCTCTAAATATTATATATCATATAGTATTCAGAAATATACTTTTATGAAATACAGGCCTAGTGTGTGTGTGTGTGTATATTAGGGCTGCAACGATTAATCGCGATTAATCGTTTGCAAAATAAAAGTCTGCGTTTACGTAATATATATGTGTGTTCTGTGTATAATAATTATGTATATATAAATACACACACATTCATGTATATATTTAAGAAAAATTTTATATTTATATATAAAATATTTATGTTTATATGTAATATAAAATATATATAAATATATATATATATTTATAATACATGCATATATTTCTAAACTTTTCTACCTGTATGTGTGTGTATTTATATATACATAATTATTATACACAGAACACACACACATATATTACGTAAACACAGACTTTTATTTTGCAAACGATTAATCGCGATTAATCGTTGCAGCCCTAGTGTATATGTGTGTGTGTATATATATATATATAATATAATATAGTGTGTGTGTGTGTATATATGTATGTGTATATATATGTATTTATGGTAACACTTTACAATAAGGTTCATTAGTTAACATTAGTTTACTACATTAGTTAACATGAACTAATAATGAACTGCACTTATACAGCATTTATTCATTTTTGTTAATGTTAATTTCAGTATTTACTAATACATTATTAAAATCTTGTTAACATTAGTTGATGCACTGTGAACTAACGTGAACAAACAATGAACAACTGTATTTTCATTAACTAATGTTAACGAAGATTAGTAAATACAGTAACAAATGTATTGTTCATGGTTAGTTCGTGTTAGTTAATACATTAACTAACGTTGAACTAATGAACCTTATTGTAAAGTGTTACTATATATATATATATATATATATATATATATATATATATATATATATATATATATATAAATTATAAATTATATATATATATATATATATATATATATATATATATATATATATAATTTATAGGGTTGAAATTAATGCTTGAACTGCATAGATTTTAATACATTTTTGTTTTGTTTTTCCGAAATGGGCACAAAAATGCACTTTTTTTTTTTGTAGAAATAGTTTTGTGAAATAATGCAAATCAATAAACATTGATTGTTTTGTTATTGTTGCTCTGAATATATTTAATGAATGCGTCTTAAACAAGCCATGCCTTGAGAATTGAATCATAACTTTTGAGAAACTTTACCATACATGGTCAGGATTGTTGTAACTGTTGCAATATAGACGCCTTTCTGCTGTAATTCCCTAAAATAACCCAGAGTTAAAGCTGCTAATTACTTTAGTGGACTTGATACAAGAAAGAACCATTTATTGGCTCTGAATAGATGTGTTGATTTAGGCTTTGTTTGGTTCTTTTTAAATGTGTTTGGGAGCATGAAATCAAACAATCTGCTTTTTCATTGTGGGGTTAATCAATCAGAGAATGGTTAAAAAAAACATGACATTTGATTTAATCATTCAACCTCCTAGAACTTAAATGTAAATGCATTGTTTGTTTTGTCATAGTCAGATGACTTGCTCTCAAAAGATCACAGTTCTCACATCCTTTCAAACTCCTTTCATTTCGCATACACTTTTTTTTTATATATATAAAATTTAAGATGCAATTTACAATTTAAGTTGCTGATTGTATTTTCTGATTGTGTTCTCTAAAAATCAGTGTTTCTATTTGAATTTCAGCTGGTTGAGCATGTCTGCTCAGACGGTGTATCCAGCTACTGCTGGTATCTTCATGCCTGTAGGCATCCCACTACCAGAGGTGGGCCATGACCTTCCTGAGCTGTCTCGGAATGATGTGGCCGCCCCTCAGCTAGTGATGCTTGCTAATGTGGTGGTATCATCAGAGACGTCTTCCTCAGACTACAATGCAGAAGAGAAACAAATGGTTGAACTCAAGACTGTTGGATGCAACAACTACTCTGACAGTGAGGAAGAGGGTGTTATTAGATACAGCCTTGACAATTCAGAGATGTCTGAGGACACGTACGCTGAACGGGCCACTCGGGTTGAGGCTGATGTGACAGAAAGAGTGTTGGAACAAGTTGAAATAGAACGAGTAGAAGACCTCTTGAACCCAACTGAAAAAACCCCATCTGAGTCATCGCCAGCAGAAAAACGTAAGCGTACCCCGGTCGTCATTTTCGAATCCAACAAGAAGAAGAAGAAGCCCTTCTTTTGTAAACCCTGCCAGTACCAGGCCGAAAATGAGGAGGACTTCATTCACCATATCCGTGTTCACAGCGCCAAGAAAATGACTGTGGTAAATGGTGCGGCTGACTCTGACGACGATCTGGCCAGTGAGTCAGGCCAATCTCAGACACCGAACCCAGAGAATAGTGAAAGTTTGAGTAACTCCAAAGGTGTGATCCGCTGTGAGCGCTGTGGATACAACACCAACCGTTATGACCACTACATGGCTCACCTTAAACATCATACTAAGGAGGGTGAAGATCAGAGAGTTTTCAAGTGCACCATTTGTGCTTATACCACCATCAGTCAGTACCACTGGAAGAAACATCTGAGGAATCACTTTCCAAGCAAGCTTTTCACTTGCAACCAGTGCTCATATTTTTCTGACCGCAAAAATAACTACATACAGCACATACGGACCCACACTGGTACGTCTGAAATCTAAGGGATTTGAGTTTCAGTGTCCTTTTATATTACCATAAATATATGTGAAAATCAAACACTTGATTTTATGTGATTCTTCTTTTAGGTGAGCGTCCGTTTCAGTGCATATACTGTGAGTACTCCAGTTCCCAAAAAACTCATCTGACCAGACACATGAGAACCCATTCAGGTGAGTCTCATGTCTGTCTGTTAAAACATTTTTGTGCTGAAATTGATCTAGATTGTATGTAGTTATAATTTAGGATTTATAATGTAGTTAATGTTAAATTCCAGTCCACATTTTCATTTAATAATTCCAAAACCTTCTGAGCTGCCTTATTATTAATAGATTTCTCCAATAACAGCTAACAGTATATTTTAATATGAATGGAAATACATAGCATGCAAAAATACGAATATTAGTAATTAGCTTAAACAATAATTTTAATTACAATGATTAATTATTTAGAAAAATAAATATTGTAATTAAATACATTTTTAATCATTTGACATGATTGGCAATTTATCTGTCACAGTGCATTCTGGGATGCATTCTCTGAAAAGTATTTTGAAGCTGCATTAGGATTTAAAATTGTGGTTTCCAAGTTTGGGAAAAGACATGGGAATTAAATCTTAGTCATGGAAATTGTGTATACCCCTGGAAGGGAGCTCTCTGGGTTTTGGGACAAAGCAAATGTGCTGTTCATCAGCTATGACTCGAGGCCTGTGTTTTCATCTTGTCAATGACGTTTCTCTCTTTTGTTGCTCTCCTTGGAGCCAGATGGCTTTGGATAAAATGGTACACGGTTTGTGGTATACAGAGTGAATTAGAAAGTGATTCTGTATTGTGATGTGTTTGCCTGTCTTTTATCTGTATCCCCCGCATGAGATTTGCATCTGTGTTTTTCTCAAATGTTGAAATAAAAGACTGATTGTTCTGTCTTGACCTTCTCCTTATGGTCTGTCCACAATAGGTGAGAGGCCTTTCAAATGTGACAACTGTAGCTACCTGGCAGCCAACCAGCACGAGGTGACCCGCCATGCCAGACAGGTCCACAATGGACCCAAGCCCCTAAGCTGCCCTTACTGCCAATACAAGACAGCCGACCGCAGCAACTTTAAAAAGCATGTTGAGCTTCATGTCAACCCCCGGCAATTTCTTTGCCCGGTCTGCAAGTATGCTGCATCCAAGAAGTGCAACTTACAGTATCACATCAAGTCCAGACACCCAGGATGCACTGATATCTCGATGGATGTGTCAAAGGTAAGACTGCGTGTCAAAAGGACTGACATCGATGACGTTTCACCTAATAAGCTTGCGACAGACCAGGTTGGAGCAAAGCGAAGTGAGGAAAAGCAGTTGGGAGAATTGGATGATGTTGAATCAGGCCCCATCAACCTCTCAATTAAGAAACCCAGCAAATCCACGCCTGCTGTGGAGACTGAGCTGACAGACAAGACCTCGAAGAAAAATCCAGATGTTGCTGTAAAAGAAAAATCTGGAAAGCCAAGCCAGCAACCCAGTGAGAAAACTGCAGAGAAAAAGGCCATGCTGAAAAATGAGGGGAAAGAGAGAAACAGTAAGAAGGTTAAAGGAAAGAATTTGGTAAAAGTTGTGGACATTGCCGTGACACAAACAGAGGGCTGCAATGACAAACAAGTTAATAAAAAGGAGGTGAAGAAGGTAGAGAAATCCACTAAATCTGTGGAGAAAGTAACGAAAGGTCGTCCTAAGAAAGAGAAGCCATTAAAGGAGACCGCCAATGAAGTTACTGCAAAACATCAACCCATTGTTGAAGAACAAAGGTTGGATTTGAACAACGAAAGAGTGGAGAAAGACCTTGGAGATAAACAGCAGCAGCACAAAGACAAGGAAGAAAGAGAGCGGCTAGAAAAGGAAAACAGATTGCTAAATGATAAAGTGAAGGAGACAGAGAAAGAAAGTGCAAAGGATTGCAGGAAATCGCCAACCAAAAAACCATGCAAGAGGCAGACAAAATTGTCGAAGGTCAACAGTGATACCCAGAGTACAGAGGCAATGCAAGAAGTCAGGACTAAACCAGTCAAAAGAAAAGCAGAGAATGTACTAACGACTGCGTCAAAGCGGGTCAAGCGCACAAAGAAAGATACAGCCAAGCCATCAACAAGTTCTGGTGGTCCAGAGAAAAATCGCACCATACCTGAGGTTCTACAGGCCATGAAGAGTAAAACCAAGAGTGCTGAGGCAAGCACAAACAAACCTGAGAGTTGTGTCATTGAACCCGAGAAGACCAATGAAGTCCCAGAGAAGCTAATCCTCCCAGAAGTTGAAAAACGACTTGCCACAGAAACACTGAAGGTACTTACCCAACCAGACGAGCAGGTACCTACTGTGGTTACCAATCAAGATGATGGAAATCAAAAGGAGACCGCTGCTGTTGTGGAGGAACCCACAGTCTCATGCAAACCTCAAGATCCAGACTCAGAACAACCTAAAGAAACCGAGAATAAGATCTCACATGAACCAAAAGAAATTCCAGAAGTAGACAGTGGAAGTGAGATGCCGTCACCTACTGACAGCGAGAGCTCTCCAGGTTTCAGCCAACAGCAGCCTGTTTTCAGCCCATCTCTTGAACTTCCTGGTCCGCCTGGTCACAAATCCACTGACGCAGAGGATGACGAGGGTATCCACAGTAATGATGGGGGAAGTGACATCAGCGATAGTGCCTCTGAAGGAAGCTATGACTCTGGTCTTAATGGGCTGGCTGCTGCCACCGAGGGTGGAGAGAAACTTCCAGAGACTCCGACAGAAGAGCTCCCATCTCCAACCAAACTGCTCAGTCACACGTGTATCTTCTGTGACCGTACATTCTCTTTAGAGATGGACTACCGTCGCCACTTGAACCGCCATTTAGTAAATGTGTATTACTTGGAAGGGGCGGCTCAAGGTGACAAGTGAGGAGTATCTTTTTTTTTTGCATCCAAGGCAGTTTATGAGGTTCAAAGCTTGTTCAAGTTGTAAAAAAAAAAAAAAAAAAGGTTCTTGTTTGTTCTTGTTGGATTTACAGCTCATGACATACGCCCACATCCAATGCTTTCTAGTTTTTAGCTTGCCATGACATGATGCAACATGAAACGTCAAACTAATAGATTTCTTACCACAGAATTCCTTTAGTTTTGAGAGTGAAATCAATTGTAAACTTGTGGTAAGATCCTGTTGTCTATTGAATTCCAAACTAACTGAATCTTTGCTTAGTCATGTGTTCCGTGACGAAATCGTTTTCCCGCGTTTTTTGTCATACTACTTGGACAACAAAAAGGAGGGCTGCTCTGAAAGCAAGTACACTTTCTCCCTCCATCCCTGCGGAGAGCTCAGATTAGCCAGACCCAGGTGGTCCAGCACTGAATAGCCCTGAAGATAATGGGGCTTTCAGTGTCTTTGTGCTGTTCCACTCCACTGAAGCGCCTCCATCTTTGGTCAGCAAGAGACGGAGTGTGTGTTTAAAGCTGGCTAATGTCATTGTATTTCAACTGTTTCTTTGTTCCCTTTTACAGTTTAGAGAGCACTTGACAACTAACCATAATCTTACCTTTGAGGCTCTGTTTCACATAAGCTGAACATTTCATTTAAACACAAAAACATTTCTGTACACTTCCTAGAGGTCTTTCTTTGATTAGGCTGCTCTGCCTTTTAAGGAAAGTAGTGTGTAGTTTGTAATGTTTGAAGAGTAGTAGGTTATTTTCTTGCGTTGTAAATTGGCTTTCAAAGATTTTTACACTTGTCAACTGCCTGTGAGGCTGAATTTCTCACTTCTTGAGTTTGTAGATTATTTTTTCTGTCAATTCTCTGGTAATATTTCAATTTCATCCTCAGTCCAAAGATTTTGTTGCTTTTGTCTGTATATAAACTGTACATATTTTTCTTTACTTGCTCTTCAGTGCCTCAGACAATCAATTTGAGCATTTTAATTAATTTCTCAGATATTTAGATCTTATTTACCATCAAATGAAAGAATGTCTTGTCTTTTCTCTGTATCTTACCCATGCAACATTCCCTTCCATATCAAATTGTTTATCTGCATTGAAAATCTGTTTATCCAAAGTTGATCTGATCATGACTTTCGACTGATAGACTTTTTTTTTTTGTAAGAGTGTGAATGTGTTGTTGCATAATACCTTTAAATTGGTCATGCTATTCTGTCTAAAAAGGAACAAAATACTGTAAAAGATATAGAAATAAATTGCCTTTAGTGCATTAAGTGCAATATTGAATTTTTGGATATATTACCAAAGCAAGATGTAGTTGGTAGAGTTGTAGGGACAAAATCACATGCTTCACAGAGGTGTGGTGCTCTTTGAAAACTATCCACAGGTACCCCAGTGCCCTTGGACAGTTGGATACTTTATCACTGTAAAAATTTGTCTTTTATAACTTGTTTTTTTATTATTAAGCACTGCTTTTTTTTCTCCCTTTTCTTTTTTAGAATAGCATGTTGCCAATTCACAACTCAAGATCGTTATCATTTACACATCTTTGTAATTAAGTGTGCGACTGTCTTTTTCATTTACTAGTAATAGCAGTCAAATTATCAATTGAAAAATTATATAATGTTGTCCCCTTGATTTGGCTTTTTATGAATGATCTGAAAACAGTTTACTATGTGACCTGTATGTTTAGCAGAATATGTTTCAATAAAAAAAGAAAACTATTGTCACAGTTTTGTTGTTTTCTGCTTTTTCATTTAAAGAACATTTTAAATGGCAGAATATATACAGTTCATTATCAGGTAAATTCATAAACATTTAGACATTTTAGTATAAAAATAATACATTTAATAGAAACTATTTGTAGCATACAAGCAATACATTGGTAAATCAGAACAATTACATTTTGAAAAGCAAATAGCACTTAATTGTGTTCATTTTTTTCTTCTCACGTTGAGCCTCTCTGCTGCTTTCACAGACAGACCGATGTCCACCAGCGCCTGTGGCTTTTTAGTCTTATAGGCAGGAGACTTTTTGATTCGCTGTCCTTTCAGATTCACGACGTGGGGCAGTAAAGGAGGGTTGCGCAAACAAAGTCCTGCTGCTTCAGGGGCGTGAGTCCTCAAAAACACCTGATCTCCTTCAGCTGCTGTCACGGCAACCCAGCCTGAGAAATAAGAAAAAATATGACATAAATTGAGGTTTCTTCAAATATGTTTAATATTTTTTATGGGTCCTGACTGGCCACATATTTAAGACTTAACCATGTGGTTTGGATAAAAGACTTACTAAAAACCCTTACAAAAGTACTGTAGTGGTAACAGTATCACTGCAGAAATACCATATGAGTATCATTAAAAAAAAAAAACCTGGTAATTCAAAGAATGTCTTAGTTTTATCAAGTACATTTTAAAAAATATCATAAAATTTGTGTTACTTTATTGTGGAAAAATACATTTTGGAAAAGTAAAAGTTTATTGTAAAAAAGTTAATCAAATTTCAGATTTGTCTCAACTAAACAATTAAATATAGACAACTGTCATAATGTGGAAAGGCACCAAGATCGAAAGAATTTTAAAGAATCACAAGATTTAACACATTGCTTAGTCTGCTTTTTTTGCTCGAAAATCATTCCAGAAAATTACCTGCTGATGAGATTTTGATGTCAGTAATTGCGGTGTTGCAGCCCTGCCCCTTGAGTTCAAAGTCTTGAGCAATAAGTGGTGGAAAAGTTTTCATGCGCTCCTCACCACCAGATGGGACCTTAAAACAATTTAGTATCATGTAGAATTAATTTTACTGATAAAGCACACACACACACACACACACACACACATATATATATATATATATATATATATATAGCTATGTACTGTACATACTGCAAGAAGGGTATTCCCAGCATGTTTCTGGTAGATTGTGTCAGCCTTGTCCAAATTGGTGATGTGAATCGGGATGCGAGATGAAGCAACAACTGTTAACCAGCATGAGTTTTTCCCCTAGAGAGAGTAACAGAACATTGAAACTATCTTGGTGCAGAGCAGATACAGCAAAACATTCAGTATTCCTAAGTCAAGCAGACGCTTACCTCCAAATAATCAATGCGTGCCAAAGCCCCCAAAAACAAAACCATACCAGGGTTCATTACATACGTTCTTGGTGTAATGGCATGTGTAGGAACCACCAGTTTCACTTCCTGCTCATTCAACAGGCTGAGAACCTGGAAAGTTGCATGTTGATTGATCATGGCACATGATTCATAATGATAGATGTTTTAAAATATGGGTAGATAGAAATGGTTGCAATTAATATGAACACAATTATATCACATTATGTGAGTACAGTTTGAATGGGGAGACTCACGTCATGTTCTTTCATGATGCCTGGGGTGTCATAAAACCAGTGTGCATCTTTAATTTCATTATAGGTGAGCTCTGCATCTGTGGACGAGTCCAAGGACGGATTCTGTTTAACACCTTCCTCCGCATCTTCTCCAAAGCTCAGACTGTCAGGATCAAATTCCACAAGGGCCTTCTTGAGTGACAGATTTGTTCGGAATGTCCTTCCAATATGACCTATAAAAAAAAAAAAAAAACAATGGTTGAAATGAAGAAAACTGCCTCCAGTTTAAAATCTAACATTATATAATAATAACATTTAATAATATGATTTTATTCGGAGTTAAATTTCCAATATCAGCCAATAGAGATAAATTAAAAGTCTCTAATATCAGCCGATAACCCATATGGAACATATACATATTGTGGATCCCTAAAAAACCCAAACTTTCAAACTCACCAACCAAGTATCCCTGCTTGCTGAATTGTTTAATTCTATTCAGCTCTTGAGGATTCATGTCATCCTCAGTCAAAAGAGACTCCTGTTTAAGTCTCTCTGCCCGCCTGAACATCCGGTAGGGGGTCGGGTTGATGATGGGAAACTTCAGCAGGTTTAATGTTGTTCCTAGATTTACAGAGGACAGATAGATGTGTCTATAGATATTTAACAGTTTAACTTGGGGCAGCAATATCATACATTAAACAGCTTAATCATTCAAGCATACTAATTAAATGCTCTTTGTTCTCATTGTTGTGCCTTGAAACATTCTGTTCTTATATTCTTGTGAAACAGGACTGCAAACATTGCATTAGTCAACATATTACATATAATTTATACATTATTTAGCAACCAATTCAATATCTCACCAGGCCATGGAGATATAGTAGCTTTATGGATCACATCTGAGGCTCTGGATTTGCAATAATCAGATTCCAGTAGAGTATTAAACAGCGTGGATTTGCCAGCATTGGCTGTGCCGACCAAATACACATCTCCCTTGTACTTCCAGGTTGATTGCAGTCTTGATATAAGGTTTTCTATACCATATCCTGTTTTGGCACTGATGAGGTGGATATCTTTGGGATCACTAGTAGAAATGCCCATGGTGGCACAGTATGCCGCCAGCTGACGTCTGATACGTTGCAGGTAATTCTCTGCATCTCCAGGCAGCAAGTCTATTTTATTTCCTAAAATCACAATGTGCTTATTTTCCCCAACAAGCTCTGGAAGGTCTGGGATGATGGAGTCAGGGAGATCCAGAAGATCCACTATCAGCAGCACCAAAGCCTTCTCTGATTTAATTCTCTTGACAATCGCTCTGTACTCCTCTTTGGACATAGTGACGTTCAAAGCCTTCTGCTGGTGATTGATTAAAAAGCATCTCTGACATATTGCGTTCTTCAGTGTGTCCTCTTCAACTAATACTTTGAATTTCTCACTTGGCAGGTAACCTGGGATTTCGGGGTCGGTGCAGTGCATGAGGGCCCCGCAGCCAGAGCAACAGGAATTGCTGATTGCCACCTCCACATCAGGAGTGCCATAGATCTTTTGCTGCCTCTTCGATTTGGTGCGTCTGTCCAGTGGAAATCCTTTATCGTGGAACTCAATCAATGAGTTTTCCTGCAAATCAGACTTTGCAGAGCCCTTTATATGCTTCAGTTGCATTTCCAGTCCTTTAAGGTGCATGTCTTTGCCATGCTTTTCATGCACTGGCTTTGCTTCTGAATTGAGCTCATGTAAAAGAAGGTGTTCTGGCAGTTTATCATCTTCATTGTTCACTCGTTCATCAAAGTCCGGGAACACAAATTGTTCTTGTTTCTCTGGCTCAACTAATGTGTATAATTCCTGAGGTTTGTTTGATGCTGGTGTTCTAGCTCCTTTTTGACTACTGTAACATCTCTCACTTGAAACGCCACATCTGGATGATCTGCACCTCTGCTTTGTGGCCAAATGGGTTGCACAGTTTTTTGATATTAAGCTGGAATAAAATGACCGTGGAAACCGCCACATCCCTTCATGTTCCGTTGACAGCTGCGGTCTTGAAACATGTTTTAAGCACGGAAGAGAGTAGAACTGGAATGTCGATGCTCTTAATAACCTGTACATTATTATATGTTAAAATAACAGTCACATCGCTACAATTACTACAACCTTGAAAACAACGAACCCACGTGAGTGAATACAGGGAGCCACGCTTACAATATACGTCACAGGAAACATTTTTTGGACAAGGAATATTACGTGAATAATTTTAGTTTTTATGTAACATATTTTATTCAACATTCAAACTATGATTTACTACATCCTAAACGCGTAAATGTTAGTGAATAAATACATTTAAAAAAACACTTGCTTCGGAAGTGACGTATAATTCCGTAGACGTTTGTGTTGTTCATAGCGGCGCAGCCGCAGACATAAAAGCGCCGTTTAGTGGGGTGCGCGGATAAACTCCTTGTTGTTGAATCAGAATTCAAGTTATTCACCAGTAAATATCATGTATGATCAAGACGAAGGTATGTGTTTGCAATATAAATGCAATTTGTGTTTATTTATAGTTTTATTACAGTGATATGTGTGGTTAGATACTGTAGTTTCAAGCGTTAACACAACGTTATGGGCTAACAGGCTAAGCGTAGCTTTGTCGCAAATGGGCAGGTTATGCAAAACAAATTAACTTAATATTATAAAAATTCTAAATTGTGTATCTAGAACAGTATTTAATGCGAGTCTTCCGTTTTAGACTAATAGAGTGAAGGTATTGAATTTGTTAGTAAGCATAATTTGTTAGCAGCAATGCTGTTGTTAAAGTCATTGTATTCACTCTTTGTGTAAGTAAATAACTTTTTCAAGTTCTGTAATTACTGTAGATATCCAGTATGATGAAGATGATGATGAAATCACCCCTGATCTGTGGCAGGAGGCCTGTTGGATTGTTATCAGGTAAAAAAAAAAAAAAAAATCTGTTTAATAACTGTCATCATTGCTTATGTGCTGTAACTTTAATTATCTACCTATCTGTCTGAAGAATTCAGATGCAAAAGTGCCACCTGAAAGTTTCTTCACATTTTTGTCAACCTTATGTTTAGTTTCACTTATTTGTAAACTCACTTATGCAGTCTTTAAAATATGACCAATTTTAAACTTTATTGACATTGCTTTGCTTGGTTTTTTTTTGTTTTTTTTTTTTGTCAAATTTCTCTTTCTAGCTCATATTTTGATGAAAAAGGTTTGGTGCGACAGCAGCTGGACTCATTTGATGAGTTCATCCAGATGTCTGTGCAGAGGATTGTGGAGGATGCTCCACCCATTGACCTGCAGGCTGAGGCCCAGCACACATCTGGAGAGGTGGAGGAACCGGTGAGTGACTTGCGTGCCTTCTATCATATTTGTTTATGTGCCTGCTATCATATTTCTTTATGAGACTCTTTAAAATGTAATGACTGATTTTCATTTGATTTATTTTCTGCAGCCTCGGTACTTGCTGAAGTTTGAGCAAATCTACCTCTCCAAACCCACTCACTGGGAAAGAGATGGTGCTCCCTCACCTATGATGCCAAACGAAGCCAGACTCCGAAATCTCACGTGAGTGAAAAACCATACTATAGCATAGTGCTATTGTGAATTCACAAAGGATGCAATTCAATTAAATAAATATAAGCTTTTAATATATGTGTTTTAATTATTTACATGCATGCAGATTATGTGTGTCTCAGAACGGCTTCATTCACAATAAATGCTGCTCCATATGAAATGTAATGGAGCGCATCTCACACTCCATCTCTGCATATGCTGTGAGTTTGGGTTGCTTACAACGCCAAAACAGGAGAATGCATCAATATGTTTCTATGCGAAACATATGTGAACTGTTCATCGTGAAAAGTTTAAACCCTCGCTTGGGTTTAGTTTGCATGTTTTGATGTCCACATATTCTTGTTCAAGAAATTATAGTGGCTCTAACATTTCTATCGTAAAGAAGTGGCAAAATGTTAAAGATTAAGTAAACATTAAATGTCATTTTGACAATATTAAACAAATATTTGAGCTGCTGTTGGCACCCTCTGCATTTGTTATAATACATTATTTACATAAGATGGTATATTATGTATTTTAAGTGTTCTATAAAACCATATGATTAATTGATTTTGCTACTTTATTTGAACCAAATATTATTGCCTCATTGTTAATATATATGTATTTCAAGTCATTTTAAAGGCTTATATCCGATTACTCGATTAATCATCAAAATAATTCACTGATTACTTGATTACCAAAATAATTGTTAGAGACTGCCCTAAAAATATGTATGGGTAATCATGTAAGTTGCTTCAGTCCAGTGAGTTTTCATCTTGAAATATTACGAACAATATATGTTTTTTTTTTTTTTGTTTTTTGTTTTTTTTTAATTATACTAAAAGCCCATATACTTGCTGAAACAGGATGAATTATCTGTCAGATGACAGAAAGCATGTAGTAGATTTTGTACAACAGCAAAATTTTGAACATATTGATAATTTTGAGACCTTAGAAATTTGAGCATTAAATATGCTGCAGTAGTCTTTATTAGAGCTGCACGATTCTAGGTAAATTGAGAATCACAATCATACTATTATTTTTATTTTATTTTTTTTAAATAGAGATCACAATTCCCCCATGATTCTGAACAGACAACTAAACATAATGTAATTTCTAGAGGTTCTTACAAAATGTTAACTTCTGCAGTCTATTTAAAAATGTTTAAATCTGTTTAAGAGAAATCTGTTTGAATGAATGATTCAATGTAAATACTTCACTTGTTTTATGACTGGATGAAGCAGTGTTTTTGAACGAATCTATTAAAGGTCCCGTTTTTCGTGTTTTTTTTTGAAGCTTTGATTGTGTTTATAGTGTGCAATATAACGTGTTCATGTTTCGTGTGTAAAAAAAAAAAAAAAAAAAAAAAAAGTATTTTTCACATAATTTACTTATCTGTATACCGCTGTTTCCACTGTCATAAAAACGGGCTGATGACTTCTTGTTCTATGAAGTCCCTCCTTGAGAAATACGTAACGAGTTCTGATTGTGCCAGCGGTTCCTGTGTTGTGATTCGACAGCAGCTTAGCGTTCCTTGCCCGGAAAGGTCACGCCTCTTACCATAACGTGTGCTGCACATAGTTTTACATGTGGATTATTGTGGTGTTGTGCTGAATGAACACAAAAGACAATAATTCCTGAGAGACTGAACTCTTTAACCTCAACAAGCAGCGACAGAAAATGTACAACGTTAGCACTCACTCAGAAGAGTACCTCATACGGAAAACAGCCATATACATAAACACAGTCCCCTCTTGTGGCCATTATGTGCACTGCAGTCCAACATTAACTATTGCAGTAAGGATACCACAATTATAATTTTCGGGAACCGAGTTAAACATAAATTGTAACCATTGATCTCTAAGTACAGCGTCCCTGGGAAGGCCAAACAAAGGTGATTGGACTGCGGGATGAAAATAACAGCGTTTCGATGACATGGCGACAAACACACTCTACAAACGCAACTCTTGCTCTTCTCCGTGGGAGCGCAACAAGACCACGCCCCCTTTTTTGTGTATTCCTGTGGGCGGAGGTTAGTCAAACTGTTTTAGTGACGTCATTAAAGAAGGAAGTAGAGGGATGTAGTTCAAACTGGCCGTTCGATGTAGGCGACTTCTTCTGTTAAATAAATTATCTCGCTTGGCATTGAACTTTGAGCTTTAAAATTTTGACAGATTTTATTTATACTCTAACAACAACATTACACACTAAAGTTTGAAACATGGGATCACGAAGAACGGGACCTTTAAATGAATGATTCAATGAAAAATACAATTTAAGTCACTTGTTGCCACCTAGTGGCATAACAATGTAATAGATACAACCTTTATTTGGGCATCGTTATTTTCAAAAGTTGATTTACTCTTATTGTGATCGCTATCGTAGACATCAGTGTTTATATCTGAACTATAATTTTTATCCCAGTACTTATGTGATAATCTGAATTATTGTAACCCAGAATGGTACTGTGTGGTTGAAAAGACTTTGTGAATCTTTCATACCAAATACATGATAACTGTAATCACATGCTGTATCTGTATGGCCACTGTGGCTTGCAGGTATTCTGCCCCTCTGTATGTGGACATCACAAAGACCATCATAAAGGATGGGGAAGAGCAACAACAGACGCAGCATCAGAAAACGTTTATCGGCAAGATTCCCATCATGCTCCGTTCTACATACTGTCTGCTGAGCGGCCTGACAGATCGTGATCTTTGTGAGTTGAACGAGTGCCCGCTGGACCCTGGAGGCTACTTCATCATCAATGGTTCAGAGAAGGTCAGTTTTGTTTCAAAAACACAGAATTACACACACAATCACAGAATTATATTGTAAGTGAAATAATTTTTCTTGTGCAAATAATTGGTCAGTTGAAGTATAACATAAATTGTTGTATTTTAAATCTTTTGAATTATGTTTTAATGGTCTGATATAGATTCAAAATAATGTCTCTCATTGGTCCAGGTCCTGATTGCTCAAGAGAAGATGGCCACTAACACAGTGTATGTGTTTGCCAAGAAAGACTCCAAGTATGCTTACACTGGAGAGTGCAGGTCATGTCTGGAGAACTCCTCCAGACCCACCAGCACTATCTGGGTTAGCATGATGGCCCGTGGAGGACAGGTCAGTATCTGCTGACTGTGAGCAAGTATTTCATTGAAGATTGAGCCAAGTTGTGTGGTTTTTTTTTTGCATTCATTAACTATTTGAATCTTATGCAAACATTTTCTTGTATTTTTTTTTCTTCTGTCCAGGGAGTAAAGAAAAGTGCCATCGGCCAGAGGATTGTATCCACTCTGCCGTACATCCGGCAGGAAGTTCCCATCATAATTGTGTTCCGTGCTTTGGGATTTGTGTCTGATAGAGACATTCTGGAACACATCATCTATGACTTTGATGATCCTGAGATGATGGAGATGGTATGTCACATTAAATGTACAAATTAAGCAATCTTTTTATTATTATTATTATTATTATTATTATTATTATTATTATTATTATTATTATTATTATTATAATATATATATATATATATATATATATAAATATATATTTTTTTTTTTTTTTTTTTTTTTTTTTTTTTTTCCCTTTTAATTTAGAAGCACAATGTAATTTTAATGGCGCACTCTGCTTTTTTTTCCCTCCAGGTGAAGCCATCTTTGGACGAGGCATTTGTGATTCAGGAACAGAATGTGGCTCTGAACTTCATTGGCTCTAGAGGGGCTAAACCTGGTGTCACCAAAGAGAGAAGAATCAAATATGCTAAAGAGGTTTTGCAGAAGGAGGTGTTGCCACATGTTGGTGTATCAGATTTCTGCGAGACTAAGAAAGCATATTTTCTAGGGTAAAATAGCTTTATAATTTTATCCTGTTGGCTGTATCTAACATGTACACAAAAATACAGTAAAACTGTACAATTTAAAAAAAATTTTTTTAAATTTTTTTAATCAACTTAAATTGTAATATACTGTGAAATTTATTACAATTTAAAACTAATCTGACTGAAGTGCCTTAAAATGCAAGGTGTTATTCAGTGTGTTGATGTAATTTCCAATGAATCAGGAAGTCAGGGTGGGACATATTTAGTGGCTCATCCCATTTTATTTATTTTTTTAAATAAATAAAATAAAATAAAAAAAGAGTAGTAAGTGTATGTGTAATACAGGGCCTAAAATTAACACTCGCCGAGCACCAAATGCAACTAAAAATTGGTGTTGGCGAGTTTATGAAGCGGTGTCAGTCGCCAGTTGGCAGGAACATTTATATGAATTCTAACAATGCAAAATTGTAAGAATGTGAACAAACGATGGTCAACAAAAAGTTAGTTTTAGGTCTCACACATTTTTCTACTTTTCAAATATTTTGTGTAATATGTAAAAACTGATTGCTTTTCTCTTTTAGTTACATGGTTCACAGACTACTGTTGGCTGCTCTGGGCAGACGAGAGCTGGATGACAGAGATCACTATGGCAACAAGAGGCTTGATCTTGCTGGACCCTTGCTTGCGTTCCTTTTCAGAGGGTAAGAATAAAAAAAACCTTCATTAAGCATTTCAAGGTGCTTTAATAAAATAATACTTCTGCATGTTTCAAGATGACATCACATCCAAAGTTGAAATATACATGTCTGTTTTTCCCAGAATGTTTAAGAACCTGCTGAAGGAGATCAGGATCTATGCACAGAAGTTTATTGACAGGGGGAAAGACTTTAACCTTGAGCTGGCTATTAAGACCCGCATCATTTCTGATGGGCTCAAGTACTCCCTGGCCACAGGCAACTGGGGGGATGTGAAGAAAGCCCATCAGGCCAGAGCTGGAGTATCTCAGGTAATGTGCTTTTTGTTCAGTTTAAGTCTGTTTACTTTTTTTTTTTTTTTTTTTTTTTCAATTTATTTATTTATTTTTGCTCTACTCTGTACAAATACATACATTTATTAACTTTTATTGCTAACACACTATCCTCATTGACATTTTTATTTTATTTATAGGTGTTGAACAGGTTGACTTTCGCCTCCACTCTTTCCCACTTGCGCCGTGTAAACTCACCTATAGGACGAGATGGCAAGCTGGCCAAACCCAGGCAGCTTCATAACACACTGTGGGGTATGGTGTGCCCTGCTGAGACCCCAGAGGTAGGACCCTTTAATATTAGTATACATGTGACCTTCGGCTCAAGTTTTCAATGAGATGATTAAGATGGAGTGAAATTGTTTTGTTGCAGGGCCATGCTGTAGGTTTGGTGAAGAATCTAGCTCTCATGGCCTACATCTCTGTGGGATCTCAGCCTTCCCCCATCCTTGAGTTCTTAGAGGAGTGGAGCATGGAGAACCTGGAGGAAATCTCCCCTGCTGCAATTGCAGAGTGAGTGTCATCCTGTTCTATAGGGGGCAGCACCACACTGTTGAAATCAACACGCTTCACAAGCAAAACATTTTGTGATTGCACAATGCTGTTCATGTTTTTTTTTTTTTTTTATATCTTTATTGAATTTCTACAATATAATTTGTGTTTGTTTCTTTAGTGCAACTAAGATTTTTGTGAATGGTTGCTGGGTGGGTATTCACAAAGACCCTGAGCAGCTGATGAACACTCTACGGAAGCTGAGGAGACAGATGGACATCATTGTGTCTGAGGTGTGACATTACATTGCCCTTTTGTTTTTGCACCACTCCAGTTTAACATTTATTTGGCGTACATCACCTAATTGTGATCTTGTTATCATCATGGTCCAGGTGTCAATGATTAGAGATATTCGTGAGAGGGAGATCAGGATCTACACCGACGCTGGGAGGATCTGCCGTCCACTGCTTATTGTGGAAAAACAGAAACTTCTGCTGAAGAGACGACACATTGACCAGCTCAAAGAGAGAGAGTACAACAACTACAGGTACGTACATTTGTGAAGAATATAATCTCAGGCTGTTTTCAGATTCCTCCTGTTCCTCTATAACGGAGTATCTGTCTCTTATGTAGTTGGCAGGACCTGGTAGCCAGTGGTGTGGTTGAATATATTGACACACTAGAGGAGGAAACTGTAATGTTGGCCATGACCCCTGATGACCTTCAGGAGAAGGGTGTGGCTTATTGCTCCACCTACACACATTGTGAGATCCACCCATCCATGATTTTGGGTGTCTGTGCCTCCATTATTCCCTTCCCTGATCACAACCAGGTAATGTCCCATATAATACCTATTTACACCATGCAATATTGTGGATATATTAACATTTTATTGGATTTTAACATCTGTAAACCCAAATATGATATTTCAGTTTGAGATTCTCTAGTATAACTATTTGTAATTGAAGAACTTTCATAATGTAGCATATAAATGATCTCCTGTTTACAGTCTCCCAGAAACACGTACCAGTCTGCTATGGGTAAACAAGCTATGGGAGTTTATATCACCAACTTCCATGTGCGAATGGATACCCTGGCACATGTGCTCTACTACCCCCAGAAACCCTTAGTCACGACTCGTTCCATGGAGTATCTGCGTTTCAGAGAGCTGCCAGCAGGTAATCCATTTCTTATATTGAACTGCATCTATTTCTACACTACCATTCAAAGGTTTGGAGTTGGTAATCTTGTTAACATTAGTTAATGCAATGTGTATATATAATACATTTCTAAGGTTACAAAATATTCTTATTTCAAGTAAATGCTCTTCTTTTCATCAAAGAACAACTTTTTGAGAAGAAAAAAAAAAAAAAAAAATTTCCACACAAATATTCAGAAGCAGCACAACTGTTTCAACATTGATAAGAAATTGAGCACCAAATTGGCATATTACAACAATTTCTGAAAGAGTCATGTGACACTGAAGACTGGACAAACGGCTGCTGCCATCAAATAAATAATTATGTTTTATCTAAATATAAATGCAGCCTTGGTGAGCATGAGACTTCTTAAAAAAAAAAAAAAAACTTTTGAACTGTAGTGTATCAATGATTCAGACATCATTTTAACTTCAAAAAATGTAATGTATACATTTTTCTTAAAAGGTATCAATTCCATTGTGGCTATTGCATCATATACTGGATACAACCAGGAAGATTCTGTCATCATGAACCGTTCGGCTGTGGATCGTGGATTCTTCAGGTATCTGATACTAGATTTTAGTTGGCAAAATCAATGCGAATCTATGCTTAAAATTGTCTTTCACAAAGATCAAGTTTTGATTAAACTGTCTGTTATCTCAGGTCTGTGTTCTACCGCTCGTACAAGGAACAGGAATCTAAGAAAGGCTTTGACCAAGAAGAGATTTTTGAGAAACCCACCAGAGAGACCTGTCAAGGTGGAATTTTACTCTTCTTTTGATCCTAGCAAGTGACAATGCATCATGTAGCATCATATTATTTTTCTGTCCTCTACTGCATGAACAAAATCACAGCCAGTCAGACGATACATTATTATATATTTTTCTGCATTGGTGATTCAATAAGTTTTGAGTTTGAAAATCTTGTGTAATGCTGTTGATATTTGCAGAAAACCTTCAGATTAAAATGGAGATGTGATTTATTGCTGGATGTTTTATCACATCCTGCTTGGCTAGAACATGGTATTACAGAACCTTTTTGCAAACTGTGTTACTAACATTTCTGTTTTTTTCTAAAGGTATGCGACATGCCATCTATGACAAGTTGGATGACGATGGTTTGATTGCTCCTGGTGTGCGTGTGTCTGGTGAGGACGTCATCATTGGCAAAACAGTAACACTTCCCGAGAATGATGATGAGCTGGATAGCACGAATCGTCGCTACACTAAGAGAGACTGCAGCACGTTCCTGCGTACCAGCGAAACCGGAATCGTTGACCAAGTAATGGTCACGCTAAACCAGGAGGGCTACAAGTTCTGCAAAATCAGAGTATGTGCTGATTTCAATCTGAATGAGGGTGTTTTTTTTTTTTTTTTTTTTGGCCAATCTTTAAGGAATATTTCATTCAAATATGAAAAATGTAAATTTTCTTTGTGCAGGTCCGTTCAGTTCGTATACCACAAATCGGAGACAAGTTTGCTAGTCGTCACGGTCAGAAGGGTACCTGCGGTATCCAGTACAGACAAGAGGTAAGTGTACACTACAGTTCAAAAGTTTGGGGTCGGTACGATTTTATGAAATGTTTTTGAAAGTCTTTTATGCTCACAGAGATGAGAAATGCCGTAAAAATATTATTACAATTTAAATTAAATGTTTTCTTTTTTAATAATATTTTATATTTTACTTTATACAAATTAAGAATCTATCGCTATTTATCTATTGCTCTTTTGGAATTGTATTGAATCCAATTCGGGTCAATTTGACCCAGAAATCAAACAGTGCACGAGGGTTAAAAGTAGACATTTCAAGATTTCTATAGATATATTTCTCATCTGTGAGGCAAGTAACCTATATCCTGAGCTTCGGTTTTTTTGTTTTGTTTTGTTTTTTTTTTTTTTTTTAAGGGGCTCCAGTTCAGGGAGACTAAGGTAGTTGTTTCCGCTGTTGTCAGGAAAAAAATACAAGTGATCACGCCGGCAAAACTGTAACACTTCCCGAGAATGATGATGAGCTGTATAGCACCAACCGCCATATTGGCCATGTTGTGCAGTAAATCACGCTATACTTTAGCTTCCACACTCTGCACAAACACTTGGATATTAGCCTAATAGCGCACATTTATCTAGGTTAACGTTAGAGCGAGCATCCATGTAAAGTTGCTACTACTTGCGTGTTTCAAATGACAATCCATATTTGTGGTCGATGGATGATAGACGAATGTTTAGATTTCTTGCCCCACATACTGTATCGACCACAAGGACGGATATCTCATCTTACTGACTCAAAACTTGCTTGATGGGAAATGTAATGTTGTAGTGCTCATTCACACAGCTGAATGTGTATGCTAGCTTTGTTTAGTCTAGCCTGCAGCTGAAGGTCTGTACACAGGATGTGGCTCTTAAAAAGCTCCTGATAGCAGAGAGACTCTCACAGCTGAAGGCATTGTAAACAGTCACTGTGAAACCCAAACGCAGATACAGTGCATGTCTGACCTGAGCTGTGAATTTTCCTCTAGGATATGCCGTTCACATGTGAAGGAATCACCCCAGATATCATCATCAACCCTCACGCCATCCCTTCCAGAATGACAGTCGGCCATTTGATCGAGTGTCTGCAAGGGAAGGTACTTCGGTTTTCTGCTCCAAATCCACCGTGTTGTGCTCATCTTTCCAACTCGTTGTCTACATTAGTGACATGTTTATTCTGGGAACATGTGTTTGGACAAGTGCACTACAAAGATTCTAACACTGAATCATGTTTGCATGTTTGGTTCTTTGTAAATTTTACAGAATTTAACAATTCTTCAGATTCCACTTAATGATTCTGGTGTCTTAATGTTTTTTTTTGGTAAGGATTAAACCTTCAACAGTTAATAAATAAAATAATACACACAAAACAAAGGGTTTTTATACATATTCATGCACATGGAATTTTGATAACCCTTTACAATAAATTCCCATTACTTAATGTTTAGTTAATGCAATAAAGCGCTGCTTCAAGTCGAACACACCTAAGGTCTTTTTTGACTCAAGTTTTATACTGGTTTGTACCAAAAACTCATAAATTTGAGACTTGGTTTGACCGTCTTAGTGACTGTTAACTCATAAGAGCCAATCGTTTGGGAATCAAACTATACTAGTCATACTTTTTATTTCATGCAATACAACAATCAGTAGAAAGATGTGGAAATGAAACCATTCTGTTCCATTACAATGAATAAGAACCAATAATTCACAACCCTGGTCATTTGTGTTAAATATGGAGCAGTTCTGAACACTTTATTTCCTTTTCTGTTCAGGTTTCTGCTAACAAAGGGGAGATTGGTGATGCCACGCCATTCAACGATGCTGTGAATGTACAAAAGGTCTCCAACCTGTTGTCAGAATACGGTTACCATCTGAGAGGCAATGAGGTGATGAGCTCCTACCTGTCAATGTGATGGCACTGTTAAAGGTGCTAAAGAGGGTGTTTTGTTTTATAAATTTTTGCAATATTACTTGAAACTGTCTTTACTAACTGATAAGACTATTTATTAGGTGCACTGAAAGGAATAATATTAATATACATCATCTGTGCATGAGGTAGGGCCTTAAAAACAAACGGCCAATCGTTTATGCGATCATTGCGTAAACGATTGGCCATCTGGCTTGTCAATCACTGTTATGACGTTCCTTGTGCGAGACCTGCACGGCTGCGTGCTCCAGTAACTTTACACACTCTACAGGCGCTGCATGCAATGTTTTTATCAGGAGACAGGAGTAACAGCTGCAGATTATGAGTTACCTGCGGTGAGTCCGACATAATGAATCCACTAACACGACACAGCGAATGCCGGTAGTAAACAAACACTCGTGTTCCAATACTCATGCACGAGTTTTGGGAGGCGTTCCCTCGAAATCATACGCATGCGCTCATTTCAAAAACTCACTAACAGTCTTTGGTTTCTCAGTCGACAAAAAGATCCTCTTTAGCACCTTTTTAAAGGGATAGTCCACTCAAAAATGAACATTCTGTCATTTACTTCACCCTCATGTAGTTCCAAATCTGTATGACTTTCTTCCGTGAAACATAAATGAAGATAAGTTGTGATATTGTTTTGGTTCCTATTGACTTCTATTGTGTGGACAAAACACTGGAAATAAATAGGAAAAACTGTTTTGTTGTCAACATTCTTCAAAATATCTTCAAAATATCTCTTTCATGTTTCACAGAATAAAAAAAAATTATACATGTTTGCAATGAGATGAGAGTGAATAAATAAAGGAATAGTCAAACTAAAAAAGGTGTTGAAACACTGTTCTAATGGTAGTATTTATTGTTGCAGGTTTTGTATAATGGCTTCACTGGCCGTAAACTCACCTCACAGATCTTCATTGGACCCACATACTACCAGCGTCTAAAACACATGGTGGACGATAAAATTCACTCCAGAGCCCGTGGTCCGGTCCAGATCCTCAACAGACAGCCCATGGAGGGTAGATCACGGTGAGATGGCAGCACTATTATACTTGCAATTTTTCATGCATAAATCACCTATCGGGTCTTATCATGATTTTCTTTCCCGCAGTGATGGTGGGCTGCGTTTTGGAGAGATGGAACGTGACTGTCAGATTGCTCACGGTGCCGCTCAGTTCCTGAAAGAGAGGCTTTTTGAGGCCTCTGACCCATACCAGGTCCATGTCTGCAACCTGTGCGGCCTCATGGCCATCGCAAACACCCGCACGCACACCTATGAATGCAGGGGCTGCCGAAACAAGACACAGGTGAGCAAGCACTGATATCTGGTCTGACTGGGTCAGGTGGTCATAAGTCGCCATGAAAAGACATGTCACGCTACAAATTTTCTAAATATATGTTATTGATTTTATGACTGATTCATCCATGCATTAACTCTTAAAGGGATAGTTTACCCAAAAATGAAAATTGTCATCATTTTCTTACCCTTAGGTTGTTTCAAATTGGTATACATTTCTTTGTTCTGTTGAAAACAAAGGAAGATATTTTGAAGAAAGTTTGTAACTTGGCCGCTTTGGGTGAACTATCCCTTTAACTCTTTTGAGACTTCTCTCTTGAGAAGTCCAGCATAAATCACCATTCATTTAGTCTTCTTAAACACTGCCCCTTTCTCACAACCTAGTAAAAGCTTACATTCACATCTGCCTCAATCCAATCAACAACCCATGGATCGAACTAAAGCCCTGCCCTATAATTAGCTTCTTTTTTGATAATAATTTTCACTGTTCATCGCTATACAGAAGAAAAGCTCTGTCTCTACTTCTCTATTTCATTAAATCTTTAAAAGCTCAGGGATAGTTGTTGGTTCAAGTAGCCAGCCATAAGCTTTTACCTTAAAGGGTCTAATGTGCATATTATAGAACTCCTATCAATATGTTAAAATGAGCTATTTCATGACCCCTTCCCTCTGCTCTTTTTAGATCTCTTTGGTGAGGATGCCGTACGCTTGTAAGCTCTTATTCCAGGAGCTGATGTCTATGAGCATTGCCCCACGGATGATGACCAGCTAAACGGTCACTTAGATGAATAATGGAAAACAGGAACCAGGAGCAAATCATAGGGAAAATGATTTTGAATAGATTCCAACAGCACTTCCTGAAGTAGCTTCTGGGCTTGTGTACTTTTTATGTTTTGTGTTGCTATTGTTCTGAAACATATGTTTTGGCTGTTCAGCCCAGAATAAAATAAAGCTTTTTTAAAAAAAAAAAGAAAAAAGTGAATTGAACTTAATTGCTTAGTTTTTCAAAGACACAACAAACTCCATGCCTCTCAAAGTACATCTTTATTTATTGGTGTGATACAAATATCAACATACAAACAAATGCATTAGATGCTCAGACTTTTAGAGAACAACACTTAATTCTACTGCAATTTAGGAACCAACAGAATAGAAGGAAATTTTAATATAATATATTTGGATATAATGTAACATTTACTTTTGGCCCATGGTCCTCAATCAAGTTTGAGTTTAAGCCCTTTATTGCAAAAAGTTTGGGCAACTCTGATTAGTCTTAAACCTTTTTGTTTTAACTGAACCTGAGAAGGTCAGCATCTGAAAGTTTGTGCACAAAAACAGTTGACGTTCAAAGTAAGTTGTTCTTTCAGCACCATAGACGTCAACCAAAAACAAAATGTAAAATAAAGGAATGAATACAATATTTGTATCCTCAATAACACTTATCTTGAAAAATAACAAAGAGAAGCAAAGCATGCATATACGTGGAGACGAGATATTTGAGTGCCTCAAATGCAAGCAAGTGTGAATGATTTGATGTATGAAGTGTGCATGCCTGAATGTTTGCATGGAGATGTGTATTCACGTGTATGAGTGTGAGTATCTCTTGGAAAATCTGATGGTCGCTTTACAGTATCAAAGTTGTTCTGCCGGGCAGACAGATTGTGGAATGAGGTAAAGATTATGAATGGAGAAATGTCAGGGTCTTTTTTTTTTTTTTTGTGAGTGTGCCTGAACTTCTATAGATTAAAAGTGCCAACATGCGTTGTTTGTGGTTCAGGCAGTGTGCGTGAACAGTGATTACACTAGATGCTATGTGCTTGTCCTCAGTGCATAGATGTAGTGAAATTGATCATCTCAGTCAGAGTCCACGTCCTCTTACAGCTCGCTATCCTTCACTGCATACAAACAGACAAGAGACACAGATGAAGTCTTACTATTTTTTAGTTGGCTGCACAAAAAGGAGTATAGTGTTACATAGCCAAAAAAGTATTCTGCCATTAAATAGTTCACCAAAATGAAAATTCTACTAAAAAAAAAACAAAAGTAGTTCATATGACTTGTGTGACGAACAGTATTGGGGGTAACACATTACAAGTAACTAGAGTTACATAATCAGATTACTTTTTCAAGTAACTACTATAGTAACACATTTTTCAATTTACAACCAAATAGTTATTTTTTCAAATAAGTAACGCATATTACTATTTCACATTTATTGAGTGACAGCTTTCCTGTCCCCATGTTGAGAGAAATAAAGTGCAGTGGTGTTGTGTGCGTTGATGTAGTTCTATGAAGGTTATTGTAGTTCTAGACATTCATTTACTCATCTCATTTGCAAGCAAACATTCAGTATTCCTCAAAATGAATAAAAACAATGAAATGTAATTTCAGAATTTTACGCAAACCTGTAATAATTAACTATATTAAATTAGACAAATATACTTAATGTATTTAATCTAACTTTATTAACCAATGTCTTTGCTGCTGACCTTCAATGATTGCCTGATCAGAATGGAGAACACCTGACAAGAGCTCAGAGACCATTCCTCCATACAGAATCTCTCCAGATCCTTCAGATTCCCAGCTCTATATTATTGGTGCATCTCTTCAGTTCACTCCACTCATTTTTAATAGGGTTCAGTTCAGGTAACTGGGACAGCCATGGCAGAAGCTTCATGTTATGCTCAGTGACCCATTTTTGTGTTAATTTTGATCTTTGTTTTGGATCACTGTCCTGATGGAAGATCCCATTATAAGATTTCTAGCAGAAGTGGTCAAGTTTAGATTTTTTTATCTGTTGGTATTTGCTAGAACCCATGATACCATGTATCTGAACAAGATGTCCAGGACCTCCAGCAGAAAAATAATCCCACAACATTAAAGATCCAGCAGTATATTTAACCGTGGGCATGGGGTGCTTTTTATCCCGGTTGCACCAAACCCATCTGGTGAGTTTGCTGCCAAAAAGCTCATATTTTATTTTCATCTGACCATAGAAGCTGGTCCCTTTTGAAGTTCCAGTAGTGTCTGACAACTGAATATGCTGGAGTTTGCTTTTGGAAATAATGTCATTAATGTCGTGGTTCTACCCTAATATTATAAAGTGAAGAGACTAGTGATGGCTGATTTCAAAACACTGCTTCGAATCTTTTGTTTCAAATCAGTGGTTCGGATCACGTGTCAAATTGCCAAACTGCTGAAATCACGTGACTTTGACTCACTAATTTTAAATTTTAATCACTAATTCGAAACAAAAGATTTGAAGTAGTGTTTTGAAATCGGCAATCATTAGATAATTACTCACTCTCATGTCGTTCCACACCCATAAGACGTTCATTCATCTTCAAAACACAAATCAAGATATTTTTGATAAAATCCGATGGCTAAGTGAGGCCTCCATTGCCAGCAAGATAATTAACACTTTCATTTGCCCAGAAAGCTACTAAAGACAAATTTATAATTGTTCTTGTGAGTACAATGGTTCAACCTTATTCTTATGAAGCAACGAGAATACTTTTTGTGTGGCAAAAAAACAAAATAATGACTTTATTCAACAATGTACTGAAATGACGTGACTTTGGAAGTTTGATACACGCTCCGAACCAATGTCTAGTGATGGGTGATTTCAAAACACTGCTTCAAGCTTTACAAATCTTTTGTTTCAAATCAGTGGTTCAGAGTGTGTATCAAACATCCAAAGTCATGTCATTTCAGTATATTGTTGAATAAAGTCATTATTTTGTTTTTTTTTTGGCGCACAAAAAGTATTTTCGTCGCTTCATAACATTAAGGTTAAACCACTGTAGTCACATGAACTGTTTTAACATGAAATGTTAAAACATGAAATAAGTACCTCAACTTATTTCAGTTAATTTCCAAGGCAACATTTCTAATTTTCATTAAGGTTTAAATTTTTCATTTAATATTGTTATTTAATTTAAGCTTTATTTCAATTAACGAAAATCATTTTAACTCTTTCCCTACAATTAATGGAATTTTCCATCATTTATGAGACAACGCTTCCCAGCAATTGACGGAATTGTCCAACTTTCTGTGTTTTCACTGTTACGGTAGGGGGTGCTATTATGCAACTTCTGAAAGGATCAAAACATAGGCAAAGAGGAGCAGAAACAATCTATAAAAGCATTGCTTATGCATGTTGTAGTCTTTGAAAAAACAAACAAACAATTTTCTCAACTTTTTGTTTAAAATTATGCTTTTTTTATGAAACTTAGTTATTCAAGTGTTGATAAAAAAGAATGCATGAAGCTAGAATACAATTTTTTTTTTTTTTTTTTTTTATAAATATTCATACTACAAAGTATTCTGGGGGGCCATAACATTTTGTGAAAATTATCAAAAATGCTGGCGGTGGCTGGCAACTTTTTAAAAAATGCTGGTGGGGAAAGAGTTAATAGTTTTAAAAACAGGACAGTTTTAAGTACAGTTTAAAGATTTGAAATCTCATTTGCATCTGCATCCAGATTAAAAAATAGCAGATTTGACAATATTGGTTCTTGTGTGTGTCAATAAAATACATGCCTACAAAGACTTAGAATAGAGTAAAAAATGTCTTACTTCTGGAACCCGACTGTTGCACTCTATACAGCATATGAGTCATATCGACTCAGGTGTTTACAAATCTGCCCAAACTTTCAGTACCAACTTGGTAAGGAAGTCAATACTTTTGACAATTCTATTTTGTTGTATGGAAAACAGCAGCTTGGACTTTCCACTAAACATCTCTATTTGAGTTCTCAGAAAAAAAAAAAAAAAAAAAAGTTGGATACGGATTAAAAAAAAAAATACAGATTTGGAACAACATGAGGGGAGTAAATGAGGAAACATTCAATCAATCTAATCAAAGCTGGAATTTTAAAGCATGCCTTAAGTATAACAACATTTTGATTGACTGAAAACCAGATTATGTTCCTCAGCAAGTTGGTCTATGGGCTGTCAGCATGGAACCGTAGAAACATGTCACTGCAACCATCTTGCTGACAGGGAACTGGCAGGTAATGTGGGCCAAGAAAACACAACCCGGCATGATGGGACATGTTCTATAAAGTCCCGTAAAAATGCACACACAATTTTCTACAAATGCAAGGGTCTTTTATGTATCCTGAAGCATGAAGTAGGTGCAAAAGGACTGATTTATTGCAGATCAGTCAACTATGGTTCAACCGCACTCACTCACCCTTCTTGGGAGGAATGTCATTGATGGAATCCACCACATGGATGGTGCCCACAGCTGATGCTTCACCCTCGATGTTACTGGCGTGACACTCGTAGGAGCCGTCCTCATTCTTGGTAAGAGGATATATCTGCAACAGACGGCCGTCAGCCATAGTTTTCACCCAATCTGTTCTGAGTGTTTTGATAAGTGCAGAGAACTCCAAACAAATGTAATTTGAGATGAGCCTAGAGTGCTTTCAGAGCAGCGCTGCCAACAAAAAAAATGCTGTAACGGTTTTGCGTTGCACAATAAACAACACTTGTAATTTGTAGCAGAAAGCTTGTAGTTATATGTGGAGAGAAAAACTAAAGAGTTTATATTTAGTTAAAACACACTTACTAGCACCCAGCCAGTAACCTCATGCTTTTCAGGGCCTCCGCGGGTCTGGACGGCCAGGTTGTCTTTGTCTCCTGGGAGCGGCACAGCTTTGCTATCAGATACCTATGAGAATCACAACAGCCATTACTTTTACACTCTTTGGGTTAATTCAGAACAAATTTTACAATATAAATCGCTAAGCACATACTTTTTCAGCAAATTAGGCCTACAGCTTGTTCGTTCTGTGGTTATGCGTAATTAAGTTTCACCAGACTCTATTCCTACAGATAAGCACAGTTTTTCTCTAAACTATGACCACATGTGAAACCACACACAATAGATCTTAAACAAGAAAATTATGTATTGCACTTTTATATGCTGTCATGTTAAACAACAGCCATCTGAAATAGTGGATAGTTCACCCAAAAAATGAAAATTCTGTTATCATTTACTCAGTTGATGGGCCCTATTGCCTTCCATAGTATGGGAAAATAAAATACAATGGAAGTCAATGGGGTCCATCAACTGTTTCATTTCCGACATTCTACAAAATATCTTCTTTTGTGTTCAGCAGAATACAGAAATTCTTACAGGTTTGGAACAACTTGAGGGTGAGTAAATCATTTTTGGTTGAACTATCCCTTTAAACTCAAGACTATTTAGGTTTGGAAATGTTTTATGTGGTAAATGGTGATTAAACAGATAAAAACATATTCTGAGATAAACATTGTTATAGGCCTACTTGGGTTAGTTCACCCAAAAATGAAAATTCTGTCATTTATTACTTACCCTCATGCCGTTCCTCACCCGTAAGACCTTTGTTAATCTTCGGAACACAAATTAAGATATTTTAGTTGAAATCCGATGGCTCCGTGAGGCCTGCATAGGGAGCAATAACATTTCCTCTCTCAAGATCCATAAAGGTGCTAAAAACATATTTAAAGCGGTTCATATGAGTACAGTGGTTTAATATTAATATTATAAAGCAACAAGAATATTTTTGGATCACCAAAAAAAAAACAAAATAACAACTTATTTAGTGATGGCTGATTTCAAAACACTGCTTCAAGAAGATTCGGAGCATAATGAATCAGTGTATCGAATCTGCTGTTTGGAGCGCCAAAGTCACGTGATTTCAGCAGTTGGCAGTTTGACACGCGATCCGAATCATGATTCGATACACCGATTCATTTGTTTTCCGATGCTTCATGAAGCAGTGTTTTGAAATCGGCCATCACTAAATAAGTTGTTATTTTTTTTTTTTTTTGGCGCACCAAAAATATTCTTGTCGCTTTATAATATTAATATTGAACCACTGTACTCATATGAACCGATTTAAATATGTTTTTAGTACCTTTATGGATCTTGACAGAGGAAATGTCATTGCTCCCTATGCAGGCCTCGTGGAGCCATCGGATTTCAACTAAAATATCTTTGTGTTATATTTGTGTTCCGAAGATTAACGAAGGTCTTATGGGTGTGGAACGACATGAGGGTGAGTAATAAATGACAGAATTTTCATTTTTGGGTGAATTAACCCTTTAAGTCACAGTGAGGTCTAAAAGACAGTAAAATGCTTCGATTTTGAATTTTTCAAATTGAATAAACATTTTCCATTATTCAGATAATTTCAGATAAATTCAGATAATTTTTCAATTTCAGTGAAAAATTATCTGAATTCTTAATAATAATAATAATAATTTGTATTATTATTAATATTAGTTTGATTACTATTACTTATAAAACATAATAATAATAATAATAATAATTGTTGTTGTTTTATGTGATGACAAAATTAAATTGAATAAAAGAAATTAAAGAAATGCAAATTTATCTTACTTTTCAACTCTCTCTCAAGAAATGCTAAAAGTAGTTTTTGAGTGAGTGTGGGTCTACAGTGCTTCATTGCCGTAATAAAAATATCCCAGGGATAGGGTGAAATTCTGTAGCCAGGTCTTAGTTTCCACCATTTATGAAGCATGACTTACTTGATCACCATAATAAATACAGCCCTCATATTTGAAACCCCATAATAAATACAGCCCTCATATTTAAATGACTCTCAAACTAATTCCAAACATTTTTTTTTAATACTAATATTTCCCAGGGTTTCAGATTTCCTGTGGCTGAGAGGGGTCAATTATGACATTTTTGCTTTTTCCTGGGAAATCACCAAGTAATTTTTGGGATTTTTTGAGTTGTGGCTTTTCATATTAGTGACTCTAGAGCCCGTACAAAGCAGAATCCAGACCCACGGAATTCTTTGATTCTAATTTAAGGAGAAATCCTGTCTCCTTTTAGGTCTAGAAAAATGTCATAGCTGATGATATGTTTGATAAAGTGCTTCCTGCCCTATCCCTCCCTTGTTTGTGGTGCTATTGTTTCTGTGCTGTGTTATTCATAGAGGTGGACATCCTTTGACATAGCTGGAGCCGTACACTACGCACAAACACATCCTTCCTCTTTTCCATATGGGACTTAGGCCTGTGCTATAGGATCTGATACATAAAAAATAACAGTTTAGATGTTATATACAAAATCAATATAGATAGATTCACTGCCTTTTTAAATTTATTCTCTACCTTTCTCCAGGTGAGCACAGGTGTTGGTATCCCTGTAGCTTCACAGCTTAGGTAGACCTGTGAACCTGTCACATTCCAGACCTCTCCTGGAGCTGTCACTATAACTGGTCCTGCATTGGACATGAAAGACACAAAACGATTTAGAAGTTGCATTTTATAATCATAATGCCATGCTAAGGTTATCATCATGTCTGGAAGAGTGAGGAATTCTGGGTTGTGATGGACTGAGCACGTTTACATGCACACCAGTACGCCGATAACTCACAAAAATCAGCTTACTGAGATAACCTGTTGTGCGGGTTAACATGCAAACCAATAACCCGACAACGCAAGTAAACTGCATTTACGTGACTATTAATAAATCAGGTAATCTCTTACTGCAAAATGCTCGCTCTGTCTGAAGGACACATTCCTGTCACATATCACACATGCAGACTTCAATAATTGTCCATGTTGATGTCATGGTGACTTTAAAGTGGCAGTCCGCAACTTTTTTTGGTTAAAAATTATCCAAAATCAATTTTTGAACAAGTACATAACTAGCCAGTGTTCAAAACTATCTAATTTTCTTGTCTCGATTCACAACGGTAAGCTTGTAATAATGTTTTATAATAAGAGCGACATGGTGGATTTCCGCAGGAAATTTGAGCATGCCGCAGTTCGTCTGTGCATCATTACGTCACGTCCGTAAACAGAAAGGAAGGAGTCCTGTTCAGGCTAGTCAGTTTTATCACGTGAGGACGCTGCTTGTAGCGGATCATTTATAGCCTGTTCTCACAGCAGCTTAAATAATTAAACTTATCATTTTGATGGCGGATTGTAACCCAGAAAGATCCAAATGACAATTATCAGTGACAACTGGAGATTCACTCGTAGCCAAAAAGCAAAAGACTTTGGACTGTGGAGTGGCTACAGAAATTGAAATCTACAGGTAACGCTAATACACACTAAATACACAGTCACGCAGTGCTGATGTTGTTAACATTAACAATTTGAGAACAATATAACAGTAATAATAATTTGCATGGTTTGACGTGATCCGAGCTAAGCGATCGTTAGATTTAATCATTATTGGCAGCTTGTTTTATTGTAGGCCTAATGCTTTTCCCCTCAGTTGGTCAGAACAAAAGTGGCAGACATGTTACTTGTTCAGATGATATTTTCCAGTGAAAATTCTTATATTGGTCATACTTTCAAGACGTAGAGTCTGTGATTCTGAAGTTCAGTATCCACACCGGTGAGGTGACTGACAGGAAGCATTAGATTAATCCGCGCTGACAAGCTGTGCCTCGGCACAACGCAAGTACAGATAACTGTTCCGCATATGACTGCAATTGCAGCTTTTAAACAAGAGGAAAAATCGCGGACTGCAGCTTTAAATTAAAGCTGCTGTCCATACGTTTTTTTGTGTTCAAAATTATTATATAATGAGCGAGTACATAATGAATCCATTTTCCAAACCGTATTTTTGCCTTATCCTGAATCACTACTCTGGTACTCCTATAATAAGTGTTTATATTCTGACTATTTTAGACTGGTTTGGGTCGTACCATTGCGGAGTAGCACAGAGAGAAGTAGGTCCGGCTACAATGTTCTTCCACAAGACACATGCAGTTCTGTTTATTAACCGCTAGAGCGGCAAAAGTTACAGTAGCCCCTCACTGCAGAACACTCGAGATCCAGGGGGTGGAGTCGGGTAGGTTAATATATGTAAAGTGGGAGGAGTTGTATCTAGATCCAGGGGGTGGAGATGGGTAGGTTTAGATCTAGGGGGCGGAGACGGGTAGGTTTAGGGACATGTGAAGTGGGAGGAGTTGGATCTAGATTCAGAAGAAATATGACGCAAACAATGGGCAATATATCAATATTTCATGGATTTAAGGCTTTTATGGACAAAAAGTGCTGTTGTTTGTTTTTCAGTGGACGCTCATGGACATTTTACCCAAGTGCAACGAACTGGATTCATCTTGCGATTGCTATTTTATTACAAAGGTATGAAGTCCCGTTTTGATTTTGCGTGCTGTCATTTGCACACCCGACAAATTACAATATTACTGTTGCTGGAGCATCTATATCGTATAAAAAAACACCGTAGATTGACAGTAAACCTTTCAAATGATATATCTTTATTAATATTTTAGATAGTGTCAAGATACATAGCTTCTTTAGCCTGCAAACATGATCACGTCGCTCTAGGCGGGCGTGGTTTCAGCAACCAGGCACCTCAGTTCTAACCATGTCCCACCTCTTCGCCCATTTTCAGTTATCCAGGAGTGACGCACGATGACGCGCTGCCAAAATGGCAACGGCAGCTTTTTCACTTAAATTATTTCGTTAAATTTCGAGAAAAAAGTCAAGATAAAATGTTGAGAATAAAGTCATTAAATTATGAGAAAAAAGTAGTTAAATTACAAGAAGAAATTCGTTAAATTACGAATTTGTTCTCATAATTTAATGACTTTTTTCTTGTAATTTAATGAGTTTATTCTCAACATTTTATCTCGAATCTTTTCTCGAAATTTAATGACATTTTCTCATAATTTAATGAATTTGTTCTCGTAATTGAATGACTTTTTTCTCGTAATTTAATGACTTTATTCTCATAATTTAACAAGTTTATTCTCAACATTTTATTTCGACTTTTTTCTCGAAATTTAACAACTTTAATCTCAAGATGGCTTTATTTTTTTATTATTGCTTGGCCCTAATCCTCTTCCGTACTTTATAACTCTCAATTTTGAGTCAATATCTCACAACTGAAAATATTGCATTTACATTTTTTTATTTTGTGGCGGAAACAAGCTTCTCGTTCATTTACTGTATGACTTCAGAGGACACTTTTAATAGCATTAAAATATAAAATAAAAAATATAAAAATATAAAATATGTAACGCCAGTCAGTATCTCTTGTCCACATTTATTAATGCTCTAATCCCTAAGTATCTGACTCATAATACTATCAACACTAAAATATGTACACAAATGCTTCAAGCTATGAAATATTCTGATATGTAGGCCTACATGGACTGAGATTACTTTAGGTGAGATAATGTCTTGCCAGGGGCGCTCACAGGATTCTCATCCATGGTATGCAAAAACCAACAACAACAAAATAGCAATTTGTTTACATTTAGCCACCTTAATTAAAACTCATCCCACAGTAAACTGGACAAACAAGTTATAAAGTATAGAGGTTAATGGTTGTCACTTTCGTTGAACAAGCTTACCTCACAAGCTCTTTGAATCAATGACAGTTTGTTGAAACCTTCAAAAACTAAGATCTAACCTTACTTTCCATGTAATTTTACAGTAAAATGTGTGACACTTCACATTTGATGGGTTTTCATTTTAATAATTATGTTTCTTCTTAGTTTTTATCAGTTATGTACAGGGTTTTATGTTACACCTTATGTTGTTAAATGAATGTTTATTGCATTATTTTATCAATGTGTGTTAGCATGATGGTGTTTTGTATTTACGTGCATGACACTGTGCACCTATTTACCTCTGCTTGTGGAAAAGCTGCTTGTGATGAACCTCGATTCATCATGGTTTTCTCTTTACCTCTTGTGTTATTATGGTTCTTGACACTATGTTAAAGGTAAAAAACAGATTTTAATAGCAGTGTGGTCTTGATAATTCAGCACGTGAGCAGAAAATGGTTGTTGGATTTATCGGTTTAAATTTTTTAAATTGTTTTTTATTGTTTACATTTTTATTGTATTTTACAGAATTATTCTGTATTATTCTTTTTCTCCATAAAAATGACAGGACAACTTATGGGTTGATTAGCAGAAGCCAACGGTCTCAGAGAAAGCTCTGCTATATCCTCTGGCTCTATTAATCCCATGCCAGAATGCTGTTATAATGAATTACATGCAGGTTCACTGATTCAAGCTTTAAAACAATAGTCTGCCTTGTGTTTTGCTAAGCGAGACATTGCTATTTGATCAGGGCTGATCTCCCTTTCAGTAATGAAAATCCACCCGAGAGGCTGGAATTTCAGACATGTCTGTTCAGGGATAGTGTGTTTCCACCCTATATGAAAACAATGGCCTCTGGCCTGTTCCGTTGTTGCCTTAACACACACCGTCAAAGTATATGTGTGTACGATTTATTTGTCCCAGGGAGAAAGTACAGGATGGGTCAGTGTATTAGTGATCCTTGGAGAAATGAAACCCAAATACAAAACACATGACAGCTGAATCATGTGAGTGACTGGATCACGTAGGGCATTAACAAAGCAGAAATTATTCTAAAATAGCAAAGTTGTTGATGCAGCTGTGCATAAAGGCCAGCATTTCATTTCTCTGCACATATTATCAGGCCTAACAGTCAAATTCTATTGGATGAAATGAAAAACTGTCCTTTAAATGGCTGCGGGTGGTTCAAAACAATAAATGTTCTCTCTACAGAAACAGTCCATCTGAATTCAAACAGTGAGCCGTTATAAATACATTAACCACAGGCACATGATTTTTTAGCTTCTGGTTTGGGGCCCATTAAACATAATTAAGTTGTCAAATAAAGATGAAATAACCAATATCTCTGTTTACAAAACTTGGCAAGTTTACAGTGGCCCCAAAACACTTAAATCACACTCAAAAATGTCTGTTTTCCATTACATTACATAAATACATGATGCATTACATCCATTGCATACACACGCTTTGTGTTAGATTTAAACACCCATATCAAAGCTGTAGAATCGATTTCAGAATTGGAATTGTGGAACTGACTTTTGTCCTCCGTTATCAGGGTAAGTTGCCACATGTGCTTTAAATATTATGAATTACTTATACAGTTTATTAATAAAAATATTTTTGTTTTTTTGCCGTTTCCACATGATTTGTTTCCTTTTTGAGCTAAAAAGCCTAGACAGGCTCCACTGTGACAACTTACCCCATAGTTTGACAGCATTGGGGCATGTTGAATATTTATTCTTTTTCCCAAGACAATATGAAAATGTTCAACAGTTATTTTGAAAATTAAAATATAACCCTACTCTTATTCACTGGCGGTATCCCATATAGTCTATGATTATATATAAATACAACTTTCATGACATTTCTATTCAGTTGTAGCCCATATACACTACTGATAAGCATTATTTAATTGAAACATCTGAATTATTAATTAAAGTTATTAAAGTGTTGACTGATACATGCAAAGAGGGTCTTATTATGTTTAAGACATCTCACCTTGAGCACATTTGCCCTTGTTCTGAATTTTAATCTCCTGTTTTTTCTCCTTCACTGCTTTCACACTTGCTGCTTTCAGTTCACAGCCGCTGTTATAGTTCACGCCATCAGTGCCGCACACGGGATAGTTGCTCTTGCACACGCAGACCCCTGATTTACTCTTCTTGTCTTTGTTGCTCTTGACGCACTCGAGTCCGGACGCGCAGCGCTTGGCTGAGGGTCCGCGTCCCCCGCACGGCTCTCCAACTCCAGACGCGCAGAGCTCGCAGCAGCCGCACGCGTCCAGCAGCGTCCCGGATGAGCAGCCCTCGGCCGGCAGCGGCGCACACCGACTCGGGTCGCAGGTGCCGCAGCTGCGGGGCAGCCGGTCCGCTGACGCCACAGCGAACAATGTTAATAGCAGAAAGCAGAGCATGGTGAGGTGTGAAGGGTTTCAGGATGGTTCAGAGTCTGCTGCTTCTCTCTGCTTGGGATGGAGGTACTAGACCCCGCCCAGCAGGAAAATAAACTTGCAATAACGCAAGTAAACATATCCTTTTTTGGCAATGATTTGGTGGTTCCATTGTTGTTGGTATTATTTGTGGATACAATGGAATGGATTGTGTTTGCTGATGGATTTAGCTGAGAAGTCTTTAGTGTTTAGTGCAAGGGTATTGCTAAGGTGTTTACTAAGATTCCCAAGTCAAAAGAGCCCACTTTCAAGTGTCTATATGACAAGGATTCTCAAACATTTCCCTTTCCCTAACAGATATATATTGTGATGAATAAAGACACATCTATATCATATAAGACTACAGTTATTCTTGATTGACCAGTCTTGGTCTTGAGACCAGTCTTAAGAGCATTTTTTGAAGGTCTTGGTCTTGACCACATTTGTACTTGGACTTGTCTCAGATTAAGAGGACTCAGGATTTTGTTTCAAGACCAGTCAATACCACAACTGCTGGGATATTACTAAATTGCCGGTGTATTGTCTGGTTTATTTATTAACATCATTAAAGTGATCGTATTTAAAACATACTGGTCATACTAATTGGTCCCGTTCACTGCTATTATAAAGCTTGGATGCATCAGGATATTTATTAATATATATAACTCTGATTGTGTTCATCAGAAAGAAGAAAGTCACATAAACCTAGGATGCCTGTGTTTTGACTCTGGACTGTTTCCTTGTTTGATGAACATTTGCTGCCTATCTTGACCTTTGCCTGTGTTTGGATTACTCTTTTGCCTTGCCTTCCTGTATCTGTTTGCTGGTGTTTGACTGTACGACTACGCTCATTCTGTTTATTAAAGCCTGCATGTGGATCTCCAACTCTGTTGTCCCGCTTCCATCCGTTACACTAACACACAATTCATGAAACAATTCAACATTTTCTCACAACTATAAACATAAAACTCAAAACTCCACTCCAGCTTGTACAAACCTCAAACTTCTAGGTCAAATTCAAATATTTTAACCAAAAGCGTATCCTCTTTTGTCAAAATCAAACTTTGGCTTCATGACAAAACAAATACACAAACTACTCCACTGTCTGAGAACACTAGTGAGATCAATTCAAAACATGGTTACAAAAACCTCCTTTTGGCAACCAGGAATGATTTTACAGCTCAATGTCTATTACAGAATAAATACAGGATTGCAGTGGAATTCAACAATAACCCTAAGACATATTTTTTTCTTAGTTTAATTTTCATGGACTTTTAATTGTTTTCATTAGTTTCCTGATTTCCGTTGTCTAGCTACAAATCAGTTTGACAATTTAAAGGTGTACAACATGTGCTAAAGTATTTACTGTACATAGAATAGTGAAAGTACTCTCATCTAAAGTACTGCTACTGTCTACTGTAATTATACTGTATGTTTAAATAGTATAAAAAACGTGTAGATGAGCCTGTAGACCAACTTCCCTCAAGATCAACTATAATGCTTTGCATTTCATCAGGAATGTATATTAAGAGATAGTATATTAAAAGCACATTTTAGTTCATATTTCATGCTGTCTCAAAATAGCACAGTTGAGTACACTTAGATGTTCTTAAGATGATCTTAAGAAGTACTAAAGAAGAACTTTTAGTATATTAAGTACAAAATTAGTGCACGAAAATAGAGCACTTTAAGTACAGTGGCAAGAAAAAGTATGTGAACCACTTGCAGAATCTGTGAAAATGTGAATAATTTTAATAAAATAAGAGAGATCATACAAAATGCATGTTATTTTTTATTTAGTACTGTCCTGAGTAAGATATTTTACATAAAAGATGTTTACATTTAGTTCACAAGACAAAACAATAGCTGAATTTATTAAAATAACCCCACTCAAAAGTTTGTGAACCATTGAATCTTAATACTGTGTGTGGTTACCTGATGATCCACGACTGTTTTTATGTTTTGTGATGGTTGTTCATGAGTCTCTTGTTTGTCCTGAACAGTTAAACTGAGCTCTGTTCTTCAGAAAAATCCCCCAGGTCTTGCAGAAATTTCAGTTTTCAAGGATTTTTGCATATTTGAACCCTTTCCAGCAGTGACTGTATGATTTTGAGATCTGTCTTTTCACACTGAGGACAATTGAGGGACTCAAACACAACTATTAATAAAGGTTCAAACATTCACTGATGCTCCAGAAGAAAACAAAATGCGTTAAGAGTCGGGGGTGAAAACTTTTGAACAGGACGAAGATGTCACAATTTTTCTTATTTTGTTTAAATATCATTGTTTTTCATTTAGTACTGCCCTTCGGAAGCAACAGAAGATACTTGCATGTTTCCCAGAAACAAAAATTAAGTACAATTTACCTTGATATTTGAATGCAAAAGTTCTTAATGCATCCAGCTCTTAATGCATTGTGTTTCCTCGTGTTGCATCAGTGAATGTTTGAACCTTTTTTAATAGTTGTGTTTGAGTCCCTCAATTGTCCTCAGTGTGAAAAGATGTATCTCAAAATCATACAGTCACTGCTGGAAAGGGTTCAAATATGCAAAAGATGCTGGAAATCTGGAGAATCTGCAGGACCTGGAGGATTTTTCTGAAGAACAGAACTCAGTTTAACTGTTCAGAACAAACAAGAGACTCATGAACAACCATCACAAAACATAAAAACAGTTGTGCATCATCTAGGTAACCACACACAGTATTAAGAATCAGTGGTTCACATACTTATGAATGGGGTTATTTTAATGAATTCAACTACTTTTTTGTCTTGTGAACTAAATGCAAAATATATTATGTAAAATATCTTACTCAGGACAGTATTAATTAAAAAATAACATGCATTTTGTATGATCTCTCTTATTTTATTAAAATTATTCACATTTTCACAGATTCTGCAAGTGGTTCATATACTTTTTCTTGCCACTGTATATTATAGAAATGTACTTTTTTTTGGGACATCTGATCTCTTCTGAAAGCTGGTTCCAGCTGCGGCCGGCGTAACAGTTAAAAGCAGACTCTCCTTGCTTTAAATGAACCCTTGGTATTTCTAAGTGACTTGATCCGGATAATCTGAGTGATCTGTTAGGTTTATATTCTGAGCATATCTGCAATGTATTGAGGTCCTAGGCCATTGAGTGATTTATAAACAAGTAACAGTACTTTTCTAATCAATTCAGATATTTGAAACACAAGTAATCACCAAATGACACTTGCTTGCATTGATAGACATCTTTACATAGATCAGCTCCACCTCCACCTCTCTTAACAGCTCTGCAGACACTCATAAAAGTAAAGTTAGGAGGGGCTGTTTCATTGAGGATTGTTGCACTGCAGCTGTCTTCTAGCCACGTTTCATTTAGAAGCATAAATTCTAGGTTATTTGTGATTAAGTTGTTGACTAGAAGTGATTTATTTTTAAGTGAGCGGGTGTTTAAAAGTGCTAACTTAACAGTCTTACTTTCTGTCTCTACAGTAATCTTAGTTTGACGTGTAATAGGCAGCAGATTTGATGGGTTTGCCAAATGGCTTGAGAAGGCTTTCTATCGCGTAATAAAACAGAAATAGAGAAAGCAACAGGCACACTGGGTTCCCGCTTGTTCTGTAAACATTTAACAAAGTCACTGTTATCATAGCGGGGACCTGACACATATCACGGAGAGCTGTTATCGGTTGTTTTTGGTTCACCTAGAACAGATTAAGGAGGGTGTGAGCCCTGGCCTTGAGGCAGAGGCTGAAGAGCTCTCATAGGAGGAGGCGGAGGGCGAGCTGGGCCCACAGGCTTTGGTGGTTGAGGGTGAGTAAAGCTTGGGGTAATTTTCATTTTAAAGTGAACTAATCCTTTAAATTGATTTAAAGTAATATTAAAGACTGTTTGAACTTTCTATTCATCAAATAATCCTGAAAAAAATACATCACAGTTTCCACAAAAATATTAGCCACAACAAAGATTTTTTAAAGTCCCTGTAAAGTCATTTTAAAGTATGTGTTTTGAGCTTATCACACCACAGAAAAATGTGTTATTAACCACCCAGCCAAATTTGAATGATTAAAAAATCTGCAAGTAAATGAAATAAGTTATCAAAATCTCGAAAAAATAGGCAGCGCTCTTTGCTCTCAAACGCTAGGGGCGTGTCCGCTGTCAGCGCTGAAACCACACCCACTCGCGAGAGCTGTCGTCTCAACTTACTTGTCTAATGAGTCAAACATACTGATGCATATAAACAAAAGAATTACGTTTGAGGGTTGCACATTTTAGTAGAGTTACTGTGGACTACCTACTAATTATAACATACGCAAACTCGGTAACTTACACTCATTGGTGGGCACGTAGCCTACTGCCGGACTGTTGTCGAGTCGACAAATGACGGTGCCGCGAGACGGGAGGAAATAAGAAGACCGAGCTGTATTGTATATTATAACAACCATCTTATATGCATTTGCGTGACGAAGGCATTACTAGCTAAATGTACAAAGGGCTGTATGAGCGTAATGACACTCCAGACCATAGGCTCGAGACACAGCGTTTGAACCGCTGTAGAGGCGGCGCCACGCTCGGTGCGTCATCGACAGATATATAGTGTTAGGGGAGGGGCTATGCTCGGGGGACGATGTGCGTCATTAGACCCCCGTTTTAGCCCCGCCCAAAAAATCCTGAGCAGAGACTTGGTGAAAAACTGTTTAACGCTCTAACTTCACAATTAAGCATTACTCAATTCACAAACTTTGTAATGTGTTTTAGCAATACATTTGTAACATTTATAAAGTGTTTAGAAAGAATTCTCAGAATTGACTTTACAGGGACTTTAACATTGATAATAATAAGAATAGTTTCTTGTTCACCAAATCAGCATATTAGAATGGTTTCTGAAGGATCATGTGACACTGAAGACTGGAGTAATGATGCTGAAAATTCAGCTATGACATCACAGGAATAAATTACATTTTAAAATATATTCTGATAGAAAGCAGTTAAAAATGTAACAATATTATTGTTTTTGCTGTATTTTTTAGTACGCCTTAGTGAGCATAAAATACTTCTTTTAAAATTATAAAAAAATGAAAAGCTGCAAAATACGTTGTGCAGATTAAAAATAAATAAATAAAATAAATAATCTCATGATGATCAATCTTTAGAAATAAGCATGAAAGATGAATGTCATTTTTGACCTTTTTTAAACACCACCTGCACTTTTTCCTATGATATGGCTCATGTCACTTCTTCAATCAAATTGATTTGTTTCTGTCATGCCAGAATCGTAAACCCAAGTGTGAGCAACAACTCTAATAACAAAATGGAGAAATATTTCTTTTTTTTCACAAATAATTTTTATTTTTAACATCATCTTAAATTTGTACTACTCATTGGAGTCTCTTTCCAATGCTTTTGTTCATTAACATTCCTGACTTCATACTGAGGTTCCTGGCAGAAAGGCTGCCTCTGTTTTGCCATATTCCTCTGGTTACAGTGTCATGTTGGATGAATCAACCTGTTTGCACACATCCACATGTTTGATTCCACATTTTCAGAAGCTGATGCTCTAATCTGCAATGTCTGGATCCATCTATTTGATGTATTTTGCTACAAAGGCAGCTGCAATGTCCTTGTATGGAGTTTCAGAGTCCGAACGTGTTGGAGGGATTCGACAGACGCCCCGGAAGCGAGGGGATCTCAGGAGCAGGTTATGTGCCAGTCCAACACAACTGGAGCTGAGCCAGTACAGAGACATGGACTATGAATTAGAAAAAACAGAAACAACAAAACAAATCATCAGGAATCCTTAAACCTTTTTTATAATTTGATTTAAATTTTTGAATTAATTGTGCTGTTTTTCATGAAGCAAGACCAACATCATGAGAAACTTCTCATGTATTGCTCTTATATAAGAAAGGACTGGAGACATAACACAAATACATCTATGACAGATAGATAAGCCCGAGACATCGATTTTTACATCTGCAGGAGATATCACAGGTAAGTTGTACAACATCTCTTTCCTTTGTAACCAGTATCAGGTGGGCTTCAAAAAAACAACCCTTCGTACGCCCATTTTGCCCAATATCAATAGCATCAGAGCACAGAGCTTATCTGTCAAGGTACAGAAGACATCATGTACGACTGTTGTCTTCTTCTTTGGAAAAACATCACTTAAAAACGTGAGTGATATACAGTATATTCATGTCATACATGTTGAAACATGTAAAGCTACTGTATACAGATACAGCAGATAATGGTTGATTGCGCCGGGATACTTACTGACGGGACTGTGGCGGCTATAGGGATCATCACCAGAGATATTCCTCTGATGAAGTGTGTCACATACTTCTGGAACTTTGAAGGCTCTAGTTGTCTCAAGGCGAATATCTGGAAAAACAGATCAAAAGAAAAAGATAAGAAACAAGCAAAATATTCACGAACCTCATAAACCCTGCCAAGAACAAGTCATATTTCACCCCAATTTTTAAACATAAATAAATAAATAAATAAATAAAAATAAGAAAATACAATCCAATGAGACAAATAAATTGGTAACACTTTACAATAAGGTTTCATTTGTTAAAATTGCTTATTGGTTATATTAGTTAAAGGATTAGTTCACCCAAAAATGAAAATTCTGTCATCATTTACTCCGTCATTTCAAACCTGTAAGACTTTTGTTCATCATTGGAACACAAATGAAGATCTTTTTAATGAAATCTGAAAGCTTTCTGTCCCTCAATTGATAGACTACACAACTACCATTTCGATGCCTCAAAAAGAGATCGTAAACCTAATCCATAAGAATTGAGCAGTTTAGTCCAAATTTTCTGAAGAGACTCGATCGTTTTTTTTGATGAACAGATTTAATTTGGGCTTTTATTAATATATAAACTGATCAGCGAACATAAACAGAAGCTCAACTGAACCCGAAAGACTAAACCGCTCAATTCACATGGATTACTTTTCCGATCTCTTTATGAACTTTTTGAAGTGTCAAAGGCGTAGGCTGTCTATGGAGGGACAGAAAACTCTCAGATTTCATCAAAAAGATCTTCATTTGCGTTCCAAAGATGAACAAAAATCTAACGGGTTTGGAATGACATGAGAGTGAGTAAATTATTAAAAAAAAAATTTTTTTTTTTTTTTTTTGGTGAACTAACCCTTTAAATTTATATGCTGACAGAAAAATTTGTAATGAATTATTTTTTTATAAATAAATATATATATATATATATATATATATATATATATATATATATATATATATATATATATATATATATATATATATATATATATATATATATATATATATATATATATATATATATATATATATATATATATATATATATATATAAATATATATATATATATATATATATCTATATATATATATAATGTAAATATTTCATTTTTGACTCTATAAATAGTTCATATAGCCAAGTTTCAAGTGCAAAGAGAAATCAAACGGAAAGTTAAATGTATTGTTAATTACATTAATATGAGGTAGCAAGTCCAAAAGTGCCTCACCTCTGTGATGATCAAGTTGATGAGGCCAAGAGAAACAGGCATGATCCAGGTAGAGTCTGGGAGAGTGAGGTCTGGGAACCACAGAGCGCCCCCTGTTGCTAAACCTGCTTCTGAAGCTGATGAATGTGCAGAAATATGTACGTTAGTTCAATAAAAGCCTCTCTTCAGTTGATTATGTTAGATGCATTGCTAAATACAAGCAGCTAAAGAGCAAATCTGGAAAACGTAATAGACCAATGGATGTGACTCACCCAGGAGAACATGTCCCATTCCCAGGCTGAGATTACGCAGGGCCAGAGACAGACACACCCACATGGGCAGCTGGACCCAGATCAATAAACTGGCCTTGAATGGGTGGCAGTTATCTCGAACATAAAGCTCAGACACGATTCGCTTCAGATTCTTCTTGAAATGAAACCTGTGGATGCAGTTGTTGTAATAAGGCAAACGGTTGATTGAATCCTTCAAAGTTTTAATGAGAAATAAATAAAGTGGAAGTGAATCTTGTTTTGCATTAAAAATATATGAACTGCTTAAAAATGCTGAATACACCTTTCATTATAATATTATTATAATAATATTTTTAAAAATTTACTGGTTTTCTTTCACCATTGGCAGGTAATTTTTTAAAATTTGATTCAAATCTCACAAAAACAAAATTCCAAATGAGTAAAAAACAAACAAAAAAATACATTTAATAACATGTATTCTCTGAAAACAAGTCTTAATATCTTATGCAGTTTTGCTTCAAGTAAATTAAAACAAAATAATTTTGCAGTGAAATGAGACTCCTGACTTTCTGAGGCATTTAGTATGGGTTTTTCATATGATACAAAGACTTTAACCCAAGACAGAGGCTGCGTCCCAAATCGCATAGGTCACTATTATATAGCAGGCGAAAAATAGTATATGACAAGTATGTCCAAATTCACAGTACTCATAAAAGAGTAGGCAAAAAGTACCCGGATGACCTACTACTTCTGGTGAGATTCTGAAGTGAGCATACGATTGACGACTATCCCATGAGGCCACAGGCCAGGGTTTGTGAATGCCAGTAAAGCGACGCAACTGATGCAGGTAGGTCACATATATAAATATAGGTCACATATATAAAACATACTTTTTAGCACTCACTCTAGAGAGTATGTGATTTTTGGACACAGCCATACTAGATGGCATGAAGAAATGATCTCCTACCTGCATGTTTTCTCTGACCAGCCCTTCTCTTTGGCTTTCACAGAGATCTCAAAGCGTAACTGGCGGGCTAACACAGCAATCTCCTTCTGCAGAGCTTCAACCTAGCTGAGGCAAAAGGGCACAGGGTTTATTTTTTTCCAGCCTGAACTCCTTTTTAAGTATTTTCAACAAAGTCCCTGGCCTATGAAAGCAGTAATTCACTGGACACTACCACTGGTACTAAAAAAATAAATACAGCTTAGAAGGACCAGTCAGTGTTCAGTGAATCAGTTTAATAAAATTATAACATTTTCAGATACAGACACCAACACACATATTTTCAATGACTACAGATCAAACTTGAATTAAAAAGGACAAATGATTTGGCCTCATCTCTGTTTGTTTAGATATCAAGATATCAGTTTAAAGAGATGATCTGACATTCTACAGCTAATGTTCTCACACTCTGGGACATCAGTAGGGAAGGAAGAAGGAGGGGGAGCACATTCTTTTTGTTTCAGTCCTCCTTTTTGGCAAGAGAAACATCACACAGCTGAGATTTTCAATAAGGCACATGACCTCTAGTGTTTACTCTGTGATATCTGCTGATCTCCAATATGTGCCTCCCATACTGCACTAAGTACAGAAAAACAAAGAAATTCACACGAGAACTGGCTCAATGATTCACTTTTAACCTAGTCATTTTGCATCCTTATTGAAAGGGACATAATGTGAAAAATATTTTTTGTAAGTTTTTAAAATCTGTGTTTGATGTACCATCCATTCACAAGGCAAAGCTCCATTTCTAGCCCACTCAGACCATTTATGAAAATTAAAAATATTCAGAAATCACCACAACGAGAACTGTATCATGGAATAGATGTCCATTGCTTGACACTTTAAGTGACAGTGACATGACATTAAATTCACCTGATCCAGCTAATCAAATCAGGCTTATTTGAAAACTACAGGTATGTGTGTTGGAGCAGGGTTGGAACTAAACAGGGCTGGAACCTGATTTGCACACACATTAGGAGCAGTGAGTAGTGAACACACACACACACACACACACACACACACACACACACACACACACACACACACACACACACACACACACACACACACACACACACACACACACACACACACACACACACACACACACACACACACACACACACACACACACACACACACACACACAAGTGGGCAGCCATTTGCTGTGGCACCCAGGAAATGATTGGGGGTTAGGTGCCTTACTCAAGGGCACATTTCCTGTCTGTATTAAGATTCGAACCCACAACTTTTGGGTTACCGGTCTGACTCTCTAACCATTAGGCCACGACTGCCCATTTTTATTGTCTATCGCATCTTGTTAGCACAAAGTGTCAGAAATGAGGTGGAAAATGGCCATAAGTAGACTTTAAAAAAGGAATTATGAAAAGGCATATAATGAAATTCTAGAGAAAGAATATATCATCATTAAGAAAAGACAAAATGGGCTTGTGAACAGAGCTGGGTAGTAACAGATTACATGTAATCTGGATTACGTAATCAGATTCCAAAAATCAAGTACTTGTAATTAGAGTAAACTACTTTTTAAAATACTTGTAATCAGGCTACAGTTACTTTTTTATGTATTACATGATTACATATTATTTACACAATGGCAGTAAGTTGTTCACAAATCATTGATTCTCCTAATTTTTTAACATTTATGTTTTTTTCATAATAAACCTGCCGCTTATGTACGTTTGTGATTCTTCGAGTTTTTCCGGCGGTGAGGGGGAAATATAGATGAATATATATGAAATAATATAATAATAATAATATATATGAAATATAGATTAAATATTTGAAGTAACAGTGATATTGCTGTGAATATTTCATGTTTTACAATATTTGTTTTTGTAATGCTGCTGTTTTCTAAATTTACTTAATTTTAAGTAAATTTGTTTTAAAATCATAAGATTTTGTTTTATTCAGTGTTACTAACAGGTACATTAGTGTTAGTATTTTGAAGTATTAACTGTCCATACACTGCACTTTTCAAGAATCTGTTGAGGTTCTTGTTATATTGTTTGGAATATATTTTGTATATTCCAAAATGTATCTGTCAAAATAGTACAAGATTATCCTACAATATATGTGACATCAAATAAGGGTTAGCACAAAGTAATCTAAATGTAATCCAAAAGTAGTCAGATTACGTTACCAAAAATGTAAAATCTAAGAGATTATATTACAAATTTTGCCATGTAATTTGTAATCAGTAACTGATTACAATTCATAAGTAATCTACCCAGCTCTGCCTGTGAATTAGAAGAAATAGGTGAAAAGTATTTGATGACAATATACTCATCACAACATACACTACCATTCAAAAGTTTGGGGTGAGTAAGGATTTTTTTGAAAGAAATGAACACTTTTATTCAGCAAGGATGCATTAAATTAATCAAACGTGACAGTAAAAAGCATTTATAATGTTATAAAACATTTCTATTTCAAATAAATGTTGTTCTTTAAAACTTTTTATTCAAAGAATCCTGATTTTTTTATTATCATTGTTTCCATAAAAACACTAAGCAGCACAACTGTTTTCAACATTGATAATAATAATAATAAATGTTCCTTGAGCACCAAATCAGCAAATTAGAATGATTTCTAAAAGATCATGTGACACTGAAGACTGGAGTAATGACGCTGAAAATTCAGCTTTGCATTACAAAAGTAAACTTAAAAATAAATATATTCAAAAGAGAAAACAGTTACTTTAAATTGTAAAAATATTCCAGTTTTTATTGTATTTTGATCAAATGAATGCAGCCTTGGTGATCATAGCAGGCTTCTTTCAAAAACATTAAAAAATCTTACCACCCCAAACATCTGAATGGCTGTGTATAGCTAAAACAAAAAACAAAACACCATTGCTAACAAGATTTTACGCAACCAAAGATCCAGACATAGAAAACGGCTGCAACAGCCTCTTGCTGTAATGACCTGGCTGCACCTTTGCAATGATGATCGACTGATAGATTCCCAGGGGGAGAGTGATGGCGGTACGCAGAGCCAGTGTAGTGCACACGATGCTGGCCCACCACGGCAGTCCCGTCATCTGATGAGCGGACACAAGGAGCTGCTCTGTGAGGTATACGGGTGTGGAGTCTGCAATGCTCTCATACCAGCTTGAGCGGTCTGTGGTTATAGTTCTTCTGGGTTGAAGCCCCAGGGCCAGTGTGATGGAGGGATGTCCAGCTAAGAGGGGTGACCTGCTGCAGAGAGGCTTGATGGTTTGAGTTTTGCTGTCCAGGCAGGAGAAACCCTGAGAGATGCTTCTGATGTCAGGCCTCAGAGTTGCTATGTTGCTTTGGCGACATATCCGTAGAGTCACAAATGTCGCTGACCTGGTAAGCTTCAGCCACATCATTATGGATGAACCTCTGAAAAAAATAACCTCAAAGGATCAAGGAGGAATCTCAGAAATGTCTGCACACAAAAGCTAAACCCTTCTGTTTCTAGTTTTGCAGACATTATGAACAGATCAAACTATTCTAGTTGGCATCACCTTAATTGCATATCCTGTGTTTGGACTTCTCTGTAGAAAACATCTTGCTTTTGTTTGTGCACATGTTTACTAATTGTTTAAAGGTATAATGTTAACAACATGCAAGTATTGATTGCTCGTTGCCTGCCTATGATTAAAGATTAGTTTGTGTCATTTTTATTGAACACATTTCAAACTATGATATGTATATCATAGCCAGTTATGTTTCATATACTTTAGCTCACTCTTGGTCTTGACACACAAACATGCCATATATTAGATAATTCACCTTTTTGTGTTAAAAAATTCTAAGATTTTAATTAAACAGACTAGTCATTTTACAATAAAACTCAACCCATGGAAACAAAACTGTGTGAAAAACACCAATTAAAAATATTAAAATGCTTATATATATAAAATCATCAGTCATAACACCTTTAACCTGGTCAGACTGTTACAGTAAATTTACCGGCTGCTGGTCAACTGGAAGAAACGTAACAAAATCCTCACTTTCGTTTGCGGTTCCAAACTTTAGATAAGCAAGTTGTTTATCACATCATTTTCGCGTTGAATATTTAGTAAAAGATAATTTATTTTTCACCGTATGTACACATTCATCCTTTACATTCGGAATGTCAAAATGATCCAGGCATGACAAGTCGCTTGAATATGACGTCATGTATTTCGCAAAACATTTGCGTCACTGAGTCGCTCACTTTTTATTTAAAACAAATAGTTAGGAATGTATCACAAGTATTACAAAAGACAGAGTAGATTCAATGTATTCTGAAAGCATATTTATTTATTTTTCTATAAATCTGTACCCTATTGAAATCTCCAAAACCACCACAGCGCCATCTGTTGACAGTCACAGTTTAAACAGAGACAGTGGCGTCCATATAAACGGCACTAGGCCAAGTTCATTCATATTGTTTACTTCGAGAAGTATTTTATTACAAAAGTTTAGTTATATACAAATGATATCCATTTCATTCGGATCTCTGTAACTGCTCATATTTGGACATTGAGGTATGCTTTTGTATGTTTATCTTAATACCAGTGGTGTTATTGCTGTTTTTTAATTTTTCGTTTGGCAAGTTTCCTTAAAAACAAAACATCCAAGTGCTTTCATGAGCATTATATTCGGTATATATTTCAGCAGATATCAACTCTTGATGACTTTCAAGGTTACAATATATAGCAAAACAAAATATAAACACTGAACAGTTAAAGAAACCATTTGACAAAACATCAGTTCCAGACTGAGATGTTGTATTTGCAACTCTATGCACAAATGTGGGCACAGATTAGCATAAAAACCAAACTTTCCAACAACAGCATCGTTGACATTATTAATAACAGTGTCTAGTATAAAAGTATAAAACAGTTTTGAGACATTTTTGTGTGTAATTTAATTTACAAATCCTCAAATGTATAATATACAATGTATGTTACCATAGAAAAAGGCAAATCCATTTACAGGCCCATTTAAATTGCATTTGCCATGGACATTGATACAGTTTAATTCTGTACTTGGCCAGCAGGTCAGAGGTTAAAGGTCAGTCTAGTTGTGGGCCCCCCTAGCCCTGCGCTGCTGTGACATCCTGCGTTGGTTAATAAGCTTAGTACTGGCACGCAGTTTCCGTATGCGCAGCTGCCGGAGTCTAAGCTGCAGGTCTTTGGGAATCTTGCCGCCCTTGGCCAGGATCTCTCTCAGCCGCTGTTTTGGTGTCTTGGTAAGGTGGAAGTCGCAGATAGTGGGGTAATGTTCGTACTCGACCCTGCAACTTCGAGTGGCAGGGAAATATCCCTCTGCAGTCACCGTGATGTCATATTCACCCGGGTTCAACAGACGCCAGAAGTCTCCATCAAAAGCTGAAAAATGACAGGAGAATCTTTTTATTTTTACAGATTGAACAAATGAGAGTTTATAATGTTTTTATTATTTATTCAAGTAATGCATCATTTTAATTATAATATAATTAATAGTATTACCTGTTAATTTTTAGTATTACCTGATCTTATGTGATGGTCGATGTCATCCACTTTGATAATGGCATCAGCGATGCCGGCTTCAGTGTCTTTGTCCCTAACCACTCCTTTGATTCCTCTGTGCACCTGATGACAAATATTGACAAACAGATTGGTTGCACATTGTCCTGACATATTCAGGTGTCTAGACATGACATATAAGATTAATTGCTTAATGTTTAGTGGTTGCTGGGTTTTTGTATGCGATATGTTGTACCTGCTCCATGTAGACAAGGAGAGATTCTTTATTGTTCTCCCATTCTATAGGCAGCTCACTGACATGAGGGAACTTATCACAGGACAGCTCCACGGTCACCTCAAAACAGTTGGTGTGCAGGTAACTGAAGTCATTCATACCTACAGAAGAAGATGGGTCACATGAAGCGTTAAATGCATGTAATCAGGGTTCACACACACACACACACACACACACACACACACACACACACACACACACACACACACACACACACACACACACACACACACACACACACACACACACACACACACACACGTTTGTTTTTGTCAATTGTGGGGACTTTCCATAGGCCGCAATGCATTTTATACTGTACAAACCGTACTTTCTTTCCTCCTACCCTACCCCTAACCCTAAACCTAACCATCACAGGAAACTGTGCACACCTTTATTTTCTCACAAAAACATCATTTAGTATTTTTATTAATTAATTTACATTGTGGGGACTGGCGGCTGGTCCCCACGATGTAGGTGAACTCAGGTTTATACACACACACACACACACAACAGTCCGAAGGTTTGGGGTCGATAAAATTTTTGTCTCTAATGCTCACCAAGGCTGCATTTATTTGATCAAAAATACAGTAAAAACTAATATTATGAAATATTACAATTTAAAGTAAGTTTTCCATTTAAATATATTTTAAAATGTAATTTATTGCTGTGATGGAATAAATTTTCAGCATCATTACTCCAGTCTTCAGAAATCATTCTTCTGATTTGTTTCTTAAACATTTCTTATTATTGCAATGTTGATGAATAGACATTTCAAAAGATCAGCATTTTTTTTAAACAAATATTTTGTACCATTATAAATGTCTTTACTTTTGATCAATTTTACGCTTTTGATCAATTTTATGCATCCTTGCTGAATAAATGAACTTAAATGATTTTAGCAAATGGCTGCAATATAACAAAGAGTGAAAAATTTAAGGGGGTCTGAATACTTTCCGTACACACTGTGTGTGTGTGTAATATATATATATATATATGTGAAGTTTTATCAGCAAAGAGCATGATCTCAAAAGCCACAATAGCAGCAGTACTCACTGCCTGGCACAGTGTGCCAGTTCGCTCCATTAATAATGTTATTGTAACGAAGGAAGTCCTCATTGTGGCAGGGCCTTCGGTCTGGGTTGGACATCACATGATTGGTGCTTGCATAAACGGTGGCCAGCCAGCGGAAAAAGCTGTCATCAGGGGTTGGTGTGTGCTCTTTAGGGGCCCAGTCTTTGGTCATGTCAAAAGGGTAGGTGACCACCAGCTCTCCTCCATGCAGGTTAGCGCTGAGAACAAATGGTATGGTCTGCATCCAGCTGATGACGGCTCTCGTTTCTGGAGCCACCTTCAATATAAAGACCAAAATAATTGATAAAAGACCAAAATAATTTATCTAAAATATTATGGCAAAATTACATGAATTATCATTTTAAGTCATTTAAAGATGGGAAGGGTGTGAGATCCCATATATGATCTTTACAGGCCTACTTTACCATAGCGTCTTCTGAAGTGTAGTGCTCTGGAATGGGAAAGTAGTGATTGATTAGTTTCGACTTGTCTGTTTCTAGTTCGATGGCATCCCACATCACTGTGTTCAGATCTGCAAAGTTGTGATTCATGTCAATGCCTTCATAACTATAGCGACCCAGTGCCCACCCGGCCAGCTCTGAACCCTGTAAAACAAAACACAAGTGTTATGAAGTTGTTGATTTATTGAGCTTGTTTAAAATATTTAAGATTAATTATATTATAAAGGTTATTTAGTGTGCAATGAATAATGTTATGATGGTTATATGATGCATGTACAGTACGTTTCAAACATTTGGGGTCAGTAAGATTTTTATTATTTTTTTTTTTATTATTATTTGGAAAGAAATTAATAGAAATGAAGTATTTGGCAAGGATAATGTTACAAAAGATTTCTATTTCAAATAAAAGCTGTTTCTTTATATTCATTAAAGAATCCTGAAAAAATGTATCATAGTTTTCACAAAAAAATGAGGCAGCACAACTGTTTTTGACATTGATAATGATTCTTAAGCATCAAATCAGTATATTAAAATGATTTCAGAAAATTCAGAATATCCATTGCTTTCCCCACTCTACCTTTTTGTAAGCCATTTCATAGCCATCAGGGTTCATCGAGGGTAGAAGATGGATGCGTGTCTCTTTGACTAGGTGAACTATGCGCTGATTTCCACGTTTGTACTCCTGGCATATGTACTCCATCAGGTTGAGCAGTACTTCCCTCCCGAGCACTTCGTTTCCATGCATACCGGCCACATAGCGGAACTCAGGTTCACCTGCAGGGGGAGCCAAACTGTTTTTAGATTGTTATGCTCCTTCACAGAAGTTAGATTAGGTGTGTGCAGTTATTAGGAGTGTTATGGTACTTGTATAGACAGATGTGGGGCTCTGTTTTGAAATGTAACTCCATGCTTTGCCCAGATTCTCTACACCTCCTCTATACAGTGTGCTAACAGAGGTGTCTGAAATCTGGCACCCCCTCTCTAGCAGCTCAGAGAGGCAGAAATCTCTGCTTGTCTGTTAAATGTTTTGTTTTCAAGATCAGTTCTTTTCATAATTTGTCAGGCCAACATTTTTTGTTTTAAAATTTTAAGGGTTATTTATTAGTGCTCACTTATTTAGCTTGTGATTAAAGGTACACTATTGTTTTTGCTTTATTGGCAGTGGACAATTTTCAAATTTCTGGGGTTCTCAGAAGTGGAAGACAACAAATATAATTTTTGCATTCCAGTTTGCTTCAATAGAAAAATACAAAAAAGGGAGAAAGACATCAGCATTGTATTCAGCATCCCTCAGCCATTGTATTAGAAACACTCACACAGCAGGCATTAATGACCAGGTAATATAACACTGTATAATATAACAGTGTAGTGTTATAAATATACATAAAATAAAATAAACAAATTACAAGATTTGCGTTGTAAATAACTGTGGAAATGCATCATCACAGTCTGTGAAAAGGGTCTATAGCCACGGACTTTAGTGACACTTATTGGAGTGGATAATTTAAAAGTAAAAACTTAATTTCAGTTTTCGATTATATTGTAGAAACGCCCATTTTACAACAGTATTTGCCACCATTGATTAAAGTATTTCACAAATGACAGTGTTTGATAGCTGGTCTACAGAGAGAAGGTGAGTAGCATTCAGTAGTTTACCATTATGTAAAATAAAAGCAACTATTTTTAAGCCACTGATATTACTGGAGGCTTGATCCAATGTGACCATTTTCGACATTTGTCAAAAGTATCATGCATTTCTTTTTGGTGTAAAACTGGAAGTGGGGGAAAATGCTTTTTATGTAACATGTTTGAGAATGCTGATAAATTAGTAGCTTGCTAAAACATAAAAATGAATATGTAGTCAATTGTATCTGTCTCAGAGAAGCCATGCTTACATGATGATAAAGAAGAATTTAGGGATTCATGGCCTTTTTCATTTATAATACCTTGAAATTTAGGATACAATGAAAAAAACAGGCACATTTAATGTGCCATCTTTCTGAATTTTTAAGCAAAAACAGGAAATAGCTCATGTGCTCTTGAGCTGCATCTGTGCATATCTGACCAAGCTTGGCTGATTTACTTCTATAAATATTGATTCGGCTTGCAGCTTGCTGCCTCTTTGTCAGTCAAGAGGAGCACAAGTTGCGTCTGTTTTGACAGTGAAACTGAGCGTCATTAGGTTCAGGTCCTCTGGAAGGTTAAATTCCCCCTCCTCTTTCTCTGCACTATTTGGTTAACAGTCGACCCATTCAGTCTCTGCAATCTGGCTCTCGTTAGCCCCACTGAGAAAACATGATCCATCCCACCAAAGAGGAGGAATTTCCAGAGAAGTAACTAACTGAACTTTGACCCCCACATCCAGAACACAACATTGATATGCCATTGATTTAAAGGGATAGTTCACCCAAAAATGCAAATTCTGTCAGCATTTACGCCCCCTCAAGTTGTTCCAAACCTGTATAAATTTCTTTGTTCTACTGTACACTAGTAAAAATACTATGGCAGTCAAAGTGTACACTTTGTGTAGAGCAGAACAAAGAAATGTATATAGGTTTGGAACAACTTGAGGGGGAGTAAATGATGACCGGAGGCGTTTCTCAATGTCAAGGAAGGATCCTCAGAAGCCAGAATTTCGAGGATGCTACGTCATCGACATCCGTTGAAGGACTGTTCCAATGTCGAGGATCCTTGGAATTTCAAACAAGGACTGAGTCCTTTGTTAGAAAAATATCCCATATACAGGAAAGGATGCATATGTGTAGCCTTCGCGCTCTAAAATCACCCACAATCCTATGCGCGCAGCTTTGCGATCTTGTCGCAAAAATGTCGGACGTTAGCGGGCAATATGCTTTCAAATGTAAGGATATTTACGTTACCAAACATTTGTTATAACTGTAGTAAATATGTCAGATAAATAAAGTTTAACGTTTAAATGTCAGTACAAATTACTATCGTATTGATATTATAAATTATACAAATACAAATTACGTTATTGATGGCTAACTGAACCGGACCGTCATTTAACAATTGTTAGCTTGGTTGCCGTCACCGGCATTTCTTTTACCTTTTCACTGACGTAATGACGCAATGACATGCACTTGCTAGTCTGTTCCATTTACGTGTTCTCCGAATGCTAAAGAGGAGCCTCGCTTAGCCTCTGAAGGAAGTGACTTGGAAGGACCAGACCTGCCAAGGAAGTATCCTTGACATTGAGAAATGCCTAGAGTTTTCATTTTTGGGTGAACTATCCCTTTAAATGCAGACAAGATATGCACAAGTCTGGAAAACCTTGAAACAACAAGCGACTGATTCGTATTGAGTGTGCAACCAAACAAAAAAATGATATACCCATCAGACAGGCTAGGAAAAAATGAGAATGTCTCCTCTCCTGTGTAGAGCACAGTACTCATGATCTACAAGTAAAAAAAAATCATTCTCCATAAAAACATAATTTTTTTTTACCAATAACTTATACATTTTTTTAAGGCGGATGTGTCATGAACTCAGGTTTTTATTATTTGATGGTTTGTTGATTTGCTTCCTTTAGTCAATTTAATTTCAGCCTATTTTTTTGTCAAATCACGTTTTATATAAATAATGATGTAGTTCATTTCTGCTGTACAGCAGCTCTTAAAAGAAAATGGTGTCATTGTTCTGCTGAGGTCAGTTCAGTGTTGATTCAGTTCTGATTCAGAACTGAATCAACACTGAATTCAAAGATTGATTCAGATCTTAACACATCGCAACTGTGTTAAGATCATCAAATATGAAATGAGTTCAGTTCATCTATAAAGCAGCTCTAGAGAAAACTGTGAATGATGTAACTGAGTTAGTCTCTCACAAATGACACATATATGTGTGTGTATTTATAAAATATATATCAAATAATATCAAATGATAAATCTTCTTTAGACACAAAGATTTTTAACATCCTATAGCTTGAAGAGGGCTTGTGTCGTTTGCCCTTAAATTTACTCACAAAACAAGTTTACTGAGTTTTTCTTATCAGTATAGTATAGTACATTGAAAGCGAGCTGAAGAAAATGTTTATATTACAACAAATGTAAAATATTGGTTTTAATTCTAATCAGTTGTTTGACATTGTACCATTATTTTTGTATTTAGTTGTCATTCATTCACTGATCCATTATAGTTAATTTCATCAGATTTTAAGGACACAGTTTTGGACCTTTTTGTTCTTTTAATATTGTGATTCACGTTGGAGCTGGTCGATTTAGTTTGAGGCATACAACTTGAGAATCAAGGCTGTGTTTGGTCACTGTTGCATTTATTTTGTCTCTATATTTATATATCAAAACAGATTTGAAAAGATTAATGGTTCATTTGGGTGGAGATCAGACAATGAAACTGAATAGGAAAGGACTGTCAATACGAAAAAGCGGTTATGACAATAATGACATTTAGGTGTGTTATTTGACCTCAGACATGATCCATGTGGCTTGGAAGACTAGAGCACACAAATGCACTTTCATACTGTTCTCATTTCATAAGCACAGCCAACATAAAGCTAATCTGTTTCCAAAGAGGCCATAACTTGTGGTTTCTTGTAGGCTGGCATTTCTCCATTGTTCCCGTAGAGACTTTAGATTAATCAAATCAGATTTCCTCTTAAGCAGAATCGCCACATGCTTTGATCCACTTGTGAAATGCTCTATGATTTTATAACACCGGATGAGGTTATTTCTTCCCACTTTCATGCTGTAGACGCTTTTTGAGGTCTGCCGCCACGGCCTTCTGCAATTGCATCCCTGGCTCCAGTCTGCGCTATGAGTGCTGGCAGGAGACGAGTAAACCACTGCCAGAGCTGGCAACCTCACTCACCAAGGAACCAATCTCTAGCCCACAGGCCAATGCAAACACTAGAGTTGCCCAGTGTAAATAGACAGGGCAAATCAGACTGAATGAGAGTGAGTGAAAGAGATGCAGAGGGTTTTTGGGCTATGTTCCAATTGCTCTCGTTGCAGCATAAAAACTGATAACTGTGCCCAAAGAGCACCACAGAAAACTCTATTCCACATACCCTTTGTTGTTACATACATATTTAGTTCATGATTCCTGGCTGCATGTCAATATCCATAGATCACTGGATCTTTGGTAAGTTGTAAGGAACACTATATCAAGTCCAACCTTTGGTTGCGTTAAACTAATAATCATTTGTTTTACTCATGTTTTTGCAGTTTCATGCAATCCAGTTTCAATTTTCAGTCTAGCTGAGGGGGTGTGTTCCGGCGGGAAAGTAACGTCAATGCATACCCTCTATAGTTGGTGGTAGGTTAACTTGTGTTGGGACTCAAACTCACCTAGCTCGTGTTTGCCTGGGTTGTCTGAGATTTCCATCACATACAGTTTAAGGCCCATGTAACTTTTGCCAATGCTGTAAATGCGGGTGATATCAGGACACATCTCGTTCACAGACTTCATAAGCTGAAAGAAAAATGATGTACATAATGTACACTAAGGACACATTAATTCAATAAAATTACAAAGTAAATTACAAAATAAAATTACAAAGTGATAGTAAAGATATTTACAATGTTACAAAACATTTCTATTTCAAATAAATGCTGTTCTTTTGAACTTTCCATTCATCAAAACTCACAAATTTTTTAGCAGCACAACCATTCTCAATGTTTATAATAATAAGAAATGTTTCTTGAGCACTAAATCAGCAAATTATGATTTCTGAAGGATCATGTGATTCTGAAGACGGGAGTAATGATGATTTTTTTTTAAATGATTATTTTAAATTTTAAATATTTCACAATATTACTGGTATTTGATTAAATGCATGCAGCCTTGTTGAGCATAAAGGGATAGTTCACCCAAAAATGAAAATTTATGTTTATCTGCTTACCCCCAGCACATCCAAGATGTAGGTGACTTTGTTTCTTCAGTAGAACACAAATGATGATTTTTAACTCCAACCGTCTGTCTGATCGCGCTCTGACAACTGAAGTAACGTCTAGCACTCATTGAAGTATATGCGAGAGACATCACTGCCGTTGTAAGAGCGCGATCAGACCTCACTAAGCGAGTGCTGAATGCAGTTGGACATAGAGGTGTATTAGAGGTAAAAAATTATATAAATACTGTTCGGTTTCTCGCACAAACTGATCGTTTCGTGTCTTAGGACATCAATGTGTCGTCACGAGCCACAGGGTTTAATTTGGAGTTGTCTGTGCAAGTTTGCAAGTGCAAGTGCGACTCGTATTGATTGTGTTCCCATTCACTCCCAATATTTGACTGACAGACGGCGACGGCTGGAGTTAAAAATCATAATTTGTGTTCTACTGAAGAAACAAAGTCACCTACATCTTGGATGCGCTGGGGGTAAGCAGATAAACATCAAATTTTCATTTTTGGGTGAACTTTCCCTATAAGAGACTTCTTTTAGTAACATTAAAAAAAAAAAAAAAAATCTTACCGATCCCAAACTTCTGAACAGGAGTGTATGACAAAGCAGAGGATCCAGGACTGGAGAATATACTAAAACATTCCTTGCTTTTAACTTTCTGTGTATATTCTGTGTGGTTTTTGTTACCTGCCCGCAGGCTTGTGTTAATGTAGACACTGTTGCATAATGGTGGTCAGACTGACCGCAAGTGATCCGCAAGGCAGCACTCACATACTGATGTGACAATCTTGGAAAATGTTTGTTTTCACGCCAAGGCTGGTTTTTAGATCATGCAGCCTGACTCAAAGACCATCTCTGTCAATCTGCGGTGGATTGTTCTAACATGTAGGGCTCCTCACTTTAAAGAGCAATTGTTTTTTTATGAATCATAATTTTTATTTTCCCTTTCATCAGAAAAACAATACTTAATTTTAAATACATGTAGGTATTGTATCAAGTCATATCATATTTCTAATGGTCAATATGTCAGTGGTTTGCATCATTTCATGCTATCTAAAGGCTTCATCTTTCTCACCTTCCTCATCTCGTTGTAGTTATGATGTCTGAAGTCCAGTTTGTCCTTGGTGCCTTCCTCAGCTTGCCATGGGTAGATATTGTTTGGATCTTAAAACACGATGTACAGTTCATGAACATTGAGGCCCATTCACACCAAGAATGATAACTATAAAGATAACCATAATGATAACTATATTAGCATCCACACCATTGAACAATAACTCTCTGTTTATTCTAAGTGCGTGCTTCAGGTTTGTCATCTTCTGCTTTAAATTCTAGAGCTCTTTAAAGGGTTAGTTCACTCAAAAATGAAATTTGTGTCATTAATTACTCACCCTCATGTCATTCCTTACCTGTAAGACCTTTGTTCATCTTTGGAACACAAATTAAGATATTTTAATTCAAATCTGAGAGGTTTCTGATCCCCAAAAGAAAGCAACATAATTACACATTCAAGGTCCAGAAAAGTAGTAAAGACATCATTAAATTGGCCATGTGACTACAGTGGTTCAACCTTAAAGGAATAGTTCACTCAAAAATGAAAATGATTTACTCACCCTTAAGCCATCCTAGGTGAATCTTCTTTCAGACAAACACAATCGGAGATATATTTAAAAATATCCTCCAAATTTTGAAGACAAAAAAATGAATACATATGACTCCGTAGGGTTAATAAAGGTCTTCTGAAGTGAATCGACTATCCTTATTTAAAACTTTATAAAGTATATTTGACATACGTCCAAAAAGCGTTAACTTCAGCGTAGTACACAATGCCATGGAAGTTAGTGCTTTTTGGAAGTACGTTGAATGCGCATGGCTGTTGTGCCAGAAGTTCCTTATTTTACTTTATAAAGTTTTAAATAGGGATGTTTGTCTTACACAAATGCATCAATTTGCCTTTTTTCAGAAGGCCTTTATTAACCCTTGGAGTCGGTGGATTTATTTTTTTTATGGATGGATGCCTTGTCTTCAAAATCTGGGCAGCCATTCGCAACCATTATCAACCCTGGAGGACTAATGATATTTTTAAATGTATCTCCGATTGTGTTCGTCTTAAAGACAGTCATATACACCTAGGATGAGTAAATCGTGGGATCATTTTCATTTTTGTGTGAACACTTTAATGTTATGAAGCGACAAAAATACTTTCTGTTCCATTGTGTTCTGAACAAAGGTCTGACGGGTGTGGATTCTGATTGGCTGTCAATGTTTTTATCATTCTTCAGCTGGAAAAAAATAATTATGAAAGTGATTTATATCATTCCTCTATGATTTATAGTTATAGCCTCTATCTATCTATTGTTATAGTTATTGTCCTTGATGTGAACATGCCTTTACTGTGGCCATTTTTTATTTGCAGTAGTATATTGTTATCATTTACTTATGTAACCGGCCCTTAACAAGGATGCTAAACACCACACACCTCCTGGGGCCAGGGGAGTGAGGTTTATGATGTGTAAAATAAAGACCTTCCATATGTGAGATCAGTGAAAGGTTTGTGTTTGGAATACCTGGCAGCTCACAGCCCATAATTTCAGCTCTCAGGCAGATGGTCCCATTCTTAAACCAGGTCTGAGGGTTAATGCGTATGTATTGTGCCACCGCCGGTTCGGGCAAAATGGCCAAGACTGGTGTTTCGCTGTCCTTGTTCCCTTCAAACACCTGTTAGCATACAAGATCACTTCTGGTGAGTGATCCTATTGATGCGATCCAAGTGACATTTGCCAGTGGCAGCTGGCACAGTCTATGCCCAAGGAGGGCACACGAGAGGCTGGCACAGTGGAGTCCACAGTGGGCAGGCTATTCTTTTCAAAAGAGCCGCTTAACCTTGCCATCTACTGCCAGCGCCTGCCTCCAACCTCTGTTTGTACAAAAGACCCTGTGCCAGCTGGAAACTGAATGGATATAATGATGTCACAAAGATACTGTGGCTAATATACACTAGCAGAGGTGAATGGCACAACCTACTGTCTGAAAAGGGGGTTTATTTTAGATAAAAATTGTAGGAAAATTGAAGGAATAAATTACATTTTAAAATATATTAAAATAGAAAACGGTTCTTTTAAATTCTATTAATATTTCACAATATTACTATTTTACTGTATTTTTCATCAAAATACAATTGTTATTTTTCATTTTTTTTCAGAGATCAGTATTCCCTGAAAATACTATGGTGAAAATCAAGTTTTTAATGTTGTTTATATGTCTATGTGGTGTTTTTAAAATGCTTTAATACAAACCATGTGCAAAGTCTTATGTAAACACCATTGCTGAGTATTTTCTCCTTAAAACTATAGTGAATTTGAAATCGCTGGTGTCTGTGATGTCAAACTACCTTGTAACCAATTATGTCAATGTGCTGGTGGGCTTTAGCATATCATTAGCTAGCGGGGGGTTTCAAGAGAAACCAGGTTATACTTTTCTGTTGATATGAAAAATTGGGTAGATTGAGCAATATGGCAGGTGTATGATATATATTACAATGTTATGATGAATTATATGCCTTTCTCCACTGACATTCTGACATGGTGAATGGGAACATGGTTTGTATAACATTAGCAACACATTATTAGATGTTTGATAACATAGTCAAGCAAAAAAATAATCATACAAATTACACTTATGTGTCCGATGTTGTAAAGAGCGATACCATTGTGCGGCGTTTACCTCAGTAAGTTGACCGAGTGGATCTCGTCTGAGCTGGCGTGAGCGAGTGGAGGTGGGGCTAATTTGCATATTCATTGTTCCGTGCATATTAAATGAGGCAAGAGTGTAGAGTTACATTCAAGGAAAAATGTTTAAATATGTAATTTTGGTAATCAAAGGTGAGTTTTAAAACAGATAAAATCATTGACTACAGGGGGATTTTAAAACTAAGCTGTATAAATGGCAACTTATTTTGTGTAATATACATTACTGGTCAAAAGTTTGGAATAATTACAATTTTTTTTTATGATTTTTAAAGGAAGTTATTAGAATTTTTTTCTGAGAAATCATGTGACACTTAAAGGGTTAGTTCACCTAAAAATGAAAATTCTGTCATTTATTACTTACCCTCATGCCGTTCCACACCCGTAAAACCTTTGTTAATCTTCGGAACACAAATTAAGATATTTTAGTTGAAATCCTGTGGCTCCGTGAGGCCTCCATAGGGAGCAATGACACTTCCTCTCTAAAGATCCATAAAGGTACTAAAAACATATTTAAATCGGTTCATGTGAGTACAGTGGTTCAATATTAATATTATAAAGCGACAAGATTACTTTTGGAGCGCCAAAAAAACAAAATAACAACTTATTTAATGATGGCCTATTTCAAAACACTGCTTCAGGAAGATTCGGAGCACAAATGAATTAGTGTATCGAATCATGATTCGGATCGTTTGTCAAACTGCCAACGGCTGAAATCACATGACTTTGGTGCTTCGAACAGCAGATTCGATACACTGATTCATTTGTGCTCCGATGCTTCCCTATGGAGGCCTCACGGAGCCATCGGATTTCAACTAAAATATCTTAATATGTGTTCCGAAGATTAACGAAGGTCTTACGGGTGTGGAACGGCATGAGGGTGAGTAATAAATTACATTATTTTCATTTTTGGGTGAACTAACCCTTTAAGACTGGAGTAATGATGCTGAAAATTCATCTTTGACACTACAGGAATAAATTACATTAAATTCTATTAATATTTCACAATATTACTATTTTACTGTATTTTTCATCAAATAAAGTCTTGGTCAACAAAAGAGGCTTCTTTCAAAAACATGGAAAAATTATTCCAAACTTTTGACTGGTAGCGTAGAAAGTAAATAAATAAAATTTAAATAAGACCTTTTTTCTTTCTGTCTGTCTTTTTAAAAAATACAGTTGATAAAGAGAACAACATACCGCCTCTTCTGTCCCGTTCATGCATGGCTTCCATTTAATGGTGTCATTGCTAACCTGAACCTTGAAGGTTTCAACATAGTCCAAGCTACAGAATAAGAGTGACATGTTGTTATTATTGCAATTTACTATTTGTTTTAATTATGATTACAGTTATATAATTATTATATTACAGTAGAGAAATATATATTGATATGAAGTACCTCCATATAGAGCTGCGACCCTGTAGTATCACCGCTGTGAACCGTGTGAGCTTCTTGGCATCTACTTGTAACCATTGGTTCTGGTCTTTATACTGGGCACACCAAGCTCCGTCATAGATATCCCCATCCTCCACACCAGACTGCAAAACAACAACAACAATGAAAGAGTGGTTATGTTAATATATTGTAATATTGTGAAATATTACAATCTCACGTAACATTATACAAGTCTTTACTGTCACTTTTGATCAATTTAATGTGTCCTTGCTGAATAAAATTATTAATTTAACTTAACTGATCCCAAACTTTTAGACAGTAGTGTGTTTATATAGGTTTATTCTGCAGTGTGGCCCACCTGTATGTTGAGTCGGCCCCTGTGTGGCCCCAGACCCATGCGCTTGTAAGAGGAGGCCTGAATCTGCGAGTCTTTAACTTTCAGAGACTCCAGACCCAAAGGAGGACACTCTGAGAAAGCAAAGAGATATGATTTAAAGAGCAGCAAGGAAATAGATAGAAAGACTTTGGTAGCAGAAGCACCACATCATGTGCCCCTTAGATTTTTGAGCCAAGTCGATTTTGAATGCAATTCCTAAAAAAAAAAAAACATTTTAGGGTTACACTTTATTTTACAGTGCCGTAGTTATATTGTAATTAATCAAATAAGTACTGAGTACTATTAATTAACTACATGTACTTACTATAGAGTTACAGTTAGGGTTAGGGCTTGGTTTAGGTTTAGTTACTCGTAATTATGCATAATTTACTGTTATTACTATAGTAAGTACATGTAGTAATATGTAACTACGACACTGTAAAATAAAGTTACCCATTTTAGTAATCCATCCATAAGATTTTACAGTTGGTGCAGCTGCAGAGCAGACAGGAAACTGTTGTTTGAGGAGTTCAGCTTGTCCCATCCGCTTTCCAAATACTTTCTCTCTCTCTCTTTTTTTATATTGTCTTTTGTAGTTGTCCTGTGTGTTTTTGAAGCTTTTAGGATCCTTGCCGTATACTGCTACTCCAATGTGTGAAAACCCCAGCAAAATTGGTTGAGAATGAGATGGATGTGGCCTATAATTTAACTTTGTAAGAAGAGTGGATCTATGTTTGAGTTATAATGACGATTACAGCCATTTTCTATTTTTAACTTCACAAAATAGAAAATGGCTGTAAGAAAATAGCTAAAGCATTGAAAATGACCATTTCCACCATCAATGGGATGTTGTCTCCTGTTTTAAATGCTCGAGCATTTCATTCCAAGTCAACTAAAAATGTTATGAATCTGCCTGGAAGAGGATGTGTGTCTGTGCTGTCTTAATGCATAGTGAGGAGGAGAGTTTGAGTGGCCAAAGACTTTCCAAGTATCACAGCTGGAGAATTGCAGAGATTAGTTGAGTCTTGTTATATCATCTATATTATAGATCAGTGTTTCCATGTCTCAAATTAAAACACTCCTTCCAATGCCACAACTCATCAACTTGTGTATCATATAGAATTCTAATTTCCCACTTGTAAATATGACTTTGCTTGGTAGTTCATGTGCTTAGGACTAGTAATTCTGATATTTCTGACTTCACTGGAAGGGCACATCATTCACAGGCCTTCTAAAACAACTTTTTGATATTAAAGGGTTAGTTCACCCAAAAATGAAAATAATGTCATTTATTACTCACCCTCATGCCGTTTCACACCCGTAAGACCTTCGTTCATCTTCAGAACACAAATTAAAATATTTTTTGTTGAAATCTAATGGCTCAGTGAGGCCTGCAGAGCCACCAATGACATTTCCTCTCTCAAGATCCATTAATGTACTAAAAACATATTTAAATCGGTTCATGTGAGTACAGTGGTTCAATATTAATATTATAAAGTGACGAGAATATTTTTGGTGCGCCAGAAAAACAAAATAACGACTTATATAGTGATGGCCGATTTCAAAAACACTGCTTCATTAAGCTTCGGAGCGTTATGAATCTTTAGTGTCGAATCATGATTCGGATCACGTGTCAAACCGCCAAACTGCTCTGGCGCTCCGAACCGCTGTTTCGACAGAAAAGATTCATAACGCTCCATTTTGAAATTGGAAATTTGAAATGTATTTTTTTTTTTTTTTTTTGGCACACCAAAAATATTTTCGTCGCTTTATAATAATAATATTGAACCACTGTACTCACATGAACTGATTTAAATATGTTTTTAGTACCTTTATGGATCTTGAGAGAGGAAATGTCATTGCTGGCTCTGCAGGCCTCACTGAGCCATCGGATTTCAACAAAAATATCTTAATTTGCGTTCCGAAGATTAACGTAGGTTTTACGGGTGTGGAATGACATGAGGGTGAGTAATAAATTACATTAATTTTTGGGTGAACTAACCCCTTAAATACAAAACTGGTCATAATATGAACATGGGTTGACTCAGCTGCTTTGGGTGCTCTTATAAAAAAAAAAAAAAAAGAAGAAGTATTCATTCCTATGGTAATTCCTCCTAAATAAAAACCCCTGAAGATTTTAGCAATTTGCCATTATGTATTAATTTTTTATGTATACATGCAATAATAATCCTCTCTAAACAGGTTTGTGTTACTCTAATGAACTGGAAACCCCCTTTCCTTCCTTAGTTTATACAGAAGCTTTATGCTATAATAAACAATTTGACTAGTTCATCATAAATTTGTCTTGTAAACAAAATAATTTTCAAAAGCAATACTGACTGACTAACTGCTTGTGATGAACCACATCCTGCTAGGATGTTTAGTTTATATTTATAATAAATATTATACAGTACTTATACAATATACAGTGCAGTAATATACAGTATACAAATGCCTTAAATCAAATCAGTTACAGTATGTATGGGATTCCTTTGTGCAGGAAATCCTGCTCTTGTTGTATATGAATAATTTCCATGTGCATTAACTTCTGCTTGTGGGGCCTTCAGGCTCTTTTTATGCAAGTTTAAGAACTTCTCTTCACTAACGTATCTTTATATGTAGATCTCCCAGTTAACCTTGTGAACTGTTTAACGAGCAAAAAGCTTGGATAGCATTTCCAGAAATGTCTTGTTTGAAACTAGTTTGCATTATTGCAGCTGATTGTGCCTGTTTTGTGTCCGGACATCATGTAAAGTGATCTGGCTCTTGTGTGAGAGAAAAGCACATCTGGTTCTTGTGGGTGAGTCAGTCTGATGGTTTGTGGAGTCAGCATTCCTTACCAATTCATCTGAAAGGGGGGGGGGGATTTCCTGGCACTGCTAATGTTTAGATGCCCAATTACTTTGACCTGGACTATTGTCTTGTTGCTCTTTAAATTGTTTTATGCTCCAAGTGGACAGAAAGCAGGGCTGTGAAATGCCACTGCTTGTCATTAAGAGGTGTTTGGAGAGGTCTAGATGTAATTGGGCTTGTTACACAAACACCTTCCCCTACAAATCAGATAAAACACCCCGGTTCTGCTGTGTTTGTTTCTGCAGAACATAAAAGATCAACTGAGAAGTTAAAAAGATGAGCTGTTGCTTGTGGCGTTTCATTTAGATGATTGATTTATTCTTGAATGACTTGTCTGTCTTCATAATAAAGACTTCAACTGTAGCTTTATATTTCTAGCAGATGTTTTGCACACATCATCATTTTAGTCAACTTGATACAATATGTGGTACATGACCAAGAGATTCGCTCATAATTCTGACCATAGAATTCCTGCAGTTGAATATAATATATGGAAAATCATGCTTTTCAGCTCTGTGGTTTATTTGCTTAGTGGAGAAAACTAGTTCACTGACTGAGTGACCCAATTGGCTTTTGAAACAGGAAAGGACTATTAGTGCTGTGTTTGAATATGGCCCGAATTATGTTACAATGCCTGCATGCATATTTATGAACTATAGTTAGTTTAGTGTTTTTTTTTTTTTTTTTTTTTAGCATGGATGGAAGGATGGATGTCTGGGTGATGTATGTATAGATAGATAGATTGATAGATACTCTCCTTTCTCCTTTATCATGTTTATGATCAAATTGTAACTGCAAATTGTACTGCAATAATTCTATAATTATAATTGTATTATATTATTGCATAAAACACATTTACTTACCAAATACTGGTGGTTGTTCACTTTCTTTTGTGTTCCAAACTCTCCGTTCCACGTTTTTATCAATGTTTTCATTCAGGTCCTCTGTGTGGAAGCGCACTGGGGTGGTCGTCGTCCTTGTGGCTGTGGTTGTTACTGTTGGCTTCACTGTTGTTGGTTTCAGGGCTTTCGTGCTCACCTCTGTCCATTTCAATGTGGGCTTCAGAGCTTTCGTGGTTCCCTTAGTTGACTTGAATGGCTTCACTGTCGTGGGTTTCAGAGCTCTGGTGGTCGCCTGGGTGGGTTTAAATGTCGTGGCTTTCAGAGTTTTGGTGCCACCCTCAGTGGTTTTCAGAGCTCTGGTGGTCGCCTCAGTAGGTTTGACCTTCTTGGAGAATCTGCTTACCTTAGAAGGTGAGATGTTTCCATAAGTGCCGGTGGTTCTGTGTTTAATACGGGCTCTCGCGCTTCCAGTTGCAGAGGTTGTCTGAGTGTTATTTAAATTATATGATGCAGCTATAGATGATTTTTTAAGAGAAGGTGAATTAGTTACTCCTCCAACTAAAACAACAATAAAAGTTAACAAAGATAAAAGTATAACGGTTGGTGCCATGGTTTACTGTTTAGTCCCTACTGTACAATCTTCCCCAGAAATGTTGCTATAGGCTATCCGAACGCACGAACCCCGTAATGTTGCAAAATCACGCGCCACTCGGGTTGCAAATCAAACTTGAGACCATATTGCTTTGAATAGAGGGAGAGAGAATTTGAGGGGGAAATGTGTGCCATAGGCCTACACATTCCTTTACTAAATTTCTTTAATGACGCTTTTTTCTCTCTAGGGGAAAAAAAAAATCATATTTTGAGCATCAAGTCAAATGTTATATTGTTTTAATTCTATTAGGCTACCTGTGACATTTAGTAATATTTTTCCACTCAAAAAATGTTGAAGGCTTGTACTCCCAATTAATTGTAGCAGCGCGCCATCTAGTGGCGATCACAGATTTATTTTTTTTAAATGGCTGACTGGAATGGTTGAGCTTGTTAACATTGGGAAAACACATGCTTTACACACCTAGACCTTTATGTCTTAATAAACTATTACCTAACATAAATTATGCATTTATACCTAGTATAAAGACATCAAAGAGACAAAGATATCTGAATACTACTTAAACTGTCATTTTGGCCTGTACCTTTTCGGCTCCTGACCTTCTTGGCCATATCCATCCAACAATTAAAATATTACATTGTCATAATTTTGACATAACCTGTTGAATTTAAAAATATTTACTAGGATCAAATATTAATCAGCTAATTATAATTAACAACATAGCTGTTTCGGTGTGTCCCATATTTTGCATGCTACCCAGTTAAAGTGTAATTTTAACCCAATTACAAAAATGTAAATTTCCTTAACATTTGTTAGGCTATGTCAAAAAAGTCATTATTTGAACGCCGCCTTCAGCAGTGCAAGATGTTCTTTTTATTTTTATTTTATTATTTCATATAATTAATCAATTGCCTATTTCATTTTAATGTTCGTTTAATGTGGACATATAGGTTGCTTCTTATAATAATAATAATAAAAAAAAAAAAAACTCCGAAATGACAAATGGCGTCTTTAAAACCTGTGCTACATTTTCACATTTTGCTGCTAACACCCATATTAAATTAATACAAAATAAAACAGATTGTAGCAATGGATATTTTAAGATGTTCATCTTCTTTCACTAACCGTTTGTAAATAAGAGTTACAGGAAATCAGAGTTTCAAGAAACTTTCATATTCCAAATAATTTGTCAGAATTTAGTTGTCTGGAATGACAACAATTTCGTCGTGTGTGTGTGTGTGTGTGTATTTAAAAACTGCTGGGTTAAATATGGGATTGGGTTTTGGGATTGGGTTGTTTTTACCCAGCCATTTTTTTTCAACCAATTTTGGATTTATTTTTTTAGCCAGCAATATATTAATACAGTAAAAGGCATGTTTTTGCTCACTCCCAAATAGGGGCCAATTTGTGGGGTATTTTAAGCTGAAACTTGACCAGACCAGAGACTTATATTACACCATGTGAAAGAGGGCATAATAGGTGCCTTTCAACCCAACCTGCTGGGTTTGTCCATATTTTACCCAGCTTGGGATGTTTTTAACCCAGCATTTTTTAGAGTGCATGAATATAATAACGATAAGCAAAGTAACGTATCCAATTCTTCTAAACATGACGCACAACACTTTTTATGGAAACAATTTAATAATATTATGATTAGCCTACCTCAAATATTCCATTAGATGGCGACAAAACACTGTGTATTTTTCAATGTGACGTAAGGAGCTCGAACGCATAAAACACGACTGATATTGTTTTTTTTTTTTTTATTCAAAGTTTTTTTGACAAAACTAAATAAAATGCTCAAATTTGACCAATTAAAAGACCTCAAGTCCTGATCAATTAAAAACAATAACAAAATTTTTATGCTTTGAAAGATGTTGTTTTCACTGATGAATGGCTTCCATGTCCAATCCGAGCTCCCGCTGCGCTTTACTATAGTAGCGAGGTTAGAGACCACATCACCATCAATTATTAATGCATTACACGCATCAGTAAACTTCATACAACCATTTCAGACATGTGAAAAACAGACAAACAATTCTGAGCATTTAAAACATTTTATCATTTTATGTCCTATCAATTATTGAATGAGTGTTGTTTTCTTCTTTTCTTTCTTAAGTAATTCTTGGTCTAGTTTCTCTGTTTCATATAAATATTTAAGTGTTAAAATGTAATTTAGTGGCATTATGCATTGAAGGTTAATACAGGTAAACTCAGAGGGTGGAAATAGATGTATTACTTGATTATTTATATGATATATAGTGCTTTTTAATTTTGAATGCATTTATTAGTGTCTGCATGAGAACAAAGCTAAAACTAAAATATATTAAGATCTATGTGCTGGAGGGTGCAGTTTCCTAAAAATTTAATTTACCCTTTTCTCTCTCTCTAATTTCCCTCCCCACCCCCCCTCTTTCTAACACACACCGGATGTGAGAAAAAAAACAAAAAAAAAACATAGAAATTCCTTTCCTCAACCTGTCATTTTCCCCCAGTACCACCTACAGTGAGGAGTGAAATGTCAACGCTTAATAGGAAACTTAACACTGCGAAATATTCATAACCTGCTCCGCTCCTTAAATATATATGTGCTATAGTGTCTGTTGTGCTGTTATGTTGTCTGGATAGGTGTTAACATGACTTCACTGTCTGAGGTCATCTTTACTAGAGCAAAAAACTGGAGTACTGTGTGAACTATTTATGTCAAACCATAAGTGATAAATTTATCAGGTGGCGTATAAGAAATTGGATTGGTACAAGGAACTGCAATGAAACTGGAAGAAAACATGCTGTATTGCTCCCAGCGGTCTGCTTGGCAATAGTTGTTGTGATTATCGCTCTATAAATTGAGTTACTAATTACACTTTGATTGTACAGATCAATTAAATATAGCCTCCTGGTTTTTATATCAGACTGTAAACAAGTTTAGGGGTCTAAGCAGTTAATATATAAATATATCTTTTTCTCTGCTGTATATAGTATTCGTAAGAATATAATGTATATAATATTTTGCAAATTACAAGTATATATGTAATTTTTTTAGTAGATCATTCATCATATATACATATACCCCTTTTTAAAATGATGTCTGGGTCCCTGCACTCTTCAGCTGGTCTGTTTTGTAAGTTCTGAGTTTCATTAGGAGCAGGTCTAAGTCTGTGTGTGTGTGTGTGTGTGTGTGTGTGTGTGTGTGTGTGTGTGTGTGTGTGTGTGTGTGTGTGTCCATCCTGTACAGTGACCCAGCAGCGGTTGTATGAGAGCTAGCAGCATGCCGCTCCTTTAATGACCTATGAGAGCTGTGGACCCAGGCCATACACGGGGAACCTGAGAACCTGCTGAGCAACTTCTGTTGATCTAAGCCAGGTGAGGGGCCCACACTCCAGCCTGCAAGACAGAGAGAGAGAGAGAGAGAGCTGGGGACAAGACTTTGAGTGTGAGTATGGGGAGTTTTATGGCACGATTGTTGTTTGAATTATTGATAGCTTGGTATGCTGCTCTCTGATCAGTTCTTGTACATTTTATGATTTGCTCTAAGTGAGTTTGTTATTCCGTTCTTCATCTTAACGTCTGTAATCATAGTTATGTTTGAATTGAAAAGTCAGTGTTCTGTCCAATAAAACTACACACAGCCACAAAGTTTCTGTTTCGCAAAAAGAAGTGGAGCGAGACAGAGAGATTTTTAGGAAACACACTGACTCTGTGCTCTCATTTTCAGCTCACTGTATCACTCAAATGAACCACAATATCGCTCATACAGCAGGTGAGCTGTATCAGTTCACAGGGGTTCGTCATACACCTCCACAGCCTGAGAAATTTAACCATCCTGATGAAAACCGCACTGTCACACTAAAACCAGAGATTTGAACAACAGCAAATAAAACACAGGACATACTCGGTGAGTAAAGTGCCTTCAGATGTTTCTTTCATGTTCTTGTACCGCTTCATTATTTTTTTTTTTCCCCGGGATCTGCTCGATGTGTCCTCTCATTACCACGGTGTACTACCTGAACGCTACAGGAATACAGAATTATAAATATTCATTCTTACCCTCACCTGAAAAACTAACAGCATGCTATACTTCGCTGCTCAATTATTGATTTCCAGCAGGCTTATAAAAATATTGAAAATCTGGATTGTTCGGAAGACTTTGGGGAACAACTGGTAAAATGTGATGTTGTTTAATTAAAATATATTTATTCATTATGCATTACTTCTCATTATTTAAATGTATTAATTTAAAATATTTATTTTAATATTATAATAATATTTTCAATGTAAAATGTAAACATGTACAATTTATTTTATATTGCATGGGATATTTTTCAGAGAAAATAATGCAGGATTGCACATAGATTTATGCTAATTTGGCATTTGTTTTTATTATTTAACTCCCATGTAAACCCTTTGAAGTAAAATCTTGCTATATTTTGCATTGCATAATCGAGATTAATAGGCAAAATACATCTGGTGTGTTTTAGTGAAAGAGAAACTGTGATCAGCAGGTGGCAAAGGCTTCCCAAGACATCACGTTATGCCATCAGCATGCTGCAGTTTCGACTTTGAGAATTAAAAAGTTGTAATCTTATATCTAGCAGAGCGTTTCTGCTAAATGTCAAGTTGACCAGCCATGTATATGTAAAAATCTACAAGAAAAAGTTTAACCTACCATAAAACTTTCCTCCCTCGACTTCCACTGATTCATCCGAAAAGAATACATGGATGAAATCCCTTCCCAAGACATTCCCCCTTCCATGAACAATAAATGTGGAGATGTCATGTAATATTGATGGGCTCAGCTGATGATCTCCTGACGACCTCAGTTTGGTCCCTCTCATGTTGTATAAAATATTCATGATTCTTGTCCCCTTTCTGCTCCCGCCCACTCAGCATCCCATAATGCATGTGTGATGTTCTGCTGGGCCTGCTCGCACAAAAACACACACCTGGCTGCAAGAGCAAAGAATGATGGGATATATAAGCATGATCTCCTGTGGTGGAGACCAGCTCTGAGTTTTCTGAGTTTTCCCTTTTATTTCAATTCCAAGTTTTGATTCTTACGTTTTTTTCTCCTAGTTGTACGTTATGCACCTGACATTCCCGACTCATGACTTCTAGTAATCTCACAGCTATCATTAGTGACATTTAACCTGTCCTTTTCCACTCCTCCCTCTCTCTCTCTCTACCTGTTCACCTGCATCTGTTCTTTTGTCATTTTTATCAATGCGTCCTTCTTCTGTTCTTCTCCTCCCTCCCTTGCGTTCCTCCTTCCGTCGTTCTCATTAACACCCCAGCCCTGATAGATGTAGGGAGGTGGCCTACTGCTCCTGGAGAGACTCTCCTGGGTTGCCCGTGCAGCCCTGGCACCCCGTGTCCCTCTCCTTAGACCCGGGCCTGTGCCATCTGCCTCTGTCTCTGCCACCGCTGGGCACTGGGAGTCAGTGTGCGTGAGGCAGCTCTCTTCTGCTGCAAGAAACCAGCACATGCTGTGGCTGCTGAGGCTTTTCAGCTAATAGGTAAACTAAAAGTTTACTTTTTTGTGACTTAAGTTTATTAAACAATATTAAGTTTAAATAGAAGAGAGAATTTTTAATTCATTTTAACTGTGGATGCGGCATCATGTTTTACTGTAAGAGTGTCTTTGTGCAATTTATTACAAACTGTATGCTTATATACTCTCTCTTGCAAACATTTGGAGTCAGTTAAGTTTTTTTTTTTTAAGAAATTAATATTTTTATTCAGCAAAATGCAATAAATTGATCAAAATTGACAGTAAAGACGTTTGTATTGTTATAAAAGATTCCGATTTTAAATAAATGCTGTTCTTTTGAACTTTCTGTTCATCAGCGAATCTTGGAAAAAAGTATCACGATTTCCACAAAAATATTAAGCAGCACAACACTGACAATAATAGGATTTTTTCTTGAACACCAAATCAGGATATTGGAATGATTTCTGAAGAATCATGTGACATTGAAGACTGCTGAAAATTCAGCTTTGCCATCACATGAATAAATTACATTCTAAAATATGTTTGGATGGAAAAAGTAAATTTTATTTTACTGTATTTTAGGTCAAAATAATGCAGCCTTGGTGAGCTTAAGAAACTTATTTCAATGTTTTAAATATAAAACTTACTGCCCCCAAACCTTCTAAATGTAAAGCTAAAAATTCCTCCGATTTCTCAAACTGAACCATTGGTCGTGCTGGTCGGGATGCTCAAACAAACATGTCTTGACAGTGCCATTGAGATGTTTAAAGTAAAACAACCTTCGGATGGCTTACTTATAGTTGTCTTTGCGTATTAAACTAGGATATGATAAAGTATTTTAGCATTTAGCAGTTATAAATGATTAAAAAACTGCTGTTGTGATACAAGAATATTTGTTTTTGTTCATAAATCATACAAAAAAATATGTGCCGTACTTTGAATATTTGTCTGGCAAGGAAAATGTAATTAACAAACCATGTTTGTGCCAACTTGAGCAGGCAATATGCTGTTTACCTAAACCACTATCTGAACAGAGAAAACAAATATTTCTAGTTGAGAGAGGCGCTGAAAGTCCCACGGGGGCAGACTGGAGCTGTGTTCTCTCCAGCATGGTACCAGCGCAGCTACCTCTGCTTGAGAGCGTTGGCACATGTAGTCACCCAAGAAGACAGGATACTTTTTTGTGTGGACGAGAGGAGAATGTGCGTTACCAGCCAGTTACTGTCGCGCAGCCAAAACCAGGATAGGCAAATCGGACTCATGCACGCAAGCACACGCTGTAAGAGCACTTGTGTCCACCCCGTTCCCAGCTTCCCCTATACTTGCTGGCTGAGTCTAATTCAGTGTCATGTTCCGGGGAAGCCCAGATTGTGAACTAGCTCCTTCCCTGTGTGTTATTTATTGGGTGGGCAGTGAGTTGCTGTCTCCTTATTTACACCAGATTGCTTCTCCAGATGTTTTTTTGGGAAGAAATCCCCCACCCCTCCCAATGCCTCCCTCCCACCACCCCCCACCTCTCTTTGTCCAGATGGAAATGATTTTTTTTTGTAAGGATCTCTAATCCTTTTCTTTCCAGGGCTATTTTCCACCGCATTGTGATAGGAAACTTACGACAAGCCGAGGAGAAAAGCGCAAGGTTAAGGCAAAGTCTTGTCAACGGGAAACAGTCCTTTCCTCTGGTTGTTAAATAAAACCTACGTTCATCTTTTTTTTGCTTGGTGTGTGACCCAGCGAAAGCTGTTCGGCCTGGTGTAGATGTATAATGAGCTTTTGTGCTCAATGGTTCTCCCTCACTTTCAC